>NW_023397121.1:1184170-1496170 GCF_011125445.2 Fundulus heteroclitus
AGGCATTCTTCCAGCATCTTTTTATTTGTTCTGCGTCTCACAAGCGTTCTTCTTTGTGATCCAAACACCTCAAACTTGGATTCATCCGTCCACAACACTTTTTTCCAGTCTTCCTCTGTCCAATGTCTGTGTTCTTTTGCCCATCTTAATCTTTTTCTTCTTTTGGCCAGTCTCAGATATGGCTTTTTCTTTGCCACTCTGCCCTGAAGCCCAGAACCCTGCAGCCGCCTCTTCACTGTAAATGTTGACGCTGGTGTTTTGCGGGTACTATTTAATGAAGATGCCAGTTGGGGACCTGTGAGGCGTCTGTTTCTCAAACCAGAGACTCTAATGTACTTATCTTCTTGCTCAGTTGTGCAACGCGGCCTCCCACTTCTTTTTCTACTCTGGTTAGAGCCTGTTTGTGCTGTCCTCTGAAGGGAGTAGTACACACCGTTGTAGGAAATCATGGAATAGCCTTCATTTCTAAGAACAAGAATAGACTGTCGAGTTTCAGATGAAAGTTCTCTTTTTCTGGCCATTTTGAGGGTTTAATTGACCCCACAAATGTGATGCTCCAGAAACTCAATCTGCTCAAAGGAAGGTCAGTTTTGTAGCTTCTGTAACGAGCTAAACTGTTTTCAGATGTGTGAACATGATTGAACAAGGGCTTTCTAATCATCAATTAGCCTTCTGAGCCAATGAGCAAACACATTGTACCATTAGAACACTGGAGTGATAGTTGCTGGAAATGGGCCTCTATACACCTACGTAGATATTGCACCAAAAACCAGACATTTGCAGCTAGAATAGTCATTTACCACATTAGCAATGTATAGAATGTATTTCTTTACAGTTAAGACTAGTTTAAAGTTATCTTCATTGAAAAGTACAGTGCTTTTCCTTCAAAAATAAGGACATTTCAATGTGACCCCAAACTTTTGAACGGTAGTATATATATATATATATATATATATATATATATATATATATATATATATATATATATATATATATATATACCCAGTTTTGGTCCGTGAAGCAGACACCCTGTCTAATTTTAAGACTAATCTTAAAACATTCCTTTTTGACAAAGCTTATAACTAGAGTGGCTCATGTTACTCTGAGCTACCTTTATAGTTTTGCTGCTATAGGCTTAGGCTGCTGGAGGACATCAGGGTCTATTTTTCTCACTCTACTGATTTCTACTGTTCTCCAGATTTGCATTGCATTACATTGAAATTACTGTTGTCATTTCAGCTTTTAACTTTTTGTTCTCTCTCTTTTTTCTTCATAGTAGGTACACCTGGTTTGACGTTCTGTTGACTGTGAAATCATCCAGGGAGGACAGATCACCTGCTACTACCATCTAATGTAGAACAGATTACTAGATCAATGTGTGCCTTTTTGTCTCTTGTTGTGTCTCTGCTCTGTCTTCTGTAACCCCAGTCGGTCGAGGCAGATGACCGTTCATACTGAGCCCGGTTCTGCCGGAGGTTTTCCTTCCCGTTAATGGGGAGTTTTTCTTCCCACTGTCGCTTCATGCTTGCTCAGTATGAGGGATTGCAGCAAAGCCATGTACAATGCAGATGACTCTTCCTGTGGCTCTACGGTTCCCCAGGAGTGACTGCTGCTTGTCGGGACTTTGATGCAATCAACTGGTTTCCTTATATAGGACATTTTTGACCAATCTGTATAATCTGACCCAATCTGTATAATATGATTGAACTTGACTTTGTAAAGTGCCTTGAGATGACATGTTTCATGATTTGGCGCTATATAAATAAAATTGAATTGAATTGAATTGAATTGAATTAGCGCAAACCCATTTTAACGCCGACAATTTTTCTCTCGCCGTTAATTGCGCGTCAAAACACACACACCGTTCCCTAATGTTTTTCCCCCCGCCGCGCTCTCCGGACTGTGTTTCTTTTACCCTCGGCGCTTTGCGTAGTTTCAAGAGTGCTAGAAAACTGTAGCAAAACACACCCGCCCCGAAGGGTTTCTTTTACCCTCGGACACATGCGACTTTGGGCTTCTTTTTTCTAAAAGCGCTTCTAAATTTCATGAGTCACGGGTTGCGGTTTTTTTTGGGCAGGTTTCTGAAAGTGAAATCGCTTATTTGGGCTCTAAAATAAGTGACGAAATAGGGGTTATTATGAGACCTGCCTGCACTGCCCAGACTTTGTATCCAGCTGAACTATCCCTCCGCCATAGGAGCCGTCGGTAGTAAAGGCAGACAGAGCAACTCTGCACGTATTTTCTGCAGTTTACGGTGCAATAACCGGTGATAACTGCTGAAAGTAGATTACATGGTGCAGATCACCATTTTATCAGACATTGGTTCTGAAGATGAGTTTTTACACGTTGATAACATTGCAGAAACCCAACCCATAAACCGTACTTTAATGCTTATTAATTTGTTTTCTCTGTATTTGACAAACTAAGGCTGAATCACATTGCCAAACGAAGGACCTGGAGTTACTAAACAGTTCCTAAACAGTCTCATTCAGGGTATTAAGCTCCTGGCCAGTTGCAAGCAAAGACTGGAATGACCTGGAAATTTAAAACCTTTTTCCAGGCTTAAACTCTATGAATATGGATAGAAACAGCAAGCAAAAATATTCAAAGAGATTATTGTTGTTGGTGTGAAAGCTCAGAATTAGATGTGTGAGAGAGAGTGAAGAAATGAACAAAACATATGACTTTATTGAAATGTACAATTTTTATTAATTTATATGTTTATGCATAATACCATGTCTAGCTTTGTTTAAGAGGCAAAAAAAATATATCGGCATGAAAACAGGTATTTATTTACACATTTGTTTACACATGGTGTAAACATCAGGGCGTCATAATTAGTCATTTAGCCATTATAGTCCAGAGTTTAACATTTGGCACCAGGATGTTTTCATTCCAATTCTGAAAAGTGCTTGAAAAATAACATAAAAATATGTTTTGTACAAGCATGTATTTTATTAGTGTCATTTATTGCAAAATTGCACATTAAAATGCTCAAACAGGCTATTACACTTTCAGAAATAAAAGGATAAAATATGCGATTAATTGCGATTAATCTCGAGTTAACTATCGACATTATGCGATTAATCGCGATTAAAATTTTTAATCGTTTGACAGCACTAATATATATATATATATATATATATATATATATATATATATATATATATATATATATATATATATATATATATATTGTGTCTGCACCATCAACACCAAGTCAAATTCCTTGTAAGTGCAAACCTACTTGGCAATAAACTTGTTTCTGATTCTGATTTTGAGATGAGCTTTGTCTTGGTTTTGGCAGAACTAAATGCAGTGGATCAACCTTTCTAGACTCCAACAAGGAACACGTGTTTCCCATACACACAAAAGTTTGGTGAGGTTTTAGAGCATTAATAGGACAATTAAATCAAAATGGTCATTGTGTGGCAGAAAAATAAAAACTTATACATTTAAATGAAATGACGTCTCCTTGAACTCATTTCATTAGTTCATTTATTCTAAGGAGTGTGAAATCAACTTACATTGGAAGGCTGTTGGATTTTTTTAGTTGGACAAGTGGTTGCCAGAAAACACCCAACGTAATCCTTCATCTATGTTAATTAGGCCCGATTCAGCAATATTCTTCAGCGATTTTGGAAAACGCCAACACAAGCAGCTAGCCACAGCAACAGCAGGAACAGCAATGGAGGAGATTCGAGTTCACCTTTGACCCATAACTTAAAGTGTGCTGTCAGTTTGACCCGCCAAAATAAAATACGGGTTGATTATTTTGTGTAGGTTACACTGTCCCCTCCTGATCCCATGTACGTCCTCGTACATGTACCAGGCTGGCAGCAAATAGGTGGCTGTCTGGGATATGGAGCAATCAACTTGTTCTTCTTCATCTTCTTGGAGGGCGAAGAAGAAAGCAGAACTCAACCCACGGTGCAAAGTCTGGATGCTTTTCAATAATGGTGTACCAGGTTTAGTATACTGCAGCCGCTCACATGGATTTCTTGTGCGGCTGGAACGTCTCAGGGGTTGGTCCTCAGTATCCACAGCTACTGATTCCACTGGTGAATGAGGTTCTTCAGCATAGCTGGAAATGTCTGGCACGGTGGGCTCTTGTGTATCAAGTCCTGCTTTGTCAGACTCCAGAGTATCAGGATCTGGAGAGAGATTTCCTTCAACTCTGGAGACCTCTGCAGGATTGATTTGTTCAGAGTCAATATAAGGTTCCTCACTGTCCATTGCTAGTTGTTCCCATTTAATAGTTGTGGGTTCCCCTTCCACAGGTTTAGGTTCATCTTTCTCAGCATCACTGTCCTCTTCAGTGACAGGTACTGGAGATTGTGAGATTCTGGTCTGACTGTGTACACAGGAAGATTGCCGGCTTTCTTCACAACAATATACACAGACGACTCCCACTTATATGCGAGCTTGTGTTTCCCTCTTATTCGCACGTTCCACAGCAAAAATCTGTCTCCAATGTCCACTTCTGATGCAGTAATTTTTGGTCGAATCGGGTCTTGTTATGTTTCGTCACCTTAGCTGAGTTCCTACTGGTCAGTTTGTAACTTTCCTCCAGGTGGGATTTTAACTTCTGCACATGTGTGTGTGGGAGGTAAATCCATCCTTACTTAATGGCAGTCCAAAGGCTAAGTCCACTGGTAGGCGAGGTTGGCGTCTGAACATCAGCTCATATGGTGAGTATCCTGTAACATCGTTTTTCGTGCAACTGTATACATGCGCTGGTGGTTTTAAAAAGTCTCTTCAATGAGTTTTTGCCTTTTCAGTTAACATTCCCAGCATGTCCAGCAGTGTTCGATTAAAGCGTTTGGCGGATTTCCTCTTGGATGGTATGGAGTGGTTTTTTGAATATCAACTAGTATTTGGGATATCAACTAGTTGATATGTTTGTTCACTTCCCACTCGTCTCCTCCTAACAAGAAGGTTGTTTTGGAGCTCCATCTTGTTTACTTCTCACAGAAGAAGGGGCAGTTCAGGAAGTTCTTCCCTCACGAATGGTGATGGTGACTCTCCTCGTTCAGGCTGAGCTATGACATGGTGCATAACAGGGTCATCACGCTGCTTGGCTGCGATGTCATCTGCTGAGAATCGAGGAAGTAAAGAGGAGCTGAATTGTTCATCGTCAGTAAAACTGTCAGGTAGACTGTTGACATGACTTGCGGACATATACAACACCAGAGCATGGTCAAGATGTACACCTGCGCTGTACACCATGTGACAAGCAAAAACCGCTGCAATGATGTGCTGGTCGATGGAAACATAATTTCAATTCGTTCATGTTCCTTCCTGGAGGTTGGATCATCAGACAGCTCACCATGAGGTCGCCGAGAAAATCCATCAGCATCTATGTTCTGCTTTCCAGCTCTGTAGATGATTTTAAATGTGAAAGGAGACATAGCTGAAAGCCATCTGTAACTGGTAGCATTGAGTTTTGCTGAGCGGATTGCTGTCTGTGACAACTGTGAACTGAGCACCGTAGACATAATCATTAAATTTCTCCGTCACCACCCATTTTAGAGTGAGAAACTCTAATTTAAGAGCAGGGTATTTGGACTCACTTCGCGAGAGACCTCTGCTGGTATATGACACAACTATGTTCTTTCTGTTCTGCTCCTGATGCAACACCGCACCAAGACCGGTGGAACTGGCGTCGGTGTGGAGTGTGTAGGGCTTTTGTGGATCAGCAAATGCCAGTACAGGCACAGATGTTAGTTTCTCAATGATGGTTTCAAAGGCCTGCTGGCACACTGATGTCCACCGTCCTCCAAATGGTGCTTTGGGGTTCAGGTAATCCTCTGATTTTACAGTTAATCTCAGTCTATTCTGGGATGGCGGATAACCCGCAGTCAGGTCATGCAATGGCTTAACTATGGCTGAATATCCTTGGACAAAACGGACAAACGTATACTGCCGTTCTCTTGCATACGAATGTGACGGCACCTATGCTTTCCCGATTGGCAGCTTGAATTTTAAGACCACTGATTTAATAATATGGTAAAGTTACCCTTAAGGCACACAGGCCCGCTACATATGAGGCGTGAGACAATTCCACAAAATCCAATCAGTTTATTTATTTCAATTTTCTAGTCCGAAATATATTAATTTAAAATCACTCACACATTAAAATGACATTTACGGCTCAACGCGAAGCTGGCAGTGACCTACAAAGAAAACACAGCAAACAAAGAAAAAGAAATCGTGCACCAAACCAAAGAAAGTACCACCACCAACACCACGGGCTGGACGTTCCTGTCAAAATAAAAGCGACATTCAAATTACATATATTTCACGGTTATACCGTTCAGTCCACAGGAATCAAGCCGCAGCAGTCCAAGTTAGGAGTCCGTCCTGAGACTAACAGCCGCCGCCCAGAGCAGCGCTAGAAGGGTCAGGATGAGCTGGTCACAAACCAGCCCGAATCAGCCGCACCGGACGAGGGTCAAAAGCCAGCTTACGCCGACCAGGACAGCGGGCACGAAGTCGACGACCAGGGCGACGGGTAGGCAGCCGTCAGCGGATAACCAGGTCCCAGGCGGACGGACCGTCAACCAGGAACAACAGAGTATGGGCGAGCAGCCGGTCCAGGACAAACAGCAGCGTCTACCAAACATGCATGTCAAAAATAGAATTTGGAAGCATACGTACTTTGAGCTTTCGCTTACCACTGAGCTTGACGAGTTATGCCTCTGGCAGGGAGAAGAAACAGGCAGCTTGTACGAGTCACCTAGATGTTACAGGTAAATCTGAGCTAAAGTCAGGCTAACAAATATTGAGGATGTAAGAAGCTTCTTACCAGAAGGAAGGCTTGATCTGCAATTAGTGTTTAAGCGCATCAGTCGTATAGCGCCAGCAAACAGTGAAGTCTGAACCGGAAGGACAACGTGTTGTCTACCAGGTGAGGGAGGACCCTTTATATGCAGACAGCGCCACAACCAATTAGAGTCAGGCACTTGTGTGGTGCGTTCAGAGCCCACAGGGCATACTGCCACACAACCACAATTGGAGAAGCAAATGGTGAATCAGACTCTCTTAGACTTAGACTTAGACAACTTTATTTGTCATTTTGTATGCACAGAGTGCGTACAGAACGAAATTCCGTTTGCATACAGCTTGAAAATTACAGTAAATTACAGGATAAAGTAAATTACAGGATAAAATTACAGGATAAAGTGCAGCAGTGATTTAACAGTAAAACAATTGAAATGTAAACAATACAGGAGAAAGAGACAGTGTGCGATCACAGTGTACAGGTGAGTATTTTTAAAAACCATTTGTATGTGCAGAAATGATTTGTGCGAGAATGCATTTTAGAAACTGAGTTCGGCAGCATTTGTAATGCTAGATAGAGATGCAATGATGCAAATGTGCAAATATGCGAGTGTGGTGCAGAGTCCAGTTTATAGTTCAGCAGTTCAACAGTCTGATGGCAACAGGGAAAAAGCTTTTGCAGAACCTGGTGGACCTGCAGCGGATGCTATGGAACCTCTTCCCAGAAGGCAGCAGGGAGAACAGTCCATGGTGGGGGTGTGAGGGGTCTCTGATGATGTTACGGGACACACAGCGCTGAGATGAGATGTCCTTGATGGAGGAAAGAGGAGCCCCGATGATCCCTTCTGCTATCCTCACCACTCTCCTCACGTTCTTCCAGTCGGAGGCACTGCAGCCTCCACACCACACAGAGAGACAGCTGGTCAGAATACTCTCTATGGTGCTTCTGTAGAAGGTCGTGAGGATGGGCGGGGGCAAGTGGGCTCTCCTCATCCTTCTGTGCCCTCTTCACCAGTGATGTGGTGTTCACAGACCAGGTGAGGTTGTCCGTGATGTGCACCCCCAGGAACTTGGTGCTGCTGACCACCTCCACAGCTCAGCTGTGAGCTCAGCTGTGGAGCTCAGATCCACAGCTGAGCTCTCGTATGACTCCTGATTCAGAAAGTTCTCGCAAGTGCTTTCTTACAGCGTCGACATCCTGAGGGTGGATTGGTCTTGGCCTTTGTTTAAAAAGAGTGGGATCAGACAACTTAATTTGATGTTTAATTTTGTCTGTCCGGCCAAAGTCCAGGTCGTGCTTTGCAAACACCTCAGGAATACTGGTTGTAGAGACTCTGTAGACTGGGTTTAATTCTGGACTTTTTGCTCTTGTTAGATTACACTCTAAAAAGTGCTGATTTCTGCTATGACTGCCCCTGCTGGAAAATGAATCTCATGCTCAAACTCATTGCTTACAACTGGCAGATGGCAAGGCCGGTGTTGAGGCAAGTCAATGAGGCAGGTTTTCACCATGAGCCCACCAGGGAGGCCATATGAACTTGGATGTTCAAGGAGGAGTTGTTTTTCATCTTACCATAGTCTTGAATCTAAGCATCCTTCTACAACTGTGGTTTGGCCAGCAGTGATGATTTGAGGCTGATTATACTGCAGGGTGACAGTTGCAGTGTGGTCATCCGAACTCTGAATGTAGCGGTGTTGGAGGATGTTGTACACTGCTATATAACCAGAGAGTATAGGTTGAAATGACTGGTCAGGATGAGTATCAAAATGTTTGCTTTAAGCCACATCTAGGGTGTTGGTGCCAATTAGAACCAAATGTTGAGATGGTTTAATATCAGGCACTACAAGAGCAAGTGTGTTGACTTCAACAGGTAAACCAGAAACTTCAGGCGGGAAGGTTATGTTGACCTCTACATATCCCAGGTAAGGCACTGTTTGTCCATTTGCTCCTTCTATTTCCAACAGATTGTTTATTTGTTTGATTTCATGATCCGTGAGGTAAGTATTGCAGAAAGAGTAGGGGATGGTGGTAACCTGTGAGCTGGAATCAAGGAGGCAGTTGGACTGATCTCCTTTTATTTGGACTTGACCTGGGCTCTTTGTGCCGAAGACCTCGTGGCAGTGTTCTTATCTTGCGTTCTTTAGAACTGTTCATATACACAGCTTCTCTGTGAAGCCGTCTCTAGTTTAATGATTTTGAATTCTTGGCATCCCATGCTTGCTGCTTTTGGCGTAAAAGTTTCTTTTTCTGCTCAACAAGACTGGGGTTTGCTTTATTTGTGCAGGAGAAGGAAAGATGGCTATCTTCTCCACAACTAAAACAGTACCAAGGCTTGGGCTTAGTTTTTAACTAAGGTGAAGGAGAGTGTGATTTGTTCTGTCTTGACATGGACTTGAATTCAGCTGGACTCTTCCTGGACAGAAGTTGAGACATTTGCTGCTGTATTTTCTGAACTTGTCTTTTCATTCCTTTCAGCTCTTCATTCGACGTAAAATGTCCACAAGGAGAGGCACTTTGGGACTGGATGTGGAGTTTCTGTTTTGATGTGCCAATGTGCTTTTTCATAAGTGATTCTTTAGCTTGCTGTCTATCTTCTTCTGTCCTCAGTAGCAAAAACAAATCAGAGAAAGATGGTGGGTTATCTTTATTTTGTTCCAGCTGTAACTTGGTTATGACAGTGTTGCCCCAACACCCACGACAAACTGTTTCGGTAGATGTTTATTAATGTCGGCAGGTGAAATTCCTCCTTGCTTCACAACAGTGTTGACAGTGAGCAGAAGCCTTTGAAGGTAAGTGGACGGTTGTTCTCCTGGATTCTGGAGAATGTTAAGGTATTGGGCATACAATTCTTCACCGTCCTGCACTGTTCCAAAGGCAGAATCCAGTAGATTTAGCAAAACCGTTAGTAATGTGTTGGGGCTCAACCCTTTGACCAAATCAGCTGCAGGTGATGACAGGCTCTCTGTGATTCGTCTGGTGACGTGCAGCGCTGGAAGGTTGCGCTGGAAGCATTTATACCGGATTGCGCAACAAAATCCATCTTTTATTTTGAATATTTTACTCAAGATTTTCTTCCCCAAGACGAAAATAAATGTTCAAAATGTAAATGAGTAACCCAGAAAACATTCACACCCACAGGCTCCTGGCTAGCTCGCCACGTGTAACGCTAATTAAGGCTAGGCGCCTGACTGTGGCCAAATACGATAATAGGCAAACAGAAAGGTTCGGCTGAGGAGCCCGTGTGTGTGAATAAAATACCAACAGGTTGTAACTTTAAAGTATTGTATTCAAACTTATATTCTTGCATATATTTAGGGAGGTATTCGATAATAATATTAACATTTTCCTATAAGTATAAACAAAAAACACAACAGGAAAACAACAAAAATAAATAAATAAACCCTGATAACACCAAGTTTTTTTCTCTTATTCAAGTCCTTTCTTTTGTTTGCAGGGGATTAATGGTCCATCAATCAATAATCCGACTTTTTTTTGGTCTATGATGCAAGGTAATAAAATTAAATAGTTTGGTTCAATTGAGTCCTACCGCAAAGCTGCAGGGATCCGGTAGCTCGCCATCCTGGGTTCAAACAGGAGGTGGAAAAAAAACCCTGACTGTCGAGTGGTTGCCAGAAAACACCCAATGTAATTCTTCGTCTGTGTTAATTAGGCCCGATTCAGCAATCTTCTTCAGCAATTTTGGAAAACGCCAACACAAGCAGCTAGCCACAGCGACAGCAGCAACAGCAATGGAGGAGATCCGAGTTCACCTTTGACCCGGAACTTAAACCGGTTATGAAGTGTCCATCAGTTTGACTTAAACTTCCGTATATATATAGCAAAATATGAAAAAATAAATATACCACCGAATTTTTAAAAAAAAAAATTCACATTTAAGAGAAAATCGTTAAAGATTCTGATAACTTTTCATGCGCCCTCCAACCCGGAAGTGGTGACGTCATGTCGTGAACGTTCATCTGAACATGGCGGATTACTGCACTACGACGACTCGACGACAAGAAGTCTGAAAGTGAAATTTCGACTTCAACCGAGCGATTCCTACCAGGTGACGATTCTGATGTGTCGGAGGAAGAATGTTTGTTTCTCGAGCCTCACATGTTGGACCCAGACGTTTCAGATGAAGAGAAGGCAGCGGACGAACTACAGCCTTCCGAATCGGACAAGGAGTGGAGATTAGATGTCGGGAGATTAGATGAATGGTAGGACACGTTTTTTCTTTTAACTACGCAGTTCAAATATTTATTCGTATGTTGACATCATTTTCTTTTAGGCACCATAGATATTTAATGGATAAAATGCCGGTGTTGTGCGAAATTCAGTTCCCCTGTGAAAATCTGTTTTCCCCCCTCCCTTTGTCGGGAGCGCGCATTGCTGCCGTTTTCACGGCTCGTATAATTGATTTTTAGGTAAAACAACGCATATAATCGTGTCAAGGTTGTAACCTTCAGTTTAATCGGCAGCTGTTTACAAAATTATAAAATAAAAATAAATAAACGAGGTCTTCTTGTGCTGTTTTGTGTTATTTTAAACGCCAAGATAATCGGTCTTTTTCCAACTTTTGTCACTTTTACTGAGCCGTCCATCTTATCTTATCTTAAATGAAGAGGTGAGGACAAAATGTATCACTACAATGAATGAGCATGTATTCACAGCTAAAAATGAATTTATGCCATGGCCTAGTTAGGCCCAATGATGACGTGCTACTTATCATAAAGAATCACTTGACAACAATTTATAAACAGTATCGGTACATATAATTATATTTAGCCTACCTACATACTAGCATAACAAAAGTCAAAAATAATAATATATCAAAAATATACACTGAGTAATATTGAGGCCTAAAGATTTCCTTAATGTAAATCCATTTCCAACTTACCATAAATGCATTAATAGTGAATTTAGCAAATCAGTTATGGTGTGTAATTCATATACAAATATACAATTAATCAATCTTATTTTTTAGGTGTTCCTGTTCTCACTGCCAATAATGGATTCTGTGAGAGAGTGCATCTGTTGCCAGAAAATCGACTTGGTTGTTGCTAAGATGGAAGAAGCCAGAGAGGAGATGGATGGAGAAACCCCTGACACAGACCAACCTGGCATGGAAGCGGTGTGTCTAAATGTTTGGACATTGCAGGTTGCTTGGTCCCAATACAAGCAACAGCATAGACATATAGCCTATAGACAATCTGTGAGATGGTGTCAGGACTATTTAGGCAAAGATACCAGGGCTGTGATACCCTCGTGTGCAGTCAGCTGGATAAGGGCTCACTTCCCACCCCCAGGACATGAAGATGACTTTACCTTTAGAGCTCACCTGTTGGCAGTTAAAAAAAATACCCAAGCTGAAAGAATAAAATCTAAAACATGCATGTAAACAAAATTGTTGTGGTTATTATGTAATATAAGCAATTACTAATAAAATGATTTCATGGTCTTTTGGAAAATCGACTGAATGAGAGATTGATGGCATCATCTTTTGTTGGTTTCACAAATGAACTTGTCAGTGATCATCATCTGTGAGAAAAATCTCTGATCTGCCACTTCAACGATTAATGCTTCATAACCGGTTTAAAGTGTGCTGTCAGTTTGACCCACCAAAATAAAATATGGGTTGATTATTTTGTGCAGGTTAGAGACAGTAGTACAAAATAAAATAGTACAAATTGATTAGAAATCTCCTCCACCTATGCCAATTTGGAGCACCAGGATTACCAAATAATTCCAGCAGAGCATCACTTTATGGCAGCACAATGATGTTTTGATGATATGTGTCTATTTTCCCCAGAAGAGATAATGCAGAGTTTATCAGCTGCATTTTCCACAAATCATGCAGGCAAAAATGTCTGAATGGGACAGATGAATGCTAACAATATTTAAACAATTAAACCAAAAAGCAAACACATGACTGGACTTAAATATTGGGCCACGTTACTTCAGAAGACCTGAACATGAACAGCTACAAAAAAAAAAAAAAAAAAAAAAAAAAAAAAAAAAATCGAGCAAAAATTATTTTAGTGATAAAACAAATAAAGAGAAATGGCTTAAACCAGTCCCTTTACCTAACTCTCAAAGTTCCTTTACCGGCCTGAACATTATACATACACATATGCTAGCTTGATTATTAAGGGCTTTATACGTTAGAAGGAGAATTTTAAATTCTATTCTTGATTTAACAGGAAGCCAATGAAGGGAAGCTAAAATTGGAGAAATATGATCCCTCTTGTTGATTTTCATCAGAACTCTTGCTGCAGCATTTTGGATCAGCTGAAGGCTTTGAACTGCATTTTGTGGACTTCCTGATAGTAAAGAATTACAATAGTCCAGCCTTGAAGTAACAAATGCATGGACTAGTTTTTCAGCATCACCCCTGGACAGAATGTTTCTAATTTTGGCGATATTCCTGAGGTGAAAAAAGGAAACTCTGGAAACCTGTTTAATATGGGATTTAAATGACATGTCTTGGTCAAAAATAACATCAAGATTTTTAACTTTATTACCAGAGGCCAAGTTAATGCCATCCAGATTAAGTGATTGATTAAGAAGTTTATTTTTTGAAGACTCTGGCCCAAAGATTACAACTTCTGTCTTGTCAGAATTTAAATGCAGGAAATTTAAAGTCATCCAGCTTTTGATGTCATCAAGACATGACTGCAGTCGAAGTAACTGATTGGATTCATCAGGATTTATGGATAAATATAGCTGAGTGTCATCAGCATAACAGTGGAAATTAATCGATTTTGTTTCACTGAAACATTAAAGAGCACGTTACAGGTAGTTTAAGGATCAACATTCATCAGTCAATTTGATGAAAAAACACAGAAAATCCCTGAAAACTGGGCTTGAACCGCTGCTAATATTTATTAACACCCTGATAGAAAACACACACTGCGGTTTGTTCAACGGCAGATTTATAACCAGAACATCTGTGGACCCATGTGGCTGCTAACGAGAGGCTTAACGAGCCGGGGCCTCCGGACTGGGCCCACAGGGGGACCATGTCTGAAATAGTTTCACACCAGATAAACCCGGAACATAAAGGTTCAATACTGAGACCCGACAGCATGGAACCACAGCAGAACCAGAACAAGATGCATCAGATACATGTGGTTCTGAAAACAACAGAATTAAATCCAAAAACCTTAAAATTTAAACAAACATTAAAAAAAAAGAACATCACAAAAATATAAAAACACATTTTGCTGTGAAATCAAACTTTTAAATGACATTTTTCTCATTTTTTCTAATTCAGGACATTTTCCTTCACGTTATTTTTGGCCCTCCTGTTGTTCCGTAGCCTCTGTGCCTCCCACTGCTTTAAAAGTCCTTATTTGTTCCTGATTGGACCCGTTTGGGTCGAACCGAGCCTGAAACGCAGCTGGACCCGTCTGCTACACATTTAGAATGAGTAATCTGATCACATGGAGGCGCTGTTTCACCCAGATAAGCCGACATGGACCGGTCCTGGTACCACACAGAACCTACATCAGGTTGGAAACGCTGGACGAACCGGATCAGCTTCCAGCAGAACCGGGTCGTTCTGCTCTGGATCGGACCCCACCAGAGGAACCAGCAGGAACCACAGGAGGTCCGTTGGACCACAGCGTGCGGTCCTCCTGCAGGCGGATCCGGGTCAGACCAGAGGAGATGCCGGGCTCCACGCTTTCCTGGATGCTGCCGTCAGAACCGGACCCAGATCTTTCCCCTAGTTAAGCAATCGGATCAGCTGGACCAGAACCGGCAGCGCTTGAAGAGTTAAACTACAGATGAGTTCCTGGAGGAACCGCGACCGCAGGAGGAGAAAAGTTACATTTTACTGATTAATCCGTTCATTTGTTACTTTTAATTATTTATGATTTAGTATTTTAATAAAAAAATAAATCCGTGGTTCCGTTCTTGTCTCCTCCGGGTCGGGTTTTCAGGAAGTCCCGTACTTTTCACCTGAGAAGCCAGAAATTACCCCAAAAAAACTAACCTGCTCCACAAAATAAGAGCGTGAAATGTTTTAATTAAAGAAACGAGTCGCTGCAGAACCAGAACTTAGAAATGTTTTGGGTTTCCCTGAGAACCAGTTAGTGGCCCCACAGAGTCAGTCCAGGGGCCGCCAACGGCCCCCGGGCCGCAGGTTGGACACACCTGCCAGGTTTTCCTCTTAAGGCCTCGATGTGAACAAACATGAAATAAATGGAGTATAAAACTGTTTTAAATCTTAACTTTCAGCCCTTTGGGTCTAAACGACTTCACTTCATGAACAAAGAGACAATAAGCAACAAAACGGAATCATTCTGGGTTAAAAACAGGATTAAAATGTGACTTTAGGTAAAAACGTGATCACTTCTCTGCTGAAATAAATAAAAGCTGCTGACGTGAAGCCAGGACCTCCTGATTGGACCGCGCCCCCGTTTCCTGCGTCCTGATTGGTCGGAATCAGCTGACGCAGACGGAGAACAACTTGAGGACGGCGTCCCTGAAAGAGCAGAGAGAAGACGTGAGGACGTGAAGGTTCTGGAGCCCAGAGGCCGGACCGGCTCAGGTGTGCCTTACCTGGCGAAGGGGATGTAGGAGAGGCCGTACCTGCGGCACAGACAGCGGCGGTCAGACAGGTGAGGCTGGCGTGGGAAGCTGAGAGTGTGTGAGTGCTTTACCAGGTGAAGGCCAGGAACTGCAGCACGCAGAAGAGCAGCGCCAAGCCGTTGTTCTTCCACTGCAGAACCAGAACCAGAACCAGAACCAGAGATGTAACAACCGACAACACAAGCTGCTCGCTTTCACTCAGAGCCGCTTCCTCACCCAGAAGGCGGCGCACAGCGTCAGAACCAGGCACACCTGCGGACGCCAGGAGAGTTAAAGCGGGTCAGAACCAGAACCAGAACCAGAGCTAAACAAGAGAGCAAGGAGGCGGGTCTGACCAG
Source organism: Fundulus heteroclitus (assembly GCF_011125445.2). NCBI lineage: Eukaryota > Metazoa > Chordata > Actinopteri > Cyprinodontiformes > Fundulidae > Fundulus > Fundulus heteroclitus. The sequence continues at coordinate 1,199,891 of NW_023397121.1, forward strand.
CATGACGGCGGTGGCGAGCGCCCGGACCTTAGCGCACATGTTCTTCAGCTGCCGCAGCGGCCCGATCAGGAACATGGTGCTGAAACGACACAGCAGACAGCGTTCACCACCGGGGGGCGCCATCGCCCCAGTTCTGTCTGGGTTCTGCTGCTCAGAGCTTCTGGGGTCGGTCAGAACCTGCTGGTTCTGGTCGTACCTGGCCAGAGCGCTGACGTTGCCCAGCGTGTAGAGGACAGCGAACACGGGGAGCCCGAAGCCGGGGATCCACAGCAGGCAGGTGGCCTGTTGGAGACGAACAGTTTAGTCCAGCCCAGAGGCTAAATGCTTTATCATTTAAAAAAATTAAAGTTTTTGATTTTTTCCCCAGTGTTCTGTCTGGCAACGTGCAATAAGAATTGTTGTCTTAATGCCAAAAAGAGCTCATCAGATTTGACTTTCACAAGTGGAGCAGTTCTGCTTTTGCCATAGTGCTCCGCTTGATTTATGAATGTGAATAGTTTTATTCTCAAATATCTCAAATGATATGGACACTACAATGGGAAAGTAGGAGAGGAAAGGAAGAACAAGAAGAAAAAAAGAAAAGGCGAAAGAAAGAGGAGATAAAAGGAAGAGAATGATTAAACAATTATTGAAAAAAACATGTACTCTGTTTAATTGAAAATCTGCAGTTCCTATATTGTCCACGAGGGGCGCTGTGTTTTAATCAGCAGATGGAAGCACTTAGCTTCAGATGTGGAAAATTTATTTTAAATCATGTCTTAATTTTTATCTGTTTGATGTATTTTGTCATGCAGGACAGTGTTTTTAAGTTCCAAAAAATGTGAATAAATGTTTTTCAACATTGTACAATCACTGTGATCAGTTCTTATGCATAATGCACAAGTAAATGTTTAACTGAGTAAAAGTATTGTTGAAATTGGCCCTATTGAGATCAGATTAAGCTGTATGCTGTCCATAAACCAAAATGAGTTTGACACCCATGGTGTAAAACCACCAGCAGCCAATGTCATTATTATTATTATTATTATTATTATTATTCTCCCTTTTTACAGCGGCAGGGCGGCCATCTTGTTTTACCAGCACGCCTCACAGCTTGGATTTAGCGGCGCTTTGATTTCAGGTCGACTCCCAGACGAAATGCTGGACATAAAAACAAAGTTTTTAAAATGATTTCTTTCATATCTTTTTGTGAAACGAAAAACTGATTATTGGGATTTGGTGAAATAAAATAAGCGATTTTATTTTTCAGCCTTATCACCCGGCCCTACTTTCATGCTAAACGCGCTAAAATGACCCAACAGAACCAGGACATTTGCTTCCCCAGCAGTAAAAACCCTGCAGGATCATGAGTTGGTAGATAAAAACTGTTTGGAAAGGCTCTCTTCCTCTGCCCTTGAGCAAACACATAATTTATTTATTTATTATAAAGTGCTGCTGCATCTTTTCATGCCCTCTGCCATGAATAAGGTGAAGGGAAGCTGACGGCGGCTCATGATCAACTCACCAGGATGGAGCAGAAGGCCCCCAGGAGGAAGCAGATCAGGAAGCCCTTCATCCTGGTCCCCCAGGCCAGCGTCGACGCCTGATTGGCTGTCTGCGGGAGTGACGTCATTCTCATTACAAACAGCTTAATGACACGGAGTAGATGATTTAAAGGATATAATTGGCTTTCTTCTGTAAATGTCACCAGAAGCTGACCTAAGCACCTGAGAACAACGACAGCAGCAGCTTATTGGCATGAAAGTCAAACATGTTTAACTCCTTTTAATTTAACATTCTGGTCTCAACATTATGTTGTTAATGACGCCGAATTACCCGACAGGAAATGTTATTAGTAATAAACCTACGGATGTACCAACAATATGCAGTTAGCGCCACTAAAACTCCACTAAAACTTTAAATTATGAAGATTTTTAATGGAGTTCTGCAAAACCTTCATCCTGGCCTTTCTATTTGACTTTATAGCGCTTATATCTTTACAAACCCCCGTTTTAAACGTATGACAAGAGTTTAATGTGTGAGAGTGACTCCAGATGGAACCAGAACCGCCGGTTCTCCGTGGTTCCGACCCGCTTTCCTCCACTCAGCGGCTAACAGCTAGCAGCACCTCCAGAATGCCGCTCCCATCCGCGCCGCCGCCGCCGCCGTCCTGGCCGCTCAGAACCTGCTTCAGTTTATCCATGAACTCTGTCTTCAGGCACCAGAACCCCTGCAGAACGTCCAGAACCTCCCCGGCAGTCCGCGGTTCCGTGGCTCCAGGTAAGACAGGTGAGCCCTCAAAGTTTCTGAAGGAGGAACAATTTTTAACATCAACAGGTGCGGCACTTCCGCCTGCAGTACCGCTCCTGGCCACCATGTGTTAAAGGGGGGCGCTGTTTCATCACGAACACTTAAAAGCGACCATTAAATTTTTTCTTTTAACTAAATCATTCAGTTATTTCAAATAAAACCACAATGGATATCTTTATTAAAGTACAGGCGCTACTTTACATCAGCCTGGCATCTTTAATAAAATATTAAAGCAAAATGCAGCATCTGTAATCAATAAAAAATATATAATTTAAAAAGCTGTAAAAAAAAACACATTATAATGAGGTTACCATGGTTGCACTTCAGCTTAAACATTATTGACAAAAGCCACAGTTTTATTTCATAACAGTTTTTTCTTCATTATCTATTGGGCCTTTAAGTACATTTAAAAACAAGCTTAGTTACATTATAATGTCGTACAGGCCAACTATAAATAAATGTAGCCCAAAGTATGGAGCTTATTAAATATAATTGTGTACAAAATCAATAGATAAGGGAAAAAAATTATCCAAATGATGAAATAGCCAGAGTAACAAATTCAGTCTTAGCAAATTAGGCTGTCTGGGGTTATTTTAAGGAGGATTTATGCAATGTTTTGCAGTCCTGAGCAGATCTTCTTTGTTCCAGAGCATTGGAGCTGCGACCAGAAGAATCTGTCCCATCTGGGTTTCTGTCTGGACCAATAGGAACCTCTGGACGGCTTGAGCATCTCAAAACTATGTCGTTGAAGATCTGTAGACTCTCAAAAACAAACGATGACCTTTTAAAATGTTTTTTTGCAGTAGATCAGGTGCAAGGATGCTAAAATAAGGGTGATGGGGTGAAGTCATTTAGCTCTAGGGTGAAGGCAGGCGGCTGAATTTCAGAAAACATGCAGGTCTTGCGGTGAAGACAGATCCAGCCCAGTAAACAGTTACGTAACCTATGCAAGCAGAAACAAAGACCTGGGTCCATCTCAGAGTCCTGGTGTTGTGGGAAGCCTTCACCTTCAGCTGGACGAAGCCTGTCTAAACAGCTGAGCTGCTCCAGTAGCACGTACTGGTCTCAGAGAATGGGTAGCGAATATCTCTGTCCTCTCCTCAGAAGGCTGATGTCGGACGACCCGTTTGAGGACTTAGTTGTGTCTCGGGGAGGTGTTAGGGGACCTTGACCCTGGTGGAGCTCCAGTAGAGGGGCTGAGGCATGGACACCTGAACGTGACAGGTGGGACAGCAGCGTTTCCTCCACAACCACTCCTCGATACACTGCAGGGAGACAAAATGTATTTACAAGAACGGACCGACTGTAAAACTACTGAGGTAGACGGGTTCTGGTTGTTTCGCCCACTTCTGTGGCTACTTTGTGCCTCATTGTAAATGTATTTACACATTTATTTCCTTTTTGATTGATCAAAAAAACACAGAAATAGTCTGACCCTTGGCTAAACCCCTGTCCACCATCACTATACTGCCTCCAAACCAACAGAAAGGTGGTCTACTTGTGAGGGTGTCATCATTGAGTTACCTCTTTGTGGAAGGTGTGAGTGCACTGCAGCTCTCTGGTGCCTCCTGATCCTTGACTTAGATCATTATGACAGATCAAACACACGCTGTACGCATCACTCTGCAACACAAACATTTCATTTTGAGTCACAGAGATCGTGTAACAACAAAACATTGACCCGGCTTTCCACGCACCAATGACATGAAGTTACGTCTTCTGAAATGGCCCCGCCGCTCAGGTGCCACGGCTTCAGGGATGGTCTGTATGAGTGAAGCTTGTCGCACTAGCGGGGGGACGGCAGAGTCCTGTGAGGATGGAATGAGGCGGCGGGAGGAGTGGCGTCGCAGCAAAACCCTCGCTGTCACTGGAGCACATGTGGAGGAGTGAAGGCGGGACAACTGCATGGATGAGAGTGTGGCCTGGACACAGGGATGGTCAATCAATTAGTCTACCAATTAATCAATTAATCTACCAATTAATCAATCAATATATGAAAAATCAGTCAAACAAGCTACTGACGAGTGAATGGACCAGCCAATAAAGAAACAAGTCTCATAGCCAAACAATAACATTTACCCCAGAGCTCAGCCAGTGAGTTATACCAAACATCTAATCAACTAGTAGGGAAACAGCTGCAAACCAGCCAACAAAAAGTAGTGAGGCAATATGTCAACCAACCAACCAACCAACCAACCAACCAACCAACCAACCAACCAAACAACCAACCAACCAACCAAACAAACAAACAAACAATCAAACAACCAATCAAACAACTAACCTAAGAACCAACCAATCAAACAACTAACCTAAGAACCAACCAATTAAACAACTAACCTAAGAACCAACCAAACAAACAACCAACATAACAACCAACCAATCAAACAACTAACCTAACAACCAACTAACCTAAGAACCAAACAAACAAACAAACAACAAAACAACCAGCCAAACAACTAACCTAACAACCAAACAACCAGCCAAACAACTAACCTAACAGCCAACTAACCTAAGAACCAACCAAACAAACAAACAACAAAACAACCAGCCAAACAACTAACCTAACAACCAAACAACCAGCCAAACAACTAACCTAACAACCAAACAACCAGCCAAACAACTAACCTAACAACCAACCAACTCACCTAACAACCAAACAACCAGCCAAACAACTAAACTAACAACCAACGAACCAATCAAACAACTAACCTAACAACCAACTCAACTGCTGGTGGTTCCTAGAGTCTCTAAAAGTAGAATGGGAGGCAGATCCTTTAGCTATCAGGCTCCTCTCCTGTGGAACCAACTCCCAGTTTTGGTCCGTGAGTCAGACACCCTATCTATTTTTAAGACTAATGTTAAAACTTTCCTTTTTGACAAAGCTTATAGTTAGAGTGGCTCATACCCTGAGCTATCTCTATAGTTGTGCTGTGATAGGCCTAGGCTGCTGGAGGACATCAGGGTCTAATTTTCTCACTCTACTGATTTCTACTGTTCTTCAGTCTACTGTTCTCCAGTTTTGCATTGTATTACATTGAAATGACTGTCGTCATTTCAGCTTTTAACTTTTTGCTCTCTTTTTCTTCATAGTAGGTACACCTGGTCTGGCGTTCTGTTAACTGTGACATCATCCAGAGAAGACGGCTCACCCGCTACTACCATCTAATGTAGAACAGATTACTAGATCAATGTGTGCTTCTGTGCTTTTTTGTCTCTCTTGTTGTGTCTCTGCTCTGTCTTCTGTAACCCCAGTCGGTCGAGGCAGATGACCGTTCATACTGAGCCCGGTTCTGCCGGAGGTTTTTCCTTCCCGTTAATGGGTGGTTTTTCTTCCCACTGTCGCTTCATGCTTGCTCAGTATGAGGGATTGCAGCAAAGCCATGTACAATGCAGATGACTCTCCCTGTGGCTCTACGGTTCCCCAGGAGTGAATGCTGCTTGTCGGGACTTTGATGCAATCAACTGGTTTCCTTATATAGGACATTTTTGACCAATCTGTATAATCTGACCCAATCTGTATAATATGATTGAACTTGACTTTGTAAAGTGCCTTGAGATGACATGTTTCATGATTTGGCGCTATATAAATAAAATTGAATTGAATTGAATTGAACAACCAACCAACCAACCAACCAAACGAACAAACAAATAAACAACCAACCAACCTAACAACCAACCATTTAAACAACTAACCTAGCACCCAATCAATCAAACAACTAACCTAAGAACCAACCCAACAACCAACCAACTAACCAACCAACCAACCAGCCAAACAAACAACTAACCTAACAACCAAACAACCAGACAAACAACTAACCTAACAACCAACCAACTAACCTAACAACCAAACAACCAGTCAAACAACTAACCTGACAACCAAGGAACCAATCAAACAACTAACCTAACAACCAACTCAACAACCAACCATTCAAACAACTAACCTAGCAACCAACCAATCAAACAACTAACCTAAGAACCAACCAAACAACTAACCTAATCACCAACCAACCAAACAAACAACCAACCAACCAACTAACCTAACAACCAACCAATCAAACAACTAGCATAAGAACCAACCCAACAACCAACCAACCAACCAGCCAAACAAAAAACTAACCCAACAACCAACCAACCAGCCAAACAAACAACTAACCCAACAACCAACCAACCAACCATCCAACTAACCTAACAACCAAACAACCAGCCAAACAACTAACCTGACAACCAAGGAACCAATCAAACAACTAACCTAACAACCAACTCAACAACCAACCATTCAAACAACTAACCTAGCAACCAACCAATCAAACAACTAACCTAAGAACCAACCAAACAACTAACCTAATCACTAACCAACCAAACAAACAACCAACCAACCAACTAACCTAACAACCAACCAATCAAACAACTAACCTAAGAACCAACCCAACAACCAACCAACCAACTAACCTAACAACCAAACAACTAACCTAAGAACCAACCCAACAACCAACCAACCAACTAACCTAACAACCAAACAACTAACCTAACAACCTACAAACCAATCAAACAACTAACCTAAGAACTAACCTAGGAACCAAACAAACAACCAAACAAAAAACTGACCTAACAACCAACTAACCTAACGACCAACCAAACTAACAACCAACCAAACCTTACGTTCCTTCTTGTCTCGGTTGCTTCGGGTATGAAAGCCTGATTAGCAGCTCTCAGGTCACGTTTCTCTTTAACACCCAGATAAACTACAGCGCAGTGATCCTGAGCTAATAAAAGCCGTGAAGCCGCTCTGAATGGTTGGAGGGAGAGTTTCGCCGCCCTCACAGAGATCAGAGGCTGTAAACCCTCGGAGGATTGAAACATCTGACTAAATAAAGTGAAGTGACCCGATGTGACTGTCTAATTCTCCTGGTTATCATCTGTGTTGTTGTGGAAGAGCAACAAAGCTAACTGGACACTTTTATGCATTTTCAGAAATTAGGAGAGGGTTGTCTCCACTTTCCTTACCCAAGAGAAAACTGTTGGGTAGGTTAAAGGTTTATCACCAGTACCTTCAAAACGGCAGAACCCAACTCATATTCACCTCTGTTTATCTGGGTCCTGCTCTTTTTAGGGCCAGGATTTTAAAAGTATGTTCAGGGCATGGTTATTGTTTGAGACATGACCTCCAACACGTTCTGGTCTGGGTCATTCAGCGTCCAGATCTTTTACTCCTTGACTCTAACCATAGCTTTATTGGTTTACCAACACCACACCACCATGGAGAGCCCTTTACCAGGAGACTTTTAGGAATAATCTTATGTTTGTGTCTTTTTAAACCTCCACCCCCAGGAACCTCAATAGACCTCTGGAGGAGAACCACAAAGCACCGTCATTGGAAAAACTGCCTGTATTTCTGTAGAGATAATAGGTTTGTTGGTAATAGAGAACATAAAGGGACTGTCCACCCCAACCTATGACAGAAACCCACCTAGAATACAGACTAAACCCTTAAAATCCACATTTGTCATCTAGGTGCCTTTAAAGCGTTTTGAAACCAGGACATTAGCGAGTCTAGGAGTGTGAGGAGGATGCAGACAGCAGTAAACTCATCAATCACCGATCATTCAAGGCCTGCGTGTTGCTTATAAACTCGAACCACAACGCATTGCTGATAAAAGCTTAAACTGCTGAGTCGGGGGTTCCTGTCAGTCACTGTTCCTTTCCTTCCCTGGTTTACATGCAACTAAAGCTCCTTTAGACAAGATGGTCCAATACGGCAGTCCTGTTCATATCACCTGGTCCCAGTGGACCCAAAGAGTCCGTCCCTGTCAACTTCCAGGCCCGTCTAGACTCAGAGGCTTCCAGAGGCTTCCAGAGTCTTCCATAAGGCTTCATAACTAATCCCATCTCTGGGTTAGGTAAGCCAGCGGTTGACCTTGGCAGGAGTTTAGCTGTTCTAGAACCTGGGACAGAACTCTGGCAGGCTAATCCATCGCCCAAGCCCAGGGAACCTCCCCTGAAAACAGAACCATCAGAAGTCCTGAACACCCCTGGAAGGCCCTCCTTACCCCACCAGCAGTAAAACTCGGGGTTCTCTACGTCTCTCACCGGACAGGGCAAAGACGAGCGGCGGTCAAGCCTCATCTGGACCGGTGGCTCCAAGCTGCACCTGCTCTCAGGTCTTCCTCCCTCCGGCTCCCTGTCCTCCTCCTCCTCCTCCTCCTCCTCCCCCTCCTTCTCTTTCTCTTCCTGCACCGGCTTCTTCTGATGGTCTCCTCGGTACTGCTGCATCCAGGCATTGAAGATCCGGCCTCCTCCTTCTTCTTCGTCCTCTTCGTCCTCTCCCTCCTCTTCTTCCAGGTCTTCCCTCAGGGGGAAGGGGTCTTCAGCGTCTGAAAACACATCCTCCTCTCTGTCTAGATCCATGTTCCTCACCAACGCTGACTAACGGGAGACCAGGAGCAGGATTATTCAACAATAGCACCCCCGACGTGTCCTGAAACTGCAGCGGTGCTCCAGCAGGTACGGAGGAGCCAGCGAGGTGGACTAGTTACACCAAACACCCATCCTGAGCTGGTCTTCTGCTCGTTGTTGCTTTCCTCGGCAGAATGTGCCGCTCTGACCTCAGGTCTGCAGTAATCCCCTCAGAGAAGCCCAGCTGGAGGAGGAGGAGGAGGAGGAGGAGGAAGATTACACCTGCTTACAGGATCTGTGTCACATGAGCTGAAAACACCTCGCTGCACTTCAGCTGCACATGTAGTGGCGCTGTGGTTGGTCTGATAAACGCCGCAGGTTCCCTCTGGTAGGACCAGCGCTGGTCTCACCCACGAGGCTCCAGGAAGGTCAAGTCAGGTTCTCTGCAGCCTCCACATGTCTTTCTGCCACCTCTGCTCCAACACCTCCAGAGATAAATCCCAAACATTCACATGTAAACTAACCCTAAAGCACACGCTTAACGCCCTAAAATGTTCAATCTAGAACACTATCGTCTACATGATATCCAATGTTCTCCATTTTCCCAGGCCGTGTGATAAAACACTGATGACAGTTTGAAATATTATCATGTACCATGATTATAATTACACATACATATTTTCATATAAAAAGAAAGCTTATCCCATTTATAAAACATGTAATCATACATTCTGGTGAGATTTATTCATCTGGTTTGAATTGAAATAAAAAAAAAAGACCTTCTTAATATGCACTATTTGGAATCTCTGAAATGTTCTTTATGTTCTGTATGTTTGCTTTGAATATGCATACAACACAGTATATTATATGTGAATATATAATTATATATATGTACACACAAATGCACATCTTAAATATTATTAACAGTAGTATTAATAGTAGTAGTAATATTAATAATCAGCTAAAATCTAACCTACATTTAAATTCTGTGTGGAAAACTTAGTATTTTATATTTATAAACTGCATAATCATTTATAGTAAATGTGTATTCTTATTTTTATATATATTACATATATTTATATTACACATGTTTCTCATTACATGTAGTAAATATTTACTGTATAACGACCAATCTTATCTATGTTTGTTGAGGTGAGCGCGGGTTGAAGCGCTTTACTACAGGCGCATGCGCACCTCACTAAGTGGGCGGAGCCATTAGCCGGACCGGCGGATTGTAAACAGCAAGCTAGCCATTAGCTGGCATCTAGAGGGCGGATATAAGAGGAGAAAAGTGTCGGTGAGCTCCAGGATGAAGGGTGAGGCTCTCTGGCTGCCTTTAAGCGGCTTCAGTGGAATAAAACGACTTTAAAGCCTTTAATTATAAAGCTGCGGTCAGTCGCAGCGGCTTAGCATGGCTAACGTTAGCCTGAACCCCCATGAGAAAACGTCTAATTCTGCTTCTTTGCTGCTTAGAGGCGCTGTATACCCGCCATAAACGAGTAATAACTGTTTTTTCTCATTCAGCTGCAGTTTATCTTTAATTCGGCGCGTTTATAAGTAACATATCGGCAGAAAGCAGGTTACACCCGACATATAGGCTGTTGGTGAAGTTAACTAGCATCAGTTAGTCCCGGTAAACCCGCATTCCTGACAACGTCGTTCAGTCTCGTTTATACCGCGCTGTGCGTGACGTCACAGCTCACTGAGCTTTGACCCTGAGCTCTTCAGCTGGGCCCAGGTTAGACGAAGCTAGAACCAAGCTGATCCAGAATGAACCTCCTCCTCAGCTTCCTGTCTGCGCCTCCTGCTGCCTCCTCTCCGCCTGCTGACCGGCGCCATGTGGCAGGTGGTCCAGCAGCAGAGCCTGAAGCATTATGGGATGCTGGAGGAGTTTGTGTCCATGGTGACGGAGGCCGTCCCCCAGCTGCTGACCGACAGGCAGAGAGGTCTCCTGCTGCTGGCTCTGAGGGCCAAGGTGGGTGCCGGGGTTCCTCCGGGTTCTGGGTCAGAGTGAGGCAGAGGAACATTGTTTGTCCGTTTGCTCCCCAGGCCTCCCTCTGCGGTCCCGCTGACGACCCGACCCGCCTGGAGAAGATCCGCTCCGTCTGCCACGCTGCGGTGAGCACCTCCTGTTATCGGCTTCCCTGATGTAGCAGAGGAAGCTGGGTCCAGTAAGAGAAACCAGGAAGTGGAGAAATCAGGAAGTAGAATAACCAGGAAGTACAGAAATCAGGAAGAGGAAACCATGAAGTAGAATAACCAGGAAGTACAGAAATCAGGAAGTAGAGGGACCAGGAAGTAGAGAAACCAGGAAGTAGAAACCAGGAAGTAGAGAAACAAGGAAGAGGAAAAACCAGGAAGTAGAGAAACCAGGAAGTAGGAAAACCAGGAAGTAGAGAAACCAGGAAGTAGAGAAACCAGGAAGTAGGGAAACCAGGATGCAGGGAAACCAGAATGCAGGGAAACCAGGAAGTAGGGAAACCAAAAAGTAGATAAACCAGGAAGAGGAGAAACCTTTTTTTTTTTTTTTTTTTTTTTTTTTTTTTTTTTTTTTTTTTATTAAAGATTTGAGCAAATGTACAAAATAACGTGGCATGTACAGATATAAAGAAATGAGGTTGTACAAGGTTAAGGCACACATATTAGAAGATAATGATAAATCAAAAAAACGGGAAAAGCAAACAGAAGACAAAACAAACAAAAAAAAATAAAAAATTTATAAATAAATAAAAGACAAAACAAAACAAGAAAAAAAGAACAACAATGGGGCATTAGTTCTCAAAAAAATTTAGATCAATATAGGCATTCAGGAGTTGTAGTCCATGCTTGTTTTTTATCCGTTTTAAGGTCCTTAAGTGGTTGTCCATTAGAAGGTTTTTAAAGGCTGAAAACACAGGTTTCCTATTACCCCATTTACAGGAATGGATGAAGAATTTCGCTAAAATTAGCAGGTTGTTAAGAATGAGGTCAGTTCTTCTGTCTCTATGGGTGGTTCCAAATATTACATCTTCTCTTTTAAAGGGATGATGGAGGGAAAGTTTTGTTGAGAACCAGTCCTGAAAGTTTCTCCAAAATGTATCAGTATGCACACAATAGAAGAAGAGATGATCTGTTGTTTCAATGTCGTTATCACAAAAGGTACATGTGTTGGTATCAAAGTTGAATCTTTGCCTTAATAGTTCTCTGGAAGGAAAAATGTTATTGAGGATTTTAAAATGAACTTCTTTAGCTTTAGGACATAGAGGGTATTTAAGGTAAGTGGTTCTCCACTTATTAACCTCTGAATAAGAAAACAAATTTAAAATGGAGTTTTTATTTGGTCTGATAGTAAATATAAAATTAGTTAGATGTTGACGCATCCGTTTGTTAGAGTTACTTTGGTCCAAAAGGTCAACTCCAAACAGTTGAAGAGTGGGTAACTGAAGGTTAGCTGACTGAGTGATTATATTTTGAACCAGATTTTTGACTGCAGTTGGGATAGAGTTCATTACTGTGTTAAACTGAGTGCGTGTGCAATCCAAATTATATAATAAGCAAAATTCGTCATAAGACAGCCAGTCTCCATTGTCATTAAGAAGATGTTTTATGGACCAAATACCTTTTTCCATCCAGTGATCTAAATACAGAGACTTGTTTCTGTGTAACACATATCTGTTGTTCCAGATTGGCGTTTGGTGAGGAGTAAAGTTGTGTGTGTACATAAGTTTCCAACACAACAAAACCTGCTTATGAAAGGCAGATAACTTAACAGGAAGTCTGTGGACATTAAAGTCACATCTGAGAACAAAATCTAAGCCTCCAACTTTTTTAAACAAACCTTTGGTGAGACAGAACCAGATACTATTTACATTTATTAAAAAGGATTTCAACCAGTTTACTTTTAAGACTGCATTTAAACAATCAAAGTCAATAGCTTGTAAACCACCATCATTATAGTCTTTAACCATATTTGCTTTCTTTAAGTAGTGGATTCGATTTCTCCAGATGAAATTAAAGTTCAACTGATTTATAGCTTTAATGTATTTGTTGGGTATGGCCATAGAGTAAGCTGGGTATATGCACCGGGACAGGGACTCCATTTTGGTTAGATAGGTTCTCCCAAACAAGGTCAGGTCTCTTTGGAGCCATCTATTTAACTGAGATTTGCAATTCTGTATTTTATTATCTATGTTAACAGTTTCACTGAGTTTAGCATCTTTAGTAATTAAAATTCCAAGATATTTAACTGAGGATTTAATAGGAATATTATAAGCTTCCGTCAGATCAGAGTCATGAATCGCCATCAGTTCACACTTCTGTAGGTTTAAGGTTAATCCAGATGCTTTGGAGAAAGTATTAATTAACTCAAGAACTTTAGGGGTTTGGTCTAGATTCTTCAAAAAAATTGTAGTGTCGTCAGCTAGTTGGCTGATTATAATTTGGTCATCAAAAACTCTCAATTTAGGTATATTTGAGTTTTTGATGAAAATACTCAACACTTCAACAGCCAAGATGAAGAGAAAAGGGGAAATATTACAGCCCTGTTTTACTCCCCTATTTATGGTGAAACGTGGAGACGTACCGTGTGGCAGTGCAACTGAACTTGTGGTGTCATTGTAAAAGCTTTTTATTATTCTACAGAAGTTTGGCCCGAATCCGAACAAGTGCAGAACTTTGAAAAGAAACTGATGTTCCAACATATCAAAGGCTTTATAAAAGTCTAGGAAAAGGATGAATCCTTTATCCTCAATCAGTTCACTATATTCCAGTAAATCCTGCACCAGTCTGATGTTATCATGTATAGATCTTTTGGACATAAAACCTGTCTGTGTTTCAGAAATAACATCCTTAAGACCAGTCTTTAATCTGTTCGTATAGATATACGTTAACAGTTTATAATCGCAGTTTAGAAGGGTGATAGGACGGTAGTTGTCTAGGATCTTGTTGTCTCTTCCTGGTTTGGGTATAAGGGTGATAACCCCTTGCTTCATGCTGTGTGGAAGTGAATTGTTACATAGGATCTCTTTAAAAACCTGGAATAAAAATTCTCTGAGATAATCCCAGAAATGCCTATAAAAATTGGCGGTAAGGCCATCTGGGCCGGGGGATTTATCAAGTTTCAGGCATAAAATGGCGTTATCTAGTTCCTCAATATTAATATCTTTATCGCAATTTTCCTTAAAATCCTCAGTGATTTGAGGGATAAAGTCTTTGACTTGGTTTAGCAGAAGGTCACATTCTTGGGGTGAAAAAAAGAGCAGTAAAGGTTTTGATAAAAGTTACTAATTTCTTTTGCAATAACAGTTTGGTCTGTACATTCATTGTTGTTAATAATTAGGGACTGAATGTATTTTTTAACTTGTCTTCTCTTTTCCAGTCTGCAGAAGTATGAACTGTTTTTTTCCCCTTCCTCGATCCACTTAGCTCTGGATCTGACAAAAGCTCCTCGGGCCTTTGTTTCGTAGATGCTGTCTAATTTAGCTTGTAAGATCAGGAGGTTATTTTTATCATCATCAGTCAACGTCTGTTTAACAAATAGTAGGTTTAACTCTTTAACTAACCTTACTTCTTCCATGTCATTGTTTCTTTTTAGATTTTTGCTAAAAGAAATTGAGTGAGCCCTTATTTTATATTTTAAGAATTCCCATTTTTTGGCGTAGGTTATTATTGAATCGTCTAACAGAATCTTTTTTATTAGTTCTTTGATTTCCTTGCAGTACAACTCATATTTTAAGAGATTTGCATTGAATTTCCAGTACCCTCTGTGTCTCAGACCTTCAGGAAGAGGAGTAATTAATAAATCGATGCTGCAGTGATCAGTAAGAGGAGTTGGAGACATATTACAGTCTGATGTTAGCTTCAGAATATCATCTGTTCCTAGCCAAAAATCTATTCTAGATCTGCTTGAAGCATCTGATTTAAACCAAGAGAACTGTTTTTTGTTAATATGTTTATCTCTCCATAAATCAATTAATCCCAATCTCTCACAGAAATCAGACAGAATTCGGTTTGGATGGATATTTGAGGATTTGTTTGGGTATCTATCAAGATTTTCGTCCTTTACCATGTTCCAATCCCCGCCTAATAAAACATATTTAGTATGAAATCTTTGTTTAAGTTGTTCGATATTTACTTCAATAATCGTAAGTAGCTCTTTATTTTTAGAAATGTTACAGTGACCATAAATATTGCCTAGGAGTATTAATGTGTCCTCCGTATGTAATACGGAAAGAGACCAATGGCCATCACTATCATGTTTTGTATGAATTATTTTGCCTGGAAAATTATTCAGTAATGTAGCCACACCTGCTGATTTAGAAGTACCGTGGGAATAAGAAATCTGATCTCTCCACTGATTTGACCAAAATTTTTCATCAGAGACCATTGAATGGGTTTCTTGAAGAAGAATACAATGTGGATTCTTGTTTCTACAATACATAAACATTGCCTTCCTTTTGACATTTTCTCTCAAGCCCCTTACATTTAACGACAAAAACCTAAGATTAGATTTTAAAGACATAAAAAAGACAAAGGAAAAGAAAAGTTTTAAAGACACAAACCTTAATAAAGAACTTTTGTTAAGGTAGAATGAACTAAAGGCAAGCCCCTGAAAAATATGAGTGCCCTTTACAATATAACATGGGAAAAAAAACATCTACCTTGCATCCACAACTTTCACTAAACTTAACTTAAAACGACTTAGTTTTCATTTAAACAAGAGGAATAACCTCTGGAGTGCAGATAAGAGAACTGTAGCAAGCATCTTAGAGATATAACTCAATATTAAAGGGGAAAAACAGTGTTGATTTTTTTTTTAGCCCTATAATAGGGGGATGTTATAAACAGAGAAACATCTGTAGTCTCAGAAGGGAGATGAAGCTTTGAACACTTTGCCGTCAATCACTGCAATATGACCTCTGTAAAAGGCCACCTTACCCTGGGATCTGGCTTTTTTAATCTTAGGCCAAAGTTCTTCTCTTGCCAGCCGGTCTTCCTTAATGAAATCCTGAGCAAAACGCAGACCTTGTTCTTTGCATACCGCTGAATCCTTCGTCACTTTCCAGACTGCGTCTCGATGGCGCCTCCTAGTGAACTGCAGGATGACCTGACGGCTCCGTCCCTCTTCTTTTCTTCCCAACCGGTGGATTGTATCAATCATATCTCCTGCCTGTTCCGCCCATTGTGGTAAGATTTTTGAGAGAAGTTGTTCAGCCTTTTCTCTGAGGTTTTCTCCTTCTTGCTCTTTGAGCCCCGACAACCGCAGGTTCCATTGACGCTTGTTTCTTTCAGCCTCCAGGAGTTTTTCTTTCAGATTTGCGTTTTCTTTATTCATTAAATCAAACTTTTGTTGAAGGTTTTCTACTGTAGATTTACATTCAGCAACGTAGAGTGTGTTCTGCTCCACTTGGAGGGTAATGCGGCCAAACATGTCAGCATTTTCCTTTAGCTGTTTTCCAAAGTCATCAACTTTGCTATCCAGTCTTTTAATAGCTTCTAAGACGGCAGCTAAGGAGACCTCAGTCTCAGTGGCTTGTTTTTTAGCAGGTGGCAGTTTGGTTGGAGTTGCATTCAGTTGCCGTCTTGTACCGGAGGCATTTCTTGACAACTCCATCGGTGTTTCAACGCTAGCAGCAGCAGCAGCAGCATAGTTATGCATTTTTAGCTTAGCATCATTAGCCTTCTTCAGACTAGGAAAATCTTTCTCATTAACAGCCGACATCTCTTATAAGACTCTTATTTTTCCCTCTTACTTTAGAGCGTGGATGTTCAGGTTCACCTTGTGGACGAAATTATGTGCAAAGGGCCAGTTCAAGTAGCTGGTTGAGGGCTGCACAGATGGAGCTCAGAATAATACGTGTGCCCACATCGCCATCTTGCCGGGAGTCGGAAGAGGAGAAACCATAAAGTAGAGAAACCAGGAAGTATAGAAACCAAAAAGTAGATAAACCAGGAAGAGGAGAAACCATAAAGTAGAGAAACCAGGATGTATAGAAACCAGGAAGTAGGGAAACCAGGAAGTAGGGAAACCAAAAAGTAGAGAAACCAGGAAGAGGAGAAACCATAAAGTAGAGAAACCAGGAAGTAGAGAAACCAGGAAGTAGAAACCAGGAAGTCGGGAAACCAAAATTAGAGAAACCAGGAAGAGGAGAAACCAAAAAGTAGAGAAACCAGGAAGAGGAGAAACCAAAAAGTGGAGAAACCAGGAAGTAGGAAAACCAGGAAGTAGAGAAACCAGGAAGTAGGGAAACCAGGAAGTGGAGAAACCAGGGAGTGGAGAACTTCCTTTATGTTCTGTTCTTCCGGTCACAGACTGCAGCTTGTTTAAAGTGAGCAGAACCTTTACACGTGTTCCTCCTCCTCCTCCAGCAGCAGGACCAGGAGCTCTCTCACTGCTGCTCCGCGCTGCTCGCTCTCACCACCCAGCTGGCCGAGGCTCCTGCTGACTCTCGCCGCCTCCTGCAGGTCGGTGGTCTCGCTGCAGCTCTCCTCCGGCTCTCCTCAGTCCGGCGCCTCATGCTCTCCTCTGGTGTTCCTGTTGCAGGAGGTGTTCAACCGGAGCTTCGACTCCGCCCTGCAGTCCCTGGTGTCGGACCTCCTGTCCCGGCTGGAGCAGCTGTTTCCGGTGCCAGACTTCAGACAGGTGCTCCGAGCCTCTCTGCTCCTCCTCCTCCTCCTCACATCTCCACCCGCTGACCCGCTGCTCCGTCTCCCTGCAGGCTGCCTCTTGGCTCCTGGACGCCCCCGGCGCTCTGGAGGACTCTCTGCAGGAGACGGACAGGGAGCACCTGAGGGAGCTCCTGGCCGATCAGAGCTGCCACCTGGGCCGAGCGACGACCACAGGTGAGTCTTCATGGCCTCCTCTGACCTCCTCTGACCTCCTCTGACCTTCCCTCCTCTCTCCCCAGTCTGTGGAGAAACGGAGGAGACGCTGCTCTCAGCCTGGTCCCACCCCCTCCTCACCAAGCCCCGCCCCCCCGGCCCGGCCCACTACCCGGAGATCTCTCCTCAGCAGCTGAACGCGGAGCTGATGAAGGTGGAGGTGGTGGTGCTGATGGAGGAGGAGCAGCAGGTGGGGGAGGAGACTGTGATTGGCCAGGAGGCGTCAGAGGAGCAGGCGTCCAATCAGAGCTCAGAGGGGGACGGCCGCAGCGAGGACAGGTGGGTCTGCTTCCTGCTGTGGGGGCTCAGCAGTCCAGACGCTCGTTCTGACCTCACCTGTCCCCGTCAGGACCGAGGAGTCACCTGGAGACGGCGGCGGCCAATCAGAGCGCTGCGAGGAGTCCAGCAGGATTTCCCACAGTCCTCAGCGTGTGGCTCATAAATGCCCGCAGTGCAGGAAGTGCTTCATCTACAGGTCTCAGGTGAGTGTCTACCTGTGTGTCCTCGGCTTTCACCTGGAAGTCTTTAACACCCCCCCCCCCCCCCCCAGGTGATCCGCCACCTGCGCTCCAACAGGACCTGCCGAGTGGGAGCGCCCAAGGAGGCGCCTGAGGAGGCGCCCTCGTCCCCGCGGCACACCTGCTTCCAGTGCGGCGCCACCTTCCAGAGCGGCGGCGAGCTGCTGACCCACCGGCGGCGCCACCAGAGCCGCCCCGTCTACCGCTGCCCCCAGTGTGACCAGACCTTCCAGCAGCTGTCCAGCCTGACCAATCACAGGAAGGCGCACCTGGACGCGGAGGCCTTCGCCTGCGGCAGGTGCAGCCGCACCTTCCCGTCCTCCGAGGAGCGGGACGCCCACCGCCTGCAGCACCGCCAGCCCGACCTCAGCTGCTCCGTGTGCGCGCAGACCTTCGGCTCGCAGACGCTGCTGCTGCGGCACCTGCAGACGCACGCCGCCGCCGGCGCCCCGTGCGCCTACAGGTGTCTGTTCTGTGACCAGAGCTTCTCAGGTGAGTGCTCCTCCGTCAGCCCGCTGCCGCCGCCGCTGAGAAACGTTATGACCCCGCCCGCCTCCGTCCGCAGGAGTCACCCTGCTGCGGATCCACCAGCGCACCCACAGCGTGCGCTCCTACCGCTGCGACCGGTGCAGCAAGTCCTTCGGCTCGGCGGCGGGGCTGCAGTCCCACCGCGCCACCCACGCCAGCGGCAGCCGCTTCCTCTGCCCCCAGTGCGGCAAGTGCTTCAAGACCCGCGACGGCCTGGAGGGCCACCTGAGGACCCACAGCGGCGAGCGGCCCTTCCGCTGCCCCTACTGCCCCAAAGACTTCACCGCCCTGGCGGGCCTCAACGTGCACGTGAGGCGGCACACGGGCGAGCGGCCGTACGCGTGCACGGTGTGCGGCAAGGCGTGGCCGTCCGGAGGAGACCTGCAGAAGCACATGAGGGTCCACACTGGAGAGAGGCCCTACGTGTGTCAGGAGTGTGGGAAGGCCTTCTCCATCTCCTGCCACCTGACCGAGCACCGCCGCATACACACAGGTGAGCTGGTCACATGACCGCCAGGAGCCCGTAGGTCAGCTTTAGGTTTAACGGTAAAATGCTGCGAGCGGGTTGGTCTTTAGTGATAGTTACAAAGCAATGTCTGCTTTCAGTTTACTGACATCATCACCAGCTGAAAAGTTCTTAGAAAAAAATAACATTTTGTTGATTAAATCCTTCTTTTTGATGTTGGATGAAACAGAAACTCTAATGTTGAAGGAATCTAAAATTTACATACAATTATTATCATTAACCCTCTGTTAGCTTTTCTGTTAGCGTCTTTGTTAGCCTCTGTTAGCTGCATTTAGCATCTTTGTTAGCGGCTCTGTTAGGGTCTCTGTTAGCGCCTTTTTTAGCCTCTATTGGCAGCTCTGTTAGTGTTTCAGTTAGCTTCATTTAGCATCTCTGTTAGTATCTGTTAGCCTCACTGTTAGCGGCTCTGTTAGCCTCTGGGTTAGCGTCTGCATTAGCAGCTCTGTTAGCATCTGTTTGTGTCATTGTTAGCATTGTTGCTAGCAGCTCTGTTAGTGTTTCCCTTAGCCTCATTTAGTCTCTCTGTTAGCTTCATTTAGCATCTTTGTTAGCGGCTCTGTTGGGGTCTCTGTTAGCGTCTTTGTTAGCCTCTCTATTGGCAGCTCTGTTAGGGTTTCAGTTAGCTTCATTTAGCATCTCTGTTAGTGTCTGTGTTAGCACCTTATTTAGCATCTGTTTGCGTCATTGTTAGCATTGTTGCTAGCAGCTCTGTTAGAGGCTCTGTTAGTGTTTCCCTTAGCCTCATTTAGCTTCATTTAGCATCTTTGTTAGCCTAACTGTTAGCGGCTCTCTTAACCTCTCTGTTAGCCTCTCCCATGTCTTGGTTAGCTTGTCTGTCAGCATCTCTTAGTGTCACATGTCTATTTTTAAACAGTTTAGCATCTGTGCTAGCCTCTCGGTTAGTGCCGTTGTTAGCCTTTCCGTTATCTTAATTTAGCATCTTTGTTAGCCTAACTGTTAGCGGCTCTGTTAACTTCTCCCAACGTCTTGGTCAGCTTGTCTGTCAGCATCTCTTAGTGTCACATGTCTGTTTTTAAACAGTTTAAGGGACATTTTTTTTAAAACAGATCGAAAGTGAGGCACATTTCCTCCTCCCGTCCGACTCTTTTCTCGCTGTCCGCTTGACGGACGTCTGTCTGGTTGTCCTCCAGGAGAGAAGCCCTACTCGTGTCCTGAATGTGGGAAAGGTTTACGGCGGAAGTTCGACCTGAAGAAGCACATGATGTCCCACAGCAACATCCGTCCCTACGCCTGCACCTTCTGCTCCAAGAGCTACACCCGACAGACTCACCTGAACCGACACCTGCTGACCCACAGGACGTCTGACGGGCAGGTGGAAAAGGAGGCGGAGCCTGCCGACAAGATCCCATAGACCTGCTGCTGTGGTGTCTGGTTAACCCTTGGAGGAGATGTTCAGTCTTCTGATGGAGTTTTCTACTTTTCCACTGAGTTAAATACCTGTTGTGATGGCTGGATAGACCGCATACCTGTGGCTACGCTGCGTTTAAAGACCACCTGGAACTCTGGCTTTCTGAGCGCCTCACAGGATCTGAACGTTCCTTTAGGAACATTTAAAAACATCCCTTTGAAGGGAAAATCTGATATTTAGCCCAGCGGCGCTTCAGTCTGACTACATGGTGATAAGCAGGATTATTTCCTGACCACTTGGTGTTTTCGCCTTCAGTTCGGGTTCTTTTAGCCCATTTAGCCAACATGTAAATATGGGAATTTGTTGTGTTACAGGAACCTCAGCATGTAGAACATTGATTTATCAGGCATCTTTGCAGAACTTCACTTGTTTTGATGTTTCTTTCTGAGCAGAACCTGTCAATAAAACACCAGGAGGTCCGATCGGATCAGACGTGTGTCTGTGGTTCTTAGCTGGTTAATCAGACGGCAAACACTGATCAGCGGGATGTGGATAAGCTTTTATTGCATCATCGTGTTTGACAGGAAGTGGAGGATCTTGTGGCGTCTAGTCGTCGCCGTCGTCTCCAGACCGCTCGATGACTTTCTTCATCCACCTGCCCATCCTGAACAGGTGGGTGTAGAAGCCGTACTTGCCGTCTCGGTCGCAGCCCTCGCCCCAGGACACGATGCCGATCTGATACCAGCGGTTCTCTGCCGGGTACTGCACAGAGGGACAGACAGTTCATCATCAGGTCCTTTATGTCTCACCTATCCTCAGGTCCTGGTCTACATTCAGTTGTTTCAGCTTTTTGTAGTCCTAGCAGAGGAATTCGGCTCTTTTTACGCCGATAAAACTACAAACCCCATGATGCAACCCTGAGAAAATGTATCTTCTGTCTGTTCGGTTGAGGAAATTAAAATCTGAAGCCTGTTTCCACCAGCAGCTGCTTCCTCGCGTCAGAGTTCAGGTTTAACACCAGACTCTGCTAGAAAAAAAGAGGATTTTAATTGATGCCTGAAGCCTTCGTCAGTAACGGCGACGAAGATGATGTTGACACCTAAAAATATCCAGTATGTTCAGTGTGACTGATTCAAGGTGTTTTTCTCTATTTAAGTCTTGGGTCTAAATAATAAGGGTCCAAAACCTTGTTTTATGAAGTCTTACAGAGTATTTCTAAAAACACTGAGCAGCAAAGCTCCGTTTTATTTGACATTCAACATAAACATGCAGAGAAGACTGGAGACTCTTCTGAGACAATACGATAATTACAAAAACCCACAAGACTGTCAGACTTCCTTCACAGCGCCCCTGCTGGCCACTGGACGCATTGCAGGCTCAGGGCCCAAAGTCCTGCAGCCTAATCAGGTTAAACTAAACTAGTCCTGCAGCCTAATCAGGTTAAACTAAATTAAACTAGTCCTGCAGCCTAATCAGGTTAAACTAAACTAAACTAGTCCTGCAGCCTAATCAGGTTAAACTAAACTAGTCCTGCAGCCCAATGAGGTCAAACTAAACTAAACTAGTCCTGCAGCCCAATGAGATCAAACTAAACTAGTCCTGCAGCCCAATGAGGTCAAACTAAACTAGTCCTGCAGCCCAATGAAGTTAAACTAAACTAAACTAGTCCTGCAGCCTAATCAGGTTAAACTAAACTAGTCCTGCAGCCCAATGAGGTCAAACTAAACTAGTCCTGCAGCCCAATGAAGTCAAACTAAACTAGTCCTGCAGCCTAATGAGGTTAAACTAAACTAAACTAGTCCTGCAGCCCAATGAGGTCAAACTAAACTAGTCCTGCAGCCCAATGAGGTCAAACTAAACTAGTCCTGCAGCCTAATGAGGTCAAACTAAACTAAACTAGTCCTGCAGCCCA
This sequence comes from Fundulus heteroclitus, assembly GCF_011125445.2. Classification (NCBI taxonomy): domain Eukaryota; kingdom Metazoa; phylum Chordata; class Actinopteri; order Cyprinodontiformes; family Fundulidae; genus Fundulus; species Fundulus heteroclitus. The sequence continues at coordinate 1,222,285 of NW_023397121.1, forward strand.
ATGAGGTCAAACTAAACTAAACTAGTCCTGCAGCCTAATCAGGTTAAACTAAACTAGTCCTGCAGCCCAATGAGGTCAAACTAAACTAAACTAAACTAGTCCTGCAGCCCAATGAGGTCAAACTAAACTAGTCCTGCAGCCCAATGAGGTCAAACTAAACTAGTCCTGCAGCCCAATGAAGTCAAACTAAACTAAACTAAACTAGTCCTGCAGCCTAATCAGGTTAAACTAAACTAGTCCTGCAGCCCAATGAAGTCAAACTAAACTAGTCCTGCAGCCCAATGAAGTCAAACTAAACTAGTCCTGCAGCCTAATGAGGTGAAACTAAACTAAACTAGTCCTGCAGCCCAATGAGGTCAAACTAAACTAGTCCTGCAGCCCAATGAGGTCAAACTAAACTAGTCCTGCAGCCTAATGAGGTCAAACTAAACTAGTCCTGCAGCCTAATGAGGTCAAACTAAACTAAACTAGTCCTGCAGCCCAATGAGGTCAAACTAAACTAGTCCTGCAGCCCAATGAGGTCAAACTAAACTAGTCCTGCAGCCCAATGAGGTCAAACTAAACTAAACTAGTCCTGCAGCCCAATGAGGTCAAACTAAACTAAACTAGTCCTGCAGCCTAATGAGGTCAAACTAAACTAAACTAGTCCTGCAGCCCAATGAGGTCAAACTAAACTAAACTAGTCCTGCAGCCCAATGAGGTCAAACTAAACTAAACTAGTCCTGCAGCCTAATGAGGTCAAACTAAACTAGTCCTGCAGCCCAATGAGGTCAAACTAAACTAGTCCTGCACCCTAATGAGGTCAAACTAAACTAAACTAGTCCTGCAGCCCAATGAGGTCAAACTAAACTAGTCCTGCAGCCTAATCAGGTTAAACTAAACTAAACTAGTCCTGCAGCCTAATGAGGTTAAACTAAACTAGTCCTGCAGCCTAATGTGGTCAAACTAAACTAGTCCTGCAGCCCAATGAGGTCAAACTAAACTAGTCCTGCAGCCTAATTAGGTTAAACTAAACTAAACTAGTCCTGCAGCCCAATGAGGTCAAACTAAACTAGTCCTGCAGCCCAATGAGGTCAAACTAAACTAGTCCTGCAGCCCAATGAAGTCAAACTAAACTAAACTAAACTAGTCCTGCAGCCTAATCAGGTTAAACTAAACTAGTCCTGCAGCCCAATGAAGTCAAACTAAACTAGTCCTGCAGCCCAATGAAGTCAAACTAAACTAGTCCTGCAGCCTAATGAGGTGAAACTAAACTAAACTAGTCCTGCAGCCCAATGAGGTCAAACTAAACTAGTCCTGCAGCCCAATGAGGTCAAACTAAACTAGTCCTGCAGCCTAATGAGGTCAAACTAAACTAGTCCTGCAGCCTAATGAGGTCAAACTAAACTAAACTAGTCCTGCAGCCCAATGAGGTCAAACTAAACTAGTCCTGCAGCCCAATGAGGTCAAACTAAACTAGTCCTGCAGCCTAATGAGGTCAAACTAAACTAAACTAGTCCTGCAGCCCAATGAGGTCAAACTAAACTAAACTAGTCCTGCAGCCTAATGAGGTCAAACTAAACTAAACTAGTCCTGCAGCCCAATGAGGTCAAACTAAACTAAACTAGTCCTGCAGCCCAATGAGGTCAAACTAAACTAAACTAGTCCTGCAGCCTAATGAGGTCAAACTAAACTAGTCCTGCAGCCCAATGAGGTCAAACTAAACTAGTCCTGCACCCTAATGAGGTCAAACTAAACTAAACTAGTCCTGCAGCCCAATGAGGTCAAACTAAACTAGTCCTGCAGCCTAATCAGGTTAAACTAAACTAAACTAGTCCTGCAGCCTAATGAGGTTAAACTAAACTAGTCCTGCAGCCTAATGTGGTCAAACTAAACTAGTCCTGCAGCCCAATGAGGTCAAACTAAACTAGTCCTGCAGCCTAATTAGGTTAAACTAAACTAAACTAGTCCTGCAGCCTAATGAGGTTAAACTAAACTAGTCCTGCAGCCCAATGAGGTCAAACTAAACTAGTCCTGCAGCCCAATGAGGTCAAACTAAACTAGTCCTGCAGCCTAATTAGGTTAAACTAAGCTAAACTAGTCCTGCAGCCTAATGAGGTTAAACTAAATTAGTCCTGCAGCCCAATGAGGTCAAACTAAACTAGTCCTGCAGCCTAACGAGGTCAAACTAAACTAGTCCTGCAGCCGAATCAGGTTAAACTAAACTAGTCCTGCAGCCTAATCAGGTTAAACTAAACTAAACTAATCTAGTCCTGCAGCCTAATGAGGTCAAACTAAACTAAACTAATCCTGCAGCCTAATCAGGTTAAACTAAACTAAACTAGTCCTGCAGCCCAATGAGGTCAAACTAAACTGAACTAGTCCTGGAGCCTAATGAGGTCAAACTAAACTAGTCCTGCAGCCTAATCAGGTTAAACTAAACTAAACTAGTCCTGCAGCCTAATCAGGTTAAACTAAACTAGTCATCCTCAGAACGGGTCATTACCTTCATCACAAAGGGGCCCCCGCTGTCCCCCTCGCAGGCGTCGCCTCGCTGACTTTCTTCTGGTTTATAACCTGCAAACAAAACCTCGTTTTAAAGCAACCAGGACGTCTGCAGGGTTCAGAGGTCAGGCTGACTGACCAGCCAATCCCTGATGGGCAGTCAGGGGGAGGTGGGGCAATGGCCCTAGAGAAGCTACTGCCGCTGCCCTTGAGCCAGGGAAGTGGAACCCAGCAGAACCGTGCTGCAGATGACGGGTGGTGGACCGTTTGGGTTCTCAGCCTCCTGCTCCAGGCCGTGGAACGAGCCGTCAGACGCTCGGGTTACTGCAGCTAGACATGCAGCAGCCATATTGGATTCTGAGGTCAGGGTTGGCCAGAATGTCTGGACTCTAAACCAGAACCCCAACTTTCTGCTTTCCATCGCGGACCTCCTGACTGGGTGTCCCAACAGAGGAGACCTCAGGAACATCATGAGGAACCTCTTACAGGAACCTAGGCAGCGGGGCGGGTTCAGCCGAGAAGATTACCTGCACAGAACATGTTGCTGGTGATTCTCACTGCCGTGGACTGGCGGCAGACGTCTTGGTCCACTATGGGAAGGTGGATTTGTTGGAGGACTGACGGTAAGTTCCTCGCTGCCGGGTTCCAGCTCTCCTGCAGGTTTCCCCAGCCCGTCACTCGGCCCTTGAAGCCTTCGCTCATTAAGCTGCGGGGACAGACCAGGTATCATCAGCTGATCTTTGTTGTCATCGTATTTATCTCTAAAGCGCTTTAAATACAATATAGCAGCTCGCCGAAGCGCTGTACAAATACAGAGACAATAAAAAACAACAAATAAAAGGAAACGGTGCATTAAGACACAGATATTAACTTCCTCTGGGCTGAAAGCCAATGAGAAATAATGTGTTTTTAAACGAGTTTTAAAAACAAAGAGATGATGCCAGCCTGATCATCAGCCGCTCTTTCCATAATTTAGGAGCCAGAGCTGCAAAGGCTCCGTCTCCTCGGGATTCATGCAAAGTTTCTGGAACTGGAAAAGCATCTGGTCAGACGATCTAAGAGCACGTGATGGCGGCATATAAATCCGCTACAGTTCAGACAAATAAGAAAAGCTAAGACCATTCATAGACTTAAAAACAAGCAAAATTATTTTAAAAAGGATTTGAAACTGAATAGGAAGCCAATGAGGGGACGCCAAAGTCTCTCGTCTACCTGTACCGGTTAGAAATGGCTGTGATCGTAGGAGGGAGGCGTGACTAACTCTGATCAAAAGAGAGGAATCCACTAATAAAAACGAGGATCTCTAAGTGAGTTTCATATGGGGGCAAAGAAGTAAAATCAAAGGTGGGATGTTACCTGAACCAGCAGATTAAAAAATCATGACCTTTTTTCATTGAAATGGAGCAAATCAAGTGCCATCCATCCAATAGACAGTCCAGTAGAACCATTATGATTCACGGGTAAGAAGACTTGACAGTCATCTGCACATAGCTCTCAACTCTCACGCATTGACCGTGTGACACACGCATTTCACTAACCTCACACGCTCACACGCAACACATGGCATTTCACACGCAAACATGGAATTTCTCACGCATAAAAATCCCAACGCCCATCTGGGCAGCGGACAATAAAAACTCCGCCTTCTGCTGAGATGTTTCAGCTTCTTTCACAACTTGTGGCCATCAGTAATTCCTGCTGCAGTTCGTGTTAACAGAGCAGCAGGAAGAGTGATCAGAGTTATGAATAATTTTAGTCTTAACAGCGGTGAAAGTGAGCCGGTAAGGTCCTGTACCGCGTACGCAGGAGGGGAGGGGGCGGGGGGAGAGAGCTGCTGCCAAATGACCGGTCCATTCAGAACCGGTCATGGCTGCACGCTGATCATAAAAACAGTTCTGCTAACCAGATGCAGTTTAAAACGCCACTTGGTCAGTTTATAAGTTTCGTTTTTATTAATTCAGCATTTTTTTAACTACATGCACCGTATTTCTGTGCCTCCGCGCTTGCTCCTCTCCCTCCCCTCCTTTCCCTCGGAGCAGGTGCTTTCTGGGCGCCCAGAGCGCACTGACGAGAGCAATAGAGATTTGTCTGGTCAGCGCGGCGACTGACTGAGAAACCTGTCGCTATGAAAGGTGATGAGAATGTTATAAACTGTAACAGTCTAGAAGTGCATTGAGCTGAAAGGAGGGACACATCAGCAGCAGGATCGTGCGTAAAGACGCAGCGGGAACCTCTGTGTGCTTCAGTGTTGCTGCTGAGGGGATCATAAAGGCTTGATGAAACTCAGCCTGATTCACCAATCAGGTTATAGATTTACAATGATAAACAACCCATAGATGAATGTGTAACAGTATAATTATTCGGTCAATAATTAAAATCTACTTAATTTTATTCAGTATTATTTGAACAATTGTGTATTATTTATGTTTTAATCCATTAACTGAAAAATTAATTAAGTATTATTATTATTAAGTATTAATATGTCTCTTTCTCTTTTTAACACAAGTAATACATGTCTACTTCATTGTCTGGTGGGATAAAAATGAGATGGAGTTGACTCCACCGGCTCTTCCAGGGTCCGGTTAGCCCCGCCCCCAAACAAGCCCCGCCCCCAAATTAGCATAATCTCACTCCTAACTTTTGATAAAAGTTGAGAGGTCTGCATCTGCATATAAATGGAACTGCACACCATGCTTTCTAAAAATACAACCTAATGGCAGAAGGTAAAGTGAGAACAGGAGAGGACCAAAAATAGAACCCTGGGGGACCCCCCCGCCCCGAAAAAGAACAAGTAAAACACCAAAATCCAGGCTAATGCTAGCAGTCTAATGCCTGCTAGCATTAGCCTGCAGAATTAGCCTGCTAGCATTAGCCTGCAGCATTAGCCTGCTAGCATTAGCCTACAGCATTAGCCTGCTAGCATTAGCCTGCAGCATTAGCCTGCTAGCATTAGCCTACAGCATTAGCCTGCTAGCATTAGCCTGCAGAATTAGCCTGCTAGCGTTAGCCTACAGAATTAGCCTGCTAGCATCAGCCTGCTAGCATCAGCCTGCTAGCATTAGCCTACAGCATTAGCCTGCTAGCATTAGCCTGCAGAATTAGCCTGCTAGCGTTAGCCTACAGCGTTAGCCTGCAGAATTAGCCTGCTAGCATCAGCCTGCTAGCATTAGCCTGCTAGCATCAGCCTGCTAGCATTAGCCTGCAGAATTAGCCTGCTAGCATCAGCCTGCTAGCATTAGCCTGCAGAATTAGCCTGCTAGCATTAGCCTGCAGCATTAGCCTGCTAGCATTAGCCTGCTAGCATCAGCCTGCAGAATTAACCTGCTAGCATTAGCCTGCAGCAGACAGGCAGCTGTGTCCGGCTTACGTTCTGGCCACCTCCTTGCTGGGCAGGCAGATGCGTTAGCCTACAGCATTAGCCTGCTAGCATTAGCCTGCTAGCATTAGCCTACAGCATTAGCCTGCTAGCATTAGCCTGCAGAATTAGCCTGCTAGCATTAGCCTGTAGCAGACAGGCAGCTGTGTCCGGCTTACGTTCTGGCCACCTCCTTGCTGGGCAGGCAGATGGGATGGATCTCGTTGGTGAAGACGACGGGCCGTCTCATGTGCAGCAGAGCGATGTCCCGGTTCAGGTTCTCCTTCCAGTTGTACTTGGGATGGACGATGATTTCATCGATCGCCACAATCTTCTCGATGCCCCGCTCAAACCTGGAAAACACCAAGAAACGCACAGGTCCGGTCAGCAGGTCTGGGTTTTAGGGATTTCTCTGAGCTGTTCTTGGTTCCAGGAATAACTTTCTCTGGTGCACAGGGTCAGGATTATACGTATGCCTAGCAGCTTGGAGCCTGGTGGCTTTGGTAGCTGGCCTAAGCGGGCTGGTTCCCAAACCCAAACCTGGATTCTGACCCAGGTATGAATCTCTGATGGGGTTGAGGTTAGATTTATTTTTTTTATTTGCTTTTTCTAGGCAGGAACCAGTTCTGATGGCTGTTTATGGACACACGGCTGGAACGGTCCAAGTTTGAACCATCTAGTTCCTGGTTTGGGGTTCAGCTGATTCTCCCTTTGGTCCTCCACCCGCTATCTGTAATGCACCAGCGGCAGCAGAACGTTCCCTCAGCCTGATTGAGGATTGAGCTTGATTCTTGGTCCCAGCCCATGATGACTGGCTCCACTCTGGACCGGGACACCTCCGGCATGTGAGCCTTGTTGGTTCTGGCCTGTTCCAACACATGGATGGTAATTAACCTGACGAGTTAATAGAATAGAATTTAAAATTCTCCTTCTAACGTATAAAGCCCTTAATAATCAAGCTCCATCATATATCAGAGCTCTGATTACCCCGTATGTTCCTAACAGAGCACTTCGCTCTCAGACTGCAGGTCTGCTGGTGGTTCCTAGAGTCTCTAAAAGTAGAATGGGAGGCAGATCCTTTAGCTATCAGGCTCCTCTCCTGTGGAACCAACTCCCAGTTTTGGTCCGTGAGGCAGACACCCCGTCTACTTTTAAGACTAATCTTAAAACTTTCCTTTGTGACAAAGCTTCTAGTCAGAGTGGCTCATGTTACCCTGAGCTACCTCTATAGTTATGCTGCTATAGGCTTAGGCTGCTGGAGGACATCAGGGTCTAATTTTCTCACTCTACTGATTTCTACTGTTCTTCAGTCTACTGTTCTCCAGTTTTGCATTGTATTACATTGAAATGACTGTCGTCATTTCTGCTTTAACTTTCTGTTCTCTCTCTTTTCTCTTCATAGTAGGTACACCTGGTCTGGCGTTCTGTTAGCTGAGACATCATCCAGAGAAGACGGCTCACCCGCTATTACCATCTAATGTAGAACAGATTACTAGATCAATGTGTGCTTCTGTGCTTTTTGTCTGTCTTGTTGTGTCTCTGCTCTGTCTTCTGTAACCCCAATTGAATTGAGTCAGTCTGGGTCAGATGCTCAAAGGTCGGACATGGCTGGAACGTGATCCCAACACAGATCCAAAGCCATTGAGGGATGTAGCCAACACCAGTCACCTGGAATGAGCTTAACCTGGACCTCATAGACCATCTAGAGACTGCTGAGAAGTTGGACCTGAACCAGTGAGAATGAGCCAGTTCTGCAGAGCAGGAAGGTCGGACAGGAGGAAGCTTGTTGGTGGCTGCAGGACATTTGACCACATGTCTCTGGGGGTGCATGTATGGTTCTGACCCTGTGCTGCGTTTCTCATTCTGGATGGTTTCTCATTACTCCATCCAGGAAGAACAGCTCAAAGTGCTTTATGTGGAGAGTAAGGAGGAGTGGATGGGAACTGTGGAGAAGAGAGCCGGCGGGTCGACTCACTTGGCACGTTGGTGTTTTCCCAGTCGGACCAGAATGTCGTTGACGGTGAAGTTCTTGTTCCAGGGCGGGTAAAGGACGCAGTGGGCTGCAGTCAGGATCCACTGGTCGCTGACCAGGCTGGCTCCACACAGCAGCTCCTGCGGGCTGCGTTTGTACAGCATCACCTGCCTGCAGACACAACGGTCCTGGTTTTATTCCCCAGCGTGGGTCAGCATGTAGGCGGATGTAGGTGAGGTGTTACCATGGTGCTGAGGCCACCTCGGCATCGCTGCCCCCAACGATGCGTTTTTCTCTGTAGGAGGCCAGAAGCTCGCTCTCCGTCTTGTCCTGTTTGCCCTGCTGTTCGTAAAGAGGCCGCAGGCCGCACACTGAAACACAACGAGTGAGAAAACCAGTCAGACGTGTCCAGAACCCGACCTGACCCGCCAGCACGCCCTTAATATCAACCCGCCGGTGCAGTTTAATGAACACAGGCAGCCGTGAATACAGCAGAACGCTGCAGTACATGATATTAAACTAGTTTATCCTTAAATTATCCATGAATGGCAGCAGACCTACAGACAGCCCGTTCCAAGCGTACCCCACAGTCCACCAAGGCTTCAGAAAAGGTCCAAATAAAACAGGACAAGTTACGCCAATCAGTGGAAAACCTGGATAAACCACGTAGCATGGTAGCCGTGTGCTGCTGTTCTGGTCTAGTCTGTATATTTAGCCACTAAACATGCTTTTCTACCAGCTGCTGAATAGTTTTAGGGGTAATTTTACATATAAACCGTGTTTGATCCAGTTACTTAGAGCACATCTCAGGTTTACTGGACATCCTCCCTGCAATATTGTTTTAAAGCTTTTCCCTGTTTTCCCTGTTATTGGACTCTGCACCACATTTTGCACATCTGCACATCTGCGTCACTGAATCTCTATCTGGCATTACCAATTCTGATGAACTTTTAGCTTTCCCTTTACTCAGTGTAAATGCATTTTTGCACAAATGCCTTCTTGCACCATTATTTTGCACATAAAAATGGTTTGAACATTCTCCTGCATCTGTGATTGCACAGTTTTCTCCTGCACTGTTTACATGTTGATCACTGCTGCACTTTATATTATAATCTTACTTTATTCCACCTGGAATCTGACTATAATCCATAAGCTGTATGCAATGAAATTTCGTTTTGGATGCACTCTGTACATGCAAAATAACAAATAAAGTTCTCAAACCCCTAACCTCTATTGGCCCTTGTAGAGATTTACCTCACTTTCTACAGATGTGGTTCCAGGTTCTTTAAAGCCGTTCCTTTTAAAAAGTGAAACTTGGATCCCACCCAGCTGAATAATTACAGGCTTATCTCTAAGATTCCTTTATGTCCAAGGTTCTTGTAAAGTAGTAGCAGAACAGCTGATTTATTTGATGGAAAAACATGAGCTCTTTGACATTTTCAGTCTGGATTTTGTAAGCTACATTCCCCAGAAACTGCCTGACTTAAAGTTTTTAGTGGCATTTTAATGTCTGCAGACTCTGGAGCATCAACAGTAACGGTTCTCCTGGATCTTACATCCTCCTTTAATCACTATATTTTGATTAAAAGGCTTCACAATGTTGTCGATCTGTCGGCTAAGGCTCTAGAATGGTTTAAATCTCTCTGGAATATTTTTTAGTGCTTTTAGAAACCAGTTCATGCCAGACTCAAAATACCTGCTATGTGGGGAACCACAGGGCTCTGTCTTTAGACCTAATCTTTTTCTTTTATATATTTTCCCCTCCTGGCCAGATAATCTGGCTGTTCCCTGATGCATCTCATCATTTCTATGCTGATGACATTCAGCTCTATTATTATTCTAAGCCAACTGAATATTTTAACTAGTCAAGCGTAATAAACTGTGTTTAATGATATTAAACAGTGACCCTGTGACAACTACTAGCAGGTAAACTTTATCTTTTTATGCAGGTAAACTGCCGTGTCTCCAGAGTATCAAGCCGCTCCGTATAGCTAAGAAATATTTCTAAGCTTCGAACCTTGGTATCAAAAGCTGAATTAGAGATGGTTATTCATGCTTTTATCTCATGTCGTCTTGACTAACAGCCTTTTTATACGTTTGACCAACAAAGATCTTGGCTGTCTGCAGATAGTGCAGAATGCTGCTGTAAGACCTTTAACCAACACAAAGAAAGAGAAAGCACATTAGCCCAGTTTGAATCTCTTTACATTGGCTACCAGTACATTTTAGAGTTCATTTTAAAGTTTTAGTCTTTACTGTTAGAGCCCTGAGTGGCCAAGCTGCAGTTTATTACCAACCTTTCACAACCTTCTCATAGTCTGAGATCCTGCAGCCAAAAGCTGTTAATGGTTCCAGGAACTAATTTCAGGACCAGAGGGGGTCGGTCTGTTAAAGCTGAGGCCCCAGACTGAGGAAGGTGTTTTCTTTATCTTTACGCTGTCTGGACTCTGTTTGTTCTTTAAGAAGCAGCTGAAAACCCGTTTGTTCTGGCTGGGTTTTAACTAGTTTCTAAATAGTTTTATGCTGTGATGTTGCAGTTATGCTGCTTTATTTTTTTATGTTTGTGTTGTTTTATGGTTGTTTTTATTGTGACGCACTTTTTATTTTTTTTATTAAAATTTTTATTTCATTGATTGTGTTCAAACACAATTAAACATAAAAACAAACATTCTAAAGTCCTGAATGAAAGGGAGCAGAAAGAAGAAGAATCTTATGTTATTTGCCTCCTTTACCTAAAGCAATAGCATCAAAATGTACATAACAAAAACAAAAGATGAAACTTTGTGTTTTTTATCCTGTGAAAGTGCTATATAAATAAAGTTTACGTACTTACTAAACCAATTAAAACGGTAAATTAACGGTAAATTACTCACACAGGGCTTTAACTAGCCTGACGACCCTAAAGCGGTTCACACAACAATCAGTCCTTCACACCCTGACGATGCTAAGCTAACACCCACACTGCACCACCGGACCCTCTGACCACCGCCAGCAGGCAGTGTCTTGCCCAAGGACACAACGACGGAGGCGATTGGAGCGAGGGATTGAACTGGCAACCTGCTAATAGCAGGATGAACTCCCTAATTCCTGCGCCACTGTAGCTAGTAGTAACTTCTTATTTAACCAACAACTAGCACAGGGGCCACCAACTTTATTTTATCTAGTTGCTCTTCCTTTTTAAGCATACTGGTATTTAGATAGATTTAAATGATACATTACATTCATACTCGTTGCATTAATGCCTCTGAATCACTGTGGGTAGACGGTTAGTTAACCGGCCATTTCACCAACGCCTAAACATTCTGACTTTTAGCCAGTCGTCTGGAGGAAATGACTGAAGCAACGAGTCAACAGCCTTCCTCTGGGTCTGAGTTATGGTTGGTTAACAGGTTAACAGGTTAACCAGCGAAGCCGCGGCGAGGTCACCTGACTGACTCACCACTTTCTCCTTCACCAAAGGTGCGAGGACTGAAGAAGAGTTTCTTTTCAGCACCTAGGACGGTTCGCTCCATCCCCTGGTCCGCCGTCGTCTCCTCCTCGCCAATCAGTGGATCCTCTGAGACACACAGGTAGAGAGCGACAGGTGAGAGGCGGGCGCACCTGTGTGCTGAATATCACGGTTCTGTACCGTACCGCACAACTCCAGGTCGCAGTAGTCAACCGTGACGTTTCCAGAAATCTCCACGTAGCACCAGGGGCCCTCGGGGTCACCGTCAGGGTTCCGGCACTTGTTCCCATCCAGAACCATTTCCTGGATAAAGTCCTTGTCTTTGCTGAGGGCCACGGCCACAGGCGAGGACCACTGGAGACAGGTGTGGCCCCCCATGGTAACACTGAGCTCACCGGTGTAGTCAATGCCGTGATTCGGTAAACACGCCTTGGTTCTGACTGCTGGTGGTTCTGGGGCCACAGTCGCCGGCACAAACACCTCACCTTGTGGACAAATCAAAGCAAACCTCCACAACCAAGCATCACGGAGCTTCTAGAGCAGAAGACTCTGCCAGCAGAGCCAGGACGGGGCTCCAGGTGGACACTTACCACATCTAGGTACTCTGCAGCTCTCTTTCTGGACCGTCGGGTCTGTGGTGAAACACCAGGGTCCTTCTGGACGGTTGTCCGGGTTCCTGCAGAAGTTCTCCTTCAGGACGCTGTTTGGTTCTGAAGCGTTATACTCCCTGCAGACCACAGGTGGAGACCACAGGTGTCCTTAACGAAGCTTGATTGATGTTAAACTCATTACTTTAGGATTTATCAGCTGGAGTTAGTCCTGAATTATTTAACAGATCTCGTTTGGGTTCATGTCGTGTCAACGAGTCAGGGGAGCAGGTTGCTCCTGACCTTCTAGTTGGTTCTGGTTGGTTGAAGAGTTGGTGTAGGGGTGTGTCGAATGAAGTTTAATACTAAACTTGTTCTACATCTAACAATTTTCAGATCATTTCCTCATGCAGCTCCTTTCTGTCTCCTTTCTGGTTCCTGTGCATTTTGATTTATTCTCTTATGCTAATGTTTGACTTGCTCTGATTTTAATTTGGAGATGTTTTTCTACTTTAGGGCCTCATCTTTAAACCTCTAGTGGGTCAGGACTCTTTCAGCCAAAGTGTGTCGGCGGTCTCCATGATCAGGAGCCTGGATGCTTCCTACCATAGCTCCTTTAGCATAGGAACTTTGTGACGTCCCTTACTGGTGTTAAGGAGCTACAAGGAATCCCACAATCCTTTGTGTGACATGAAGTTCATTATAGGAAGGATCTGACTCCATCCTCCATGTTTCCGTCATGTAAAACATCGGAGTTTGAAGCTCCTTTCCTTCCCGCGATAGATTTCTGACCTAGTGAAAGGAGCTAGGAGCTAGGAACAGGAGCTAGGAACAGGAGCTAGGAGCTAGGAACAGGAGCTAGGAACAGGAGCTAGGAGCTAGGAACAGGAGCTAGGAACAGGAGCTAGGAGCTAGGAACAGGAGCTAGGAACAGGAGCTAGGAACAGGAGCTAGGAGCTAGGAACAGGAGCTAGGAGCTAGGAACAGGAGCTAGGAGCTAGGAACAGGAGCTAGGAGCTAGGAACAGGAGCTAGGAGCTAGGAACAGGAGCTAGGAGCTAGGAACAGGAGCTAGGAACAGGAGCTAGGAGCTAGGAACAGGAGCTAGGAGCTAGGAACATGAGCTAGGAACAGGAGCTAGGAACAGGAGCTAGGAACATGAGCTAGGAACAGGAGCTAGGAACAGGAGCTAGGAACATGAGCTAGGAACAGGAGCTATGAACAGGAGCTAGGAACATGAGCTAGGAACAGGAGCTAGGAACAGGAGCTAGGAACAAGAGCTAGGAGCTAGGAACAGGAGCTAGGAGCTAGGAACAGGAGCTAGGAGCTGTTATTTTACATCCAGCTCTCTGTAGTCACTGCTCTCTCTCTCCCACAGCGGCTCTGGATCCTCTGATTCAGATCGCCTGGTTTCGCTCTCCAGCTCTTTGAACCGTCTTGTTTCTGAACTATGCCACATAAATAAACGTGCCTTGGCTTTCATGAGTGTTTAAGGTTTTCATTGTTCCTGGCCGGGACCTTCTGCTGCCTTTTCTCCAGGTTCAGGCCCGCTTATTGTAACTTCCTGCTTCTTTTTATTGGTTAAACCTTCTTCATCTTCAAGCGATCAGTGTTAGTAGTTTATCCCATTCTGTAAATAACTGCCTGGATGACTAACGAACTGAATGATTAGTTCATTAGTTGGTTGGTTAGCTGCTGAGAGATAAGAAGGTTAGTTTCAAACCCACTGTGGTAGTTTAACAGCTAACTAGTTGATCATTGGTTAGTTTAGCTGGTTAGCCAGCCAGGTGGTTGGTAAATAGTTGACTGGTTGAGCTGTTGGATCCTGGTTGGTTTGGGCGCTGGTTCTGGTAAAGCTGGGTGATTTGTTGTTGAACTGGTTGGGTGGTTGGTTGTGGGGGTTTTTCTTGGTGTATTTGTCCTCTAGTTAACTCAGCTTAGGTTAGTAGGTTAGTGTGAGTTGTGTGCTGCAGCTTGTGGGGCCTCCGGTCTTTGGATCGGGTCCAGAGGCTGTGAGGATCTTCAGGTCTTGGGGTTCTGCTGACGGTGTGGTGGACCTACCTGTGGATGGGATGAGGGAAGCTGCTGCTCCAGCGTTGGCATCTTTTGCCGGACTCTGTGATGTTGACGTTTCCTTCATAGCTAACGCCGCTACCAGAGACGCACTGACCTGCAGCAACAGAACCGGGTCAGAACAGCCACACGACGACCCGGTACCCGGTTGTACCCTCTGGGTTTTACCTTCCACGCATTCCCTGACGAGCTTGATGTTTTCTTGCGTTCTCAACCTCTCGGTTCCTTTGCAGTCTGTTGAGAACAAACACACAGCAGCTGCATGTTTGTGTGCTGAACTCCTCTGGACTTTGTTCCTGTTTGCAGTTCTGCTCTCAGCTGAATAAACTATGATTCACCGCACAAATAAGATTTTAAGATCGGCACCGGTAGCAGCCAGGGTCCTGGCTCACGGCGCCAGTTAAGGTTCAAGTTGGTTTAATTAGGTCTAAACGAGAAAGCTGAGCAGAAACCCAAAACTGACAAAATGTCCCGTTAGAGAGGCTAAACAATCCTCAGAGGAAGAACAGATTAATGAATTAGAAATGAATATTTATTCCAAGCTTTAAACTCTGGTTAGTTGGATCGTCTTTGTGAGGTTTTTCAGCAGAGAGCTGGAGCTAAAGGGGAAAAGCATCAGTGATTAACATGGCGGTGGTTCCCTGCAGGAGGTAGGGACTGGTACTTACCCAGGTACTTGGCCCAGAACTTTTCCTGCAGGAAGAAAGAGGTTATTGGAGTGGGATCTGATCTCAGAGCAGCTGGAGGTAACAGTGTGAGTGAAAGCGTACAGTTTTATCGTTCTGCTCGAACACTTCTCGGGCTTCTTCATGGTCACAGATTTCCTCCAGACACTCCCTCTCCAGGTTCCCTGAGGACAGACGACACATAAGTATGTGCACCCGCTGCCATGGAGAGGGAACGGGATTAACACACACCTGATGCATTCGTTGGGCCTTAATGCATTTTAGATTTCAATATTTGTTATCTGTGATTTGAAACGTTAAAGCTGCACTAATTGAGAGTTTTATTGGAAAACGGGGATTTGCACTTCGCCTGCTAATAAACGGACATCCTAACTGCTGTAATGTGATAATCTGGTACGTATGCCAGTGTTTGTGAACCTCAGACTGTTTTCTATGGGATTCTAGTTGTTTTCTTTTCTCTTTAAGTCCTCTGAGAAACAATTTTACATCCGGTTTCATCTCCCCACTAAATGCAGATTTTCCATTGAGGACCTTCTGGATCCACTTACCTGGTTTCATCTCCTCCCACAGCTGATTGGCTCGGCGGTTGCGGGTCAGCACCTGTGACGCCAGCTGGCTGCTGAGAAAAACTGTAAAAACACAGAAAATAAGAGGAAGACTTGAGGCCCACAGCCGGAAACACTGCAGGTGTGTCTCCTAGAGACGCTTCACATAAATCATGATAGCTTTAATGTTTGTAAGTTAGATTTTATCCCTGGGGAGGGTTGGAAGTGTAATTATTATCGTAATGTTTAATTTTACAGTTAGGTTCTAGTTTCAATTCAATTCAATTCAATTCAATTTTATTTATATAGCGCCAAATCATGAAACATGTCATCTCAAGGCACTTTACAAAGTCAAGTTCAATCATATTATACAGATTGGGTCAGATTATACAGATTGGTCAAAAATGTCCTATATAAGGAAACCAGTTGATTGCATCAAAGTCCCGACAAGCAGCATTCACTCCTGGAGAAGCGTAGAGCCACAGGAAGAGTCGTCTGCATTGTACATGGCTTTGCTGCAATCCCTCATACTGAGCAAGCATGAAGCGACAGTGGGAAGAAAAACTCCCCATTAACGGGAAGGAAAACCTCCGGCAGAACCGGGCTCAGTATGAACGGTCATCTGCCTCGACCGACTGGGGTTACAGAAGACAGAACAGAGACACAACAAGAGAAACAAAAAAGCACAGAAGCACACATTGATCTAGTAATCTGTTCTACATTAGATGGTAGTAGCGGGTGAGCCGTCTTCTCTGGATGATGTCACAGTTAACAGTTCCTGAAAGTTTCAGAGGAAACTTTCAGGAACTGCGGAGTTAAAGTAAATATCAGCGTCATCTGCAAAAGGTGCGATCGCAGATTATTTATCTGAGGAAATGAATTGTAGTATTAGTATGAATGCTGCTTGTCGGCACTTGGATGCAATCAACTGGTTTCCTTATATAGGACTTTTTTTTTTTGACCAATCTGTATAATATGATTGAACTTGACTTTGTAAAGTACCTTGAGATGACATGTTTCATGAATTGGCGCTATATAAATAAATAAATTGAATTGAATTGAATAGTAATGAAGCCCAGCTGCTTGGTACTGGCCGGGTCCAACAGTCACAGCAACTCGGTTCCGTTGCGGCCTCAACTAGTTCAACTAAATGTTTAAACAGGTGACTTCCTGCTGGACACCGTCTGGTTATTAAAGGCAACAGAAGGACTCCAGAGATAAAAACACAAATTACAGATTTAGTCTAGAAAATGAACAGTTTGGCTTCAACAATCCCAGCAGCGTCCCGACCAGAACCGGCCCAGTAACCCCTCCCAGCGTTAATAACAGAGTAAATGTTCGGTACCATTGTCGGCCAAACAGCTGTGCAGCGCAAACAGCAGCAGAACGGCGATGCGTTTAGACGTGGGCTCCACCATGATCCAGAGCTGCGGGCAGAACCTCAGAACCTGATCCAGCAGCGTCCGCTCCGTCTCTCAGAGTCTGTCTGTGTCTGATCCTGCTGGGGCGGGGGGGATGGGGGGGGGGGTTATTGACAGAAGGGTCAAAGTTTGGGTCTGGCTGATGAGTGTTTAATGGAAGTTCCTGTCATGTTTACCTTCATCAAGCACGTAATCTGGACCTGAGCCCAAAGCGGACCTGTTCTCCAGCCTCAGCCTCGTGTTTCTCAGGACCAGGGTTCAGTCTGGTGGCGTTGCCTTAAAACGGACGGCCTGCTTCCTGCCTGGCCAGAGGTCAGAGGTCAGAGGTCAGGTTCACCTCCGCGCTCTCTAAGCCGAGCTTTACGGGAACAGCAGCAGAGGATAAAGTAGCAGATGTGTTCCTATTGATCGGACCTCCGTGTGACTCGGCCCGGCTCACAGATCAAATATTTACCTGCAGATACGGAGGTGAAAGTCTCGCTGCACAGTTCTGCTGGTTTCATACAGAACCAAGCAAACACAACCCGGATCAGGAACGCTGGGTCAGAAAAACGATCCAGAACATCTCCACATTCCTGCTTCATCTAAAATGTTCCCTCCAGTTCAGACCATAGAACTCTTTACTGTCTGAGAAGGAGCAAACGCTGCCCCCTTTGGGTAAAGGTTGTCATTGCAGCTTGATGCCGTGTGATTGGGCCTCTCCAGAACCTTCTGGTCTCGGTTTATTCCCCGAATGAAGGATTTCAGATCTGGCATGTCCGGTTGTACTCTGTAACGCTGTCAGATAACGGTTGTAGGTTAGTTTCTATCCTTAGAACTATGTTTAAAACGGAATCAGAGGGTTTCTGCTTACTTCAGCTGCCACCCTTTCTGTCGTTACATGACCTATGACCTATGACCTATGACTATGCAGACCAAATAAACAACTAGTTTGTCTAGTCGTATCCACTTTTGGTCTCAGTGCAGCTCGTCTTCAGGAGGAAAATCAAGGAATGTCCTGATGAAGGTGACTTCCCTTCACCTGAACCCAAACGGGCCTGCTAGACGGGCCGATGCCCCCCACAGCCCGCCGCGTCGCAGGGAAGGACCCAACACGACAGTGATTCTGCTGATGCAGCAAGATTTAGGCTGAGATCTGCAGTTTTTGACATTTTCTGGCCAGTTGTTGAAGACTCGGAGCAAAAACAGAACCAACCAACAGAACCAACCACAGTCAAATTGCTGCTCAGACGATGGATTAGACTCGCTGCAGCAACCAGACGGCGACTGTGGCCTCTGAGAAGGACACAAACGAAGGAACCTTTCATCAGCAGACCTGCAGGACACGAGCAGCAGCTGAGGCTTTGGTTGACCTGCAGGTTCAGGCTGAAATGAGTCTTTAAGGCCTCGGATCTCATGAACACGTTCAGAGACACGGATCTGATGATTTATAAAATCAAAGTCCGTTTCACCAAACCTGCCGACTTCTGAGGAACATATCCAGAACCGTGGAAAGGTGGAAGTGAATTAAAGAACAGGAAAAATAGACTAAAGTTTAGACCTCTAACTATTCACCCTCTCCTTCAAAGAACCAGGCTGTCCTCCTTCCTGCTCCTTCATCCCCATCAGAACCACCAGAACCTGAGGGAGAACCTGAGGGAGAACCTGACGGAGAACCTCTGCAGGAGGAAAAATAAACACTGGATCCACCTTCAGAAATCTGTTTCCCTCTAAACTTCATCAGTTGTTGTAAATTCTCATTTTAATGAACTTCACAGCAGCAGGAACGTCTGTGTTTCAAGGTTCAACAGCTCCCCCTGCTGGCCATAAAGAAGCGGTGCAGTCTGCCTGGGGTGGACTCTGTCATTGAAGTGTTTACAGTTGGAGCTTAATTTCTTTCCCATCAGCCACTGCGGCTGGTGGGATAGAAATGGCACGAGCCTCTACAACATTTCACCGGCCACTATTTATTTTATTTGGTTACAAACCCTCTCAGTACGATCTAATCATCTAAATCCTACGATTCATTCTTAATTCTGACAGAAAAGATTTGAAATCAAGACTTAAATGTGTATTTCTAACAGTATGTGTCTTTTAAGCCCTTTCCTTACTTTGTCGCTTTAATTTGACTCATAATCAGATTCTGGTAAAGGTATTTAATTTAAATTCAGATACATTTTTATTGTAATGAATATAAAAAGTTGCTGGTCCTGTGGGGGTGAAGCTGCAGCCTCTGTAGTGATGCTACAGGGAGAACTGCACCATAGCAGGTCCAGTTCTGTTTTCAAGCAGGGAGCCCAAACACTAACACAATCATCAATAATGTAACGCAGCACTGATATAACTCTACAGAGGCTAGAAAAATAAAAGCATGCATAGTTGTGCATCATTCAAAAGATAACATGACAAGAAATTAGGGCTGGACGATATATAGAAAAAAAAAATCTGATTGATCGATATCAATAATTAGCAGAAAATGTAAAACATGCAGCTCTGTAAATGTAAAACATGCTGTTGCTTTTGAACCATTTTTAAATAAAGAACTTTAATGACTTTAATGACAAAACTGCAAGTGTTTAGAACAGAAAAACACATGCTCTCTGAACTGGCATAGGGTTCCGTATATATTGTTGTTGAATTATTCTCCAGTCCTACAAGAGAATGTGTATCCATATGCATGAGAGAGAGTCATTCTCTCTTCAAAGTTTCATAACAGTAAAAAGTTTAAATGGCCTACAGTTTTCCACAGTTTCCCTGCTGAGTTGTCCCGACTCCACAGACTTCATGCAGAAAACTAAATTCTGCTCTTTCAGTCACATGGAAATGCTCTCTGCTTCATCTCTGCTGTGAGACCTTTTAAATCTGCTGCTTCTCCCAGCAGGACGACAGGAGGAGATCCAGCTGTCTGTGTCGCAGAGAGGGAGCAGCAATAGGGTGGGGCAGCACCAGGCAGCGCCGTGGTCTGACAGCAGCTAATAAAAAACACACAATCAGCTGAGAGGGTGAATAAAACACCTTCAACGGTCATTTTACCTACAGATACAGCTGCTTAAACTATCTGCTTCAATGCATGCAGGATCTGGAGCAGCTGGATTATGTTAGTGAGGTCAGCAGTGATGGCCGACTTTCTGGAAAGCTCACATGAGCTGTAAAATCTAAACTTGCTAAGAGCGCTGCGGTTTTTGGGCAGTCTTAGTTCAAAATCGCTGCCCAGGCTTTACTTCAGAGATTTAAGGTAACACACCTAAAAAAAATAAGCTATAGGCTCCATTCTTTCTTCAGAGAAAAGCAGAATAATCAGCTGACATGAAACGGCAGCAATAACTTTCACAGCAAGGACGTCGCCAGGCAAGCTGCAACGATTATACGCTGGTCTGAGGTGAACTCCACCTGAAAACTCTTCCTACCCGCTTAACGCTAAAAACACGTGCATCTCAAGCTGTGGAGTAAAATGATGGAAACAATAGGATATGAAAATGAAACAAATATAATTAAATTCCAAAGAAGACGTGTTCAGTCGGTACAAGGAGGGAAACAGGCTGCAGTATATTGTACTGTATGATAACTCTGTTAGTATTTAATACCTTTATGTACTTGCTGTATGTCAGCCTGCACATTTATTAGTGTTGTGTAGTAATCTATTGCCAGTAATAATAAACATTTATATAACAGCTGCTCATTAGTAGACAGAATATTTATTAGAAAAAAGTTAATTACGTATAGTTATAGAATATACAGTACATTGTTGCGGTTTGATAACTGTATATTGAAGTACATTGTATAATAGTTATATTATAAGTATTATCAACAGGGACGTATTATTCAAGTAAATTGGGACTCGGGGGTAGGAGTAAATAAACTTGTTCCTGTATATTTATCTCTCTTGTGTTTTTATGTCTGTTCGTAGTTATTGTTGGAAATAAACAGAAGTTATGCTGTAGCTGCGGTTCTGTGAATGCTGCCAGTGGCGATAAAAAAGTGGATGTGTGGAGGTTTAACGCAAACAAATGTGATGTATAGCTGCAGCGCCGGACCGGGCACCGCAGCATCTGCCGCCCTCTGGCCCTCAGACAGCACCGGGGGGGGGGGCTGTGTGCCGCTGTGTTTACACGACCTGGGGCGGCACCGTAGGGAGGAAGGCCACGGTGGCCATAATGTCACTGCAGACCCAGCGCAGGCAGGCTGCAGCACTCCCCTGCCTAGCTGAAGCCACTGCCAGCAGGAAAGCTCAAAGGGTGGCCTGCCCAAGGCCCTAAGGACTACTGGGGGAGTCCCATGCTGCCTCCATCAGGGGGGACACGGTCTCCAGGCCCCCTGAGGAACTGTGTCGCCCAGCCGTCGCTCATCAGTCTTATGATGACACACCGAGATCACAGCCAGGTGAACCTTCAAGGTTAGCGCTGCCTGTCCAGCCTCCAAGACTCTGGAGGTTATCATTGTTTTGCTGTTATTCTTACTTTGCTGTTGTTATCTTTGCATTGATGTGGTTATTATTACGTTTCTGTGATTATTATTATTATTATTGCTGTTATCTTTGCATTGATGTGGTTATTATTATGTTTCTGTGAATATTATTATTATTATTGCTGTTAATATTATTTTGTTGTTATCTTTGCATAGATGTGGTTATTATTATGTTTCTGTGGTTATTATTATTATTTTGCTGTTATCTATGCATAGATGTGGTTATTATTATGTTTCTGTGATTATTATTATTATTATTGCTGTTATCTTTGCATTGCTGTGGTTATTATTATGTTTCTGTGATTATTATTATTATTATTGCTGTTATCTTTGCATTGCTGTGGTTATTATTATGTTTCTGTGATTATTATTATTATTATTGCTGTTATCTTTGCATTGATGCGGTTATTATGTTTCTGTGGTTATTATTATTATTTTGTGGTTATCTTTGCATTGCTGTGGTTATTATTACGTTTCTGTGATTATTATTATTATTATTGCTGTTATCTTTGCATTGATGTGGTTATTACGTTTCTGTGATTATTATTATTATTGCTGTTAATATTATTTTTCTGTTATCTTTGCATTGCTGTGGTTATTATTATGTTTCTGTGATTATTATTATTATTATTGCTGTTAATATTATTTTTCTGTTATCTTTGCATTGCTGTGGTTATTATTATGTTTCTGTGGTTATTATTATGTTTCTGTGGTTATTATTATTATTTTGTGGTTATCTTTGCATTGCTGTGGTTATTATTACGTTTCTGTGATTATTATTATTATTATTGCTGTTATCTTTGCATTGATGTGGTTATTACGTTTCTGTGATTATTATTATTATTATTGCTGTTAATATTATTTTTCTGTTATCTTTGCATTGCTGTGGTTATTATTATGTTTCTGTGATTATTATTATTATTATTGCTGTTAATATTATTTTTCTGTTATCTTTGCATTGCTGTGGTTATTATTATGTTTCTGTGGTTATTATTATTATTTTGCTGTTATTTTTGCATTGATGTGGTTATTATTATGTTTCTGTGATTATTATTATTATTATTGCTGTTAATATTATTTTGTTGTTATCTTTGCATTGCTGTGGTTATTATTACGTTTCTGTGATTATTATTATTATTATTGCTGTTAATATTATTTTTCTGTTATCTTTGCATTGCTGTGGTTATTATTATGTTTCTGTGGTTATTATTATTATTTTGGGGTTATCGTGTTGCTGTGGTCAATCCCTCAGGTTTATTTGGAGCATATTATGGTGGGAGCAATAGTTTTGGTTTTAAATGGCACAGTTTTGTACTTTTGTATTTTGAGTTTTTGTCTAAGTTTTCTTGAAATTCTATTAACTTTTCAACATAAAATACTTTGTTCCACGCAATGTGCCTGAAAAATGCTCTAAATAAGAAAAAACTGATTAACTTGAGGACATTTGATTAAAGAGAAGCCAGAGGATTCTTTTTCCAATATGAAACAAGAAATTTTGGCAAAAGGTTTGTATGCTCAGAACTGAATTAATAAACTAAACCACCAGATCAAGCAGAGAGATACCAACGTTCCTTCAGCTCAGAACTAGCTGCTGGCAGAGGAACTGGTTTGTTTAAAGCAGCAGATGGGCGGAGCTGAGAAACAGAAAGCAGCTCCGTACTCAGACGACTTCTACGCAGTAAGTTTGTTTGTTCATACTTTCATTCCTCTGAACTTTCCTGTCTGAACTGTTTCAGACTCTAGAGCAGCAAACACCAGAAACAACAAGTATTGACAACTATCTGGTCCATAGACAGCAGAAGCTTCAGTTTCCGGATAGAAACAGGATGGTTTTCACCACAATGTCTCTTATCTGTATCCATACATGTAATGTTCTGCTTTAATGATGGCCAAAGGTCAGAAAATGGGAACCTAAACGACACGCTGGGTGTTTAGCTGAGCTGAAAGACGTTGGACTGGTTGCTGCTGGAGAAAGAAGCAGTTTTCCTGTGTGGGGGGGTCACAGAGGAACCATCTGGCTGATTCTGGTCACTACAGGCTGGATGATTCAGCCAAGGGTGGTGCTTCTGTGTCAGAGGAACACTGGGAGGTGAATCACTGCAGATCTGGGATCCGCCCTCTGTGCTTCACCTGAGCAGGGTTGGATGAGGTTTGACTGAAACAGGAGAGGAAAGCAGAACTCTGAGGTTCCTCTGCTGCCGTTCAGGACGGTGGAACAGCTCGACACGTTCCGCTCAGGTCGTCAGAACCGACTCACGGCTCCTGGCATGTCAGCTCCAGCTAATTATCAGGACAGGTTGCTTAAGACATTTTCTGAGCAAACCCAGCAGCACACCTAAGGAGGCCAAACTAACGAGAACAGGGGGCTGACAGACGTGGTTCATGTGTTCACCAGGATGTTCACACCTCAAAGTCCGGTTCTGCTGATAAGACGGCTTAGTCCCAGCTGATTACAGCTCTATTTACTGGCTTTATCACACTGAGAGCCAAGCACAGGCTCAGTTAGGCTCCGTTCAGTTTTTAATCGGCATTTAGGAGCCAATGAGGGGAAAGCTTTTAATCCAGCAACTATTCAGCAGAAAGTCTGCAGTTATCGTCTAGTATGAAAGGTTTTCCTCCAAATGAACTCCATCTGATCCGCCTCATTGCTGCTTTTATTCCACCAGAACCGGGTTCTGTTCTGCCGGGTTTTCTCCTCAGCTGCTTCCCAGGATGTTGAGTCCATGAGGAGCCGCCATGAGTCCACCGGGGTTATTTAAGAGCAGACTTTCTCAGAATAAGCGGTGAGTCAATGTAGGGCTGGGAAGGAAAATTACTTTTATTCATTGTTGCTGTTCTAGTACTGCCTAGATTAGGTTGTGTTGCATTTCAGTCCATATACGAGTTACATGTGGGAATTTATCAGTTATCCAGCAAAATTCAGGGAAAAAGGCAAACCGGGACAACCTGGAAGAAGCCTGGTTATTCTTAAATATAATCACTTGTTCTCTACTTATAGTCAATAACAATATTTAATATGGAATTATATAGATCCGTTTTTAATTTGCAAAACTCTTTTTAAAGTAACCAATTTGATGTTTGATATTAAAATAAAAAAGGCAGAAAGCAACAAAAGATGTTTGTTGGTTCCTATACATTAAAAGACTAATTTATCAACGTCAAATTGACTAATTTGACCATATTTGTTTATTAATTCACATTTGTTTTTCTGCCTGTTCTCCAGAATCCGTCTCTCTGACCCAGAACCAGATGCCATCCTTCGACCTGAACGCAGCTGTTTGTCATTTAGGAGCAACCAGTCTGAGAAAACACCGAAGTTACTCACAAAACCTTTTTTTACATTTGAAAGTTTTCAAAATTTAATTTCCAAATTGCTCTTTTCCCTTTTTTTTTTTTTTCAAATTTTGATTTAAACGTGTTCTTTAATGTGTTCTTTGCTTTGAACAATAATGGAACAGAATTCAGTCCACAGAGGTCCGGCTGGTACTGTGATCCAGACCGGAACATCATGCAGGAAAGAGCCCATAAAAAATTAACTCCAACCTAAACAGTCTTTCTTCACAAGAATTCCTCCTTTGTGTCTCCCAGCGTCCATCAAAGTCCAGGTTCTGGTCTCAAACCAGGAGTCCAGCCCGAAGCCAGTTGTTTGTCCCTGAAGACCAACCAGTCCAAAGAAGAACCTCTGCTTCTGAGCCCAGGAGAATGGAGATCCGATACGCACCTGAAGTGACTTCAGATAAAACATTAAGAGGAGAAGATTTTCAAAATAAAAGCAGCAAACATTAACAGATGAAGTCCAGCACTGACAGAGAAGGACATTACAACAACTGTCCAAATTAATTTTTAAGTTTTTGAAATAAAAACAAACATTTTATAACTTATTAAAAGGTTTAAATCATTTTTAAACTGGATGTTTTTAGACTTAATGAACTAAATTAACCTTCCAGAAGCAGGGATCTCATTAAATTATTCAGTCAGTGTAATGCTTTTAATAATTCGGGAAGTTTATGATGTAGAGTCTTTAATCCCATCATGTCTTTTATTCACTGAAACCCAGAGACAGACCAGAACCGCCCTGGATCGGTTCCTTTGTCTCTTGTAGGTTCTGGTTATGTTACTGCTTCGTCCATTAAAGCTGTTTATTTAAAATATTTCCTTCACTTTATCCCCAAAGTTAAGCAAAACATCTTTAGTCAAGAAAAAGAGAAATCAAGTCAACCAAACATTTTGATGCTTTTTTCAGTTTCTCAGTTTAACATGATGTAAAACATCTGAAAGCAGATGTTTCAGCTTAATTGTTTTCAACTGTTTTGAATTGGAAATCTATCTATGACTCTGCTTCGGTTCACCGACCTTCATCATGACACCATGTGAACATTAACTGGTTCTGATTGGTCCATGTGAACATTAACTGGTCCTGATTGGTCCATGTGAACATTAACTGGTTCTGATTGTTCCATGTGAACATTAACTGGTTCTGATTGGTCCATGTGAACATTAACTGGTTCTGATTGGTCCATTTGAACATTAACTGGTCCTGACTGGTCTATGTGAACATTAACTGGTCCTGACTGGTCCATGTGAACATTAACTGGTTCTGATTGTTCCATGTGAACATTAACTGGTTCTGATTGGTCCATGTGAACATTAACTGGTTCTGATTGGTCTATGTGAACATTAACTGGTTCTGATTGTTCCATGTGAACATCAACTGGATCTGATTGGTCCGTGTGAACATTACCTGGTTCTGATTGGTCTATGTGAACATTAACTGGTTCTGATTGTTCCATGTGAACATCAACTGGATCTGATTGGTCCGTGTGAACATTACCTGGTTCTGACTGGTCCATGTGAACATTAACTGGTTCTGACTGGTCCATGTGAACATTAACTGGCTCTGATTGTTCCATGTGAACATCAACTGGATCTGATTGGTCCATGTGAACATTAACTGGTTCTGACTGGTCCATGTGAACATTAATTGGTTCTGATTGTTCCATGTGAACATTAACTGGTCCTGAGTGGTCCATGTGAACATTACCTGGTTCTGAGTGGTCCATGTGAACATTAACTGGTTCTGATTGGTCCATGTGAACATTAACTGGTTCTGAGTGGTCCATGTGAACATTAACTGGTTCTGATTGGTCCACGTGAACATTAACTGGTTCTGGTTGGTCCATGTGAACATTAACTGGTTTTGATTGGTCTATGTGAACATTAATTCAATTCAATTCAATTCAATTTTATTTATATAGCGCCAAATCATGAAACATGTCATCTCAAGGCACTTTACAAAGTCAAGTTCAATCATATTATACAGATTGGGTCAGATTATACAGATTGGTCAAAAATGTCCTATATAAGGAAACCAGTTGATTGCATCAAAGTCCCGACAAGCAGCATTCACTCCTGGAGAACCGTAGAGCCACAGGAAGAGTCATCTGCATTGTACATGGCTTTGCTGCAATCCCTCATACTGAGCAAGCATGAAGCGACAGTGGGAAGAAAAACCACCCATTAACGGGAAAAAAAAACCTCCGGCAGAACCGGGCTCAGTATGAACGGTCATCTGCCTCGACCGACTGGGGTTACAGAAGACAGAACAGAGACACAACAAGAGAAACAAAAAAGCACAGAAGCACACATTGATCTAGTAATCTGTTCTACATTAGATGGTAGTAGCAGGTGAGCCGTCTTCTCTGGATGATGTCACAGTTAACAGAACGCCAGACCAGGTGTACCTACTATGAAGAGAAAAGAGAGAGAACAGAAAGTTAAAGCAGAAATGACAACACATAATGCATAATTGAAGAACAGTAGAACTCAATATAGTGAGAAAATTAGATCCTGATATACTCCAGTAACCTAAGCCTATAGCAGTAAAACTATAAAGGTAGCTGAGAGTAACATGAGTCACTAGTTATAATTTTTGTCAAAAAGAAAAGTTTTAAGCCTAGTCTTAAAAGTAGACAGGACATTAACTGGTCCTGACTGGTCCATGTGAACAATAACTGGTTCTAATTGGTCCACAGGGAGGACCAGCAGAGACCAGAGGTCCCCAGAGGTTCGTCAGCCCAGCAGCATCAGACACAGCTGGACTCCATATTTATGGTCTGTACCTGAACAACAGCTGGTCTTCCATCGGTTCTGTTCAGTCGACTCCATGCTGGACTTTGTGGACCAGAGGACTCCATGTCCGTCCAACCTGGTCCTCAGGTTTGGCTCCATGGTCTCATTCATATATTGTTCTGTTCCAGCTGCTGGAGGACAACATGGTCTCTTTTGTGAAGAAGGAGCTGAAGAGGATCCAGAAGGTTCTGAGTCCAGATTACCCAGAATGCTCAGAGAGTCGGTGGGAGGATGAGGAGGTGTTGGAGGGGGAGGATGAAGAGCAGAGGAGGAGCAGCAAACGAGCATTATTGAAGATCACGGTTTTCTTGTTGAAGAGGATGAAACAGGAGGAGCTGGCTGAGCGTCTGCAGACCAGTAAGAAGACCTGGTTTCTTAAGAGCAAACAGGCTTAAATCAAAGGCAGCAGGACTTTCTCTCAGTTCTTCTGAAGACGTTTCCACACCTATCCAGGAGTCTATCAGTTCTGGAGGCTCTGATTAACCTATAGGTGGAGCACTGTTGTTTCCACGGACTTGATCCAAAGAACCAAGCCATCAGTGAACAGAGGGAGAGGATGGGGCTTCTTCTCCCCAGAGTTTACAGCTTGGTCCTCCAACACGTTCCAGAAAGATTACACCAGCATCTCATCATGGTTCAGGAGGCCAAGTCCTCCACTCACACCAAGCAGCAGCTTCTGACCACCAGGACAGTGATGGTGGGTCACTGGTTCTGACCTGGACTGGTTCTAGGAGGATGGACCTCCATGTCCTTAGAAACAGCAGCGCTCCACCTGCAGGTAGATCAGAGCCTCCAGAACTGACAGAGACACCTGGACAGGTGAGGAAACGTCTTCAGGAGAACTGGGAGGAAGTCCTGCTGCCTCTGATCTAAGCCTGTTTGCTGTTGCTGTGACCCGTATAACTGAGAATTTGGACAGGCATGTTCCTTCACTATTTCTTCATTTGTTTTAGTTTTGGTAAATTTCATTTCAATTTAGTTTTATTTATATGGCGCCAATTCATGAAACATGTCATCTCAAGTCTCTTTCCAAAGTCAGACTCCATCAGATCCTCCAGGTTGGTGAGAAAGTTTCCTCTCTAAGGAAACCCAGCAGGTTGCATCAAGTCTCTCCAAGCAGCATTCACTCCTCCTGAAAGAGCGTAGAGCCACAGTGGACAGTCGTCTGCATTGTTGATGGCTTTGCAGCAATCCCTCATACTGAGCATGCATGAAGCGACAGTGGAGAGGAAAACTCCCCTTTAACAGGGAGGAGAACCTCCAGCAGAACCAGAACCAGGCTCAGTGTGAACGCTCATCTGCCTCCACCCACTGGGGCTTAGAGAAGACAGAGCAGAGACACAGAAAGCACAGAAGCTCACATTGACCCAGGAGTACTTTCTATGGTAGAGAAGACAGAGCAGAGACACAGAAAGAACAGAAGCTCACATTGACCCAGGAGTACTTTCTATGTTAGAGAAGACAGAGCAGAGACACAGAAAGCACAGAAGCTCACATTGATTCAGGAGTACTTTCTATGTTAGATGGTAATAGTGATCTGTCTCCCCTGGATGATGTCATAACTAACAGAACGCCAGACCAGATGTACCTTCTATGAAGAGAAAAAAGTTAAAAGATGAAATAACATTAAACAATACAAAATTAGAGAACAGTAGAACTCAGCCGAGTGAGAGAAATAGACCCTGATGTCCTCCAGCAGCCTAAGCCTATAGCAGCATAACTATAGAGATAGCTCAGGGTAACATGAGCCACTCTGACTAAAAGCTTTGTCACAAAGGAAAGTTTTAAGATTAGTCTTAAAAGTAGACGGGGTGTCTGCCTCACGGACCAAAATTGGGAGTTGGTTCCACAGGAGAGGAGCCTGATAGCTAAAGGATCTGCCACCCATTCTACTTTTAGAGACTCTAGGAACCACCAGCAGAGCTTGATTATTAAGGGCTTTATACGTGAGAATAAAATCATGATGCAGCTTGGACATACAGTCAGTGATGAACTCAGGGTCATTGGGTCTTTTAGGTCTTAAATTATCATTAAATTATTTTATGGCAACCTAACCGCTCAGTCCCTGGTTTATGTCCAAGCAGCTTGCTACTCCAGGTATGATCTACAGCCATGTTGAACTTTTTGGTAGCTCTTCTTTGTAGCAACCCTCTGGTGCCAAGAACAATGAATGCCTGGTGTAGACTGCCCTAGAAAACCCCTGCAGCCCCCTCAGTTGGCTCTCAGCAAGCCCTCCAGCCTCTCACCATGCAGGCATCTACCAGATACAGGCATTAGAGCTTCTTACAATTGTGGGCTTCCCCCTTTGGGTCTTCCCGGGGGACTGTTAGCTTTAGAAGGACTACTTGCCTGTTGGATTCAGATGTTTGAAACAAGGCTGGCCTGAGTTACCTCCTTGCAGTATGCTCTGGGAACTTCAGCTGCCTTGCAGGTTAATTTCAGCTTTCAGCCATGAGCTGTGGCTAGTAGCCCCCACTAGACCTTGTAAGCCACCTGAGGTTTCTCACCTGCCTTGACAAAGGGGATTTTGTGCCTTGATGTTTGCTGGATTCTAATGCAGATGGTGTCAGCTACTTCAGCGCCTAGTCAATGAGCCAAGTGTACCATCCCCTCTCCCAGGATTTTATGGCAGCAATTTAGGACATTTGCTTATGAGCCTTGTCCTGGGCACAATGGACCCATTAGTGTTTCTGCTAGCCCCCAGTAATGGCAGCTGGATGAGCTTAGGAGGACACCAACTTGATCAGAAACTTTAGTCTTGTAGTCTCTGACTTCCAAAAGTTGGACCAGGTGATTTTTTTGTTTACATGCATTACATTTAATCCAGTGTCCCTCTTGGTTAATATCCATGATCCTGCTGCAGCGTTCATTTTTCACCTTCACCCAGATCTCTGCCTTGACCATCTGTTGTATCTCTTTCCCCTGGGCTCTGTCATACTGTGGTCTTGTGTAGTTACGAAGCCTGTCCAACTGTCACTGAGCCAACAAAATGCCATGCCTCAGCCTGGCTTCAGCCTGTTTGACTGCCTGCTGCACCTTCCACATCCTTCTGATAATGAAGCCTGCTGAAGAGACGCTGTTGCTGGCAGAGTCTCTGTAAAGCAGCACCTCCCAACTTTTTCCAAACTATAAAACTGACTCTGCACTATAACCCTCTACCATAATCCTAACTTGTCTAAACTATTTAACTAATCAGGTAATTATTTGATGTTCTACATGCAGTACTTTGTTTATATGTTTAAAATATTAAATCACTTTGAAGTGTTAAGTTTAACGTCCTATGTTTTGTCCCAGTAACTCCATCAATATGTCAAGATAAACTTAAATATGGTCTGAAGAAGAAGTTCCAGTGTGTGTTTGAGGGCATCGCTAAAGCAGGAAGTCCAACCCTCCTGAACCAGATCTACACAGAGCTCTACATCACAGAGGGAGGGACTGGAGAGGTCAATGAAGAACATGAGGTCAGACAGATTGAAGCAGCATTCAGGAAACCACACAGACCAGAAACAACCATCAGACTAGAAGACATCTTTAAAGTCCCACCTGGAGGAGATCAACCAACCAGAACAGTGATGACAAAGGGAGTGGCTGGCATTGGGAAAACAATCTTAACCCAGAAGTTCACTCTGGACTGGGCTGAAGACAAAGCCCACCAGAACATCCACTTCATATTTCCATTCACCTTCAGAGAGCTGAATGTGCTGAAAGAGAAAAAGTTCAGCTTGGTGGATGTTCTGTCTTTTGTTAAGACAGTAAGAAATTCATACCATGAATAAATTACATAAATAAGATATTAAATAAGTTCATAGTTAAAAATTAGTTTGAAGAAATCCAGGGTAAAAACCGTTATAACAGTTTGTGGTTTACATTTAATCCGAGTGAGACATCTCTTCTCTGTTAAATGTGTTGGTTATTTATGTGAGGTAGTGAGTGCTCTCACTTTGACAAAATCTTTGACGTATTTTTTCTCTGGGATAACGTGCTCATGAAACTGCTCGTGTTGGATTGTAGATTTGTTCTTCGCGCTTCTGCTTTGGGAAACATTCGTCTTTGTAAGTATTGCTTTGCTCTGAAAGCACTTAAACATGGTTTGGAAGTACTTTGTAAAAGACTAAAAAACAAATGTCTCATTGTCATAGTTGTGCTAAAGCTAAGCTATTGGTCAATTACTTTTTTCTCTTCTGTATATTTCAGTTACAAGATAAATTAAGAAATATTCAACCGGATTGGTGAATAAAGGTTCTTCCGAGAACACAAGAAAAGAAAGCCTTGTGTGGGGAACTTTTTTCTTTAATTGTTCGCTGGCTGTCTAGCAGCACATAGGCACGTGGTGTGAGGACAGCACAGTAAAAAGACGACTACTCAGCGGGCTAAAGCATACAGAGCAACATCCATCAACATGAGTCTTCGGTCAGGAAGAAATTATCTGAAAGACTACGCTGCTGAACAGCAACAGGAAGCTACCGGTGATGACCAACAGCCAGAAGATGCCACTCAAGAAGCTACGACGCAGCAACCGTCTCAACCATTGGACACCATGTCGCAGGTCTCCAGAGCACCCACGAGAAGGTCTCAACGGACATCCTCATCTTCAACGGGTTCCTCTGCAGCAAGGGCCTACGCCAAAGCTCAAGCAGCGAGAGCTCAACTGGTTTATGCCAAAAAGGAAGCCAGCATGATGAAACAAAAAGCCGAATTGGATGCACATCTGCATATCCTTCAGTGCGAAAAAGCAATAGCGGCAGCCGAAGCAGAGGCCACGGCTTATGAAGAAACAGAGAATGAAAGCGGGGAGCTTCACAAAGAACTTTGTGTGGATGCTGAACCCTTTAGCAATGTGCAGCGTACCAGTGAGTATGTTAAACAACAATGTGACTTATTCTTTCCAGATAACCAGCACAAGGCAGTACCCCCTCCTGACAGAAATGTCGCTGCAATATATATGCGAGACATTGCACAGGTAACCAATCCTGTTACAACCAACACTCAAACCAACCCACCATCAGGAAACAGGCTAGTTAAGCAGGAGCCATTAGTAAATACATGTGGCACAAACAATGCTCAGGATTTTGCAAACTACCTCATCCGCAAAGAGCTAATAAGCACAGGGCTCATGCATTTCGACGACAAACCCGAAAACTATTGGGCATGGAAAACCTCGTTTATGGATGCGACCAAAGAGCTAAATCTGTCGCCCAGGGAGGAATTAGACTTGTTAGCGAAGTATTTGGGTCCAAAATCATCCGAACAGGCTAAACGCATTCGCGCTGTACACATCCTTAATCCAGCTGCAGGTTCTTTGATGGTCTGGCAGCGCCTTGAAGAGTGCTACGGCTCACCTGAGGTTATTGAGGACGCACTCTTAAAAAAGGTGGAGGACTTCCCAAAACTAACAAATAAAGACAATGTTAAACTACAAGAGCTTAGCGACATCTTAATGGAGCTACAGTGTGCTAAGCAAGATGGCGCTTTACCAGGACTAGCATACCTGGACACAGCTCGAGGAGTCAGACAAATAGTTGAGAAACTACCCTTTAACTTACAAGAAAAATGGACATCTGTAGGAACGCAGTACAAAGAGACCCATAGAGTGTCGTTTCCCCCTTTCTCAGTTTTTACTCAGTTTGTTCAGCATCAGGCGAAAATGAGAAACGATCCCAGCTTTATGTCTAGTCCAAACAGCCACGTTCCATCTCATGCAGAAAAACTGAGACCATATAGCCGCAAAACTACTGTGTCAGCTCATAAAACTGATATCACAGCAGAGCCTAATCAAAGTAGTCTAAAACCATTGGAGGAACCGGATCGACAGTGTCCGATCCACAAAAAACCACACCCACTTAAAAAGTGTAAACTTTTCAGAGAAAAACCTATTGAGGAAAGGCAGGCATATCTGAAAGAGCATCACATCTGCTACAGGTGCTGTGGGTCAGTCAGACATATTGCAAAAGACTGCAAAGCAACAGTTAGGTGCACAGAGTGCGATAGCTCGAAACACTTATCTGCAATGCACCCAAGTTCTCCTCCCGCTCCAGAGAGCGCTGAACGGGAAAATTTTGTACATGAAGAGCAAAATGAAAGTTTACTTTCAGGCTCTCTTTCAGTTGTTTCAAAGTGCACAGAAATATGTGGCCAAAGTGATTTTTCGCGTTCGTGTTCGAAGATATGTTTAGTTAAAGCATACCCTGCTGGGCAGAAAGAGAAGGCCATTAAAATGTACGCTGTGATAGATGAACAGTCCAACAGGTCACTAGCTAAATCAGAGTTTTTTAACCTTTTTGATATCAGGGCCAGACCTGAGCCTTATATGTTAAAGACTTGCGCAGGAAATGTACAGGTTTCCGGAAGGAGAGCTGTAAACTTCTCCCTTGAATCTCTGGATGGAAAGGTTAACATACAGCTACCACTATTAATAGAATGTGACTCTGTTCCAGATGACAGAACTGAGATACCTTCTCCTGAAATCGCGCAGCATCACCCACATCTTCGCCCAGTTGCAGATAAGATCCAACCTGTTGACCATCAGGCTCCCATCCTTTTACTCTTGGGTAGGGACATTCTCAGGGTCCATAAGGTACGGGAGCAAATCAACGGGCCCAATAATGCTCCTTATGCCCAAAGACTAGACTTAGGTTGGGTAATTGTGGGGGAGGTGTGTTCGGGAAAAACGCACGGTCAGCCAGAGGTAAATGTTTACAAAACACACACCTTAGATAATGGTCGTGCATCCTACTTTCAGCCTTGCCCGAACATAATTCATGTTAAAGAGAATTATGGGGTTGTGTTAGATGCTTTCTGTGACACAGATGATTTAGGACACACTGTGTTTGTTAGATCTGAGCGTGATGATACACGAGCTATGTCGATCGAAGACAAAGATTTCCTAATGGTGATGGACAAGGAAGTCTACCAAAACGAAGAGAACAGTTGGGTTGCACCTTTACCCTTTCGTTCTGAGAGGAAGAAACTCCCAAATAATAGAGAACAAGCTCTAAAACGTCTCTCCTCGCTGAAAAAGACATTGATAAAAAAAACAGAGATGAAGGCTCACTATGTCCAGTTTATGCAGAAAATGTTGGACAACGGCCAAGCTGAACTAGCTCCACCTGTCACAATAGATAAGGAACTCTGGTATCTGCCCACATTTGGCGTATACCATCCTCAGAAGCCAGAACAAATCCGGGTAGTGTTTGACTCGAGTGCAGAGTGTGACAGGGTGTCCCTTAACCAAGTGCTTCTCAGTGGACCCGATTTGAACAACTCTTTGTTAGGAGTTCTGCTACGGTTTCGTAAAGAGCCAATAGCCCTGACAGCCGATGTGGAGCAAATGTTTTACTGCTTTGTTGTTCGAGAAGACCACAGAGATTATTTGCGCTATTTGTGGTTTGAGGACAACGACATTACAAAAAACATAGTCGAGTTCCGAATGAAAGTTCACGTATTTGGAAATAGCCCGTCCCCTGCTGTTGCGATTTACTGCATGAGACGAGCAGCACAAGAGGGTGAACGAGAACATGGCTCTGATGCGCGTCAGTTTGTTGAGCGTCAGTTTTATGTCGATGATGGTCTCACATCGGTTGCCACATCTCAAGATGCAATCGATCTGCTTAAGAGAACTCAAAACATGTTGGCGGAATCAAACCTACGCCTTCATAAGATAGCGTCAAACTGCAGTCAAGTCATGGAAGCCTTCCCTTCCGAGGATCGTGCAAAGGACTTGAAACATTTAGATCTAGGAGTAGATCCCCTCCCAATTCAGAGAACCTTAGGACTCTGCTGGAACCTACAAGCTGATAGCTTCACTTACCGTGTATCAGTTGCGACCAAACCATTCACACGTAGGGGCCTACTGTCAGTGGTAAATAGTCTCTATGACCCCTTGGGCCTGGTTGCTCCTGTCATAATGCAGGGCAAAGCATTACTGAGGGAGCTTTCATCCGAAGTTAGGGACTGGGATGAACCGCTAAACCCCATAAAACATGAAATGTGGGATGCATGGAAAAACTCATTGAAAGCCCTTGAAAATCTCCAAATACCAAGGTGTTACAGCTCAGGTACTTTAAGCACAGCTAAGCTAAAAGAGCTTTGCATTTTCTCTGATGCTTCTACTGTGGCTATAGGGGCAGTAGCTTATCTGCGAACAGCTAGCGATGAAGGACAGTGCCATGTCGGCTTTATAATGGGAAAGTCTAAACTTGCACCCCGTCCCGCACACACAGTACCGCGCCTAGAACTTTGTGCTGCTGTGCTTGCCGTGGAAATGTTTGAGCTCATTAGGGAAGAGCTAGACATCAAAGTAGACTGTGTGAAGTTCTACACAGACAGTAAGATTGTGTTAGGATATATACACAACACTTCCAAGCGATTCTACATGTATGTTGCCAACAGGGTTACACGTATCAGAGCGTCCACACAACCAAACCAATGGCATTACGTACCAACCGAGTTGAACCCAGCCGACCAAGCCACTAGGTTTATCCCAGCAGCTGAACTGCAGAACACTTCCTGGTTCTCAGGCCCACCATTTTTGTATCATGACACAAATTCAGAACAACCCAACATTGGTTCTTTCACGCTCATTGAACCTGAGAAAGACAAAGAGATACGTGCAGAAGTGAAAGCACTAAAAACTACAGTTTTAGGGTCACATCTTGGCTCTCAGCGTTTTGAGAGGTTCTCCAGCTGGACCAGATTGTGCAGAGTATTAGCCAGACTCATTCATATCGTCTCATCTTTTAAACAAAAGAAAAGTGGATGGAACAGTTTCAGGGAGACTCCAAGCATCCAAGAACTCAAACAAGCCACGGTCGTTATCATACGGGCTGTCCAGCAAGATGCCTACGAGGAGACAATTAGAAACCTTAAAGAAGTCAAACAGGCAAATGTGAAACTTGACACGCTCAGAAAGCTCAACCCTTTAGTTGACAAAGACAACCTCTTGCGAGTAGGGGGACGTCTCTCCTCAGCTGATCTCACTGAGAACGAAAAGCACCCTCTTATTTTCCCGTCCTCCAGTCATATCGCCACACTACTAGTAAGATACTTTCATGAACAAGTGTCTCATCAGGGGAGACACATAACTGAGGGAGCTATCCGGGGTGCTGGGTTTTGGATTGTTGGAGCGAAGCGCCTTGTATCTTCGGTCATTCATAAGTGTGTTACATGTCGAAAGTTGCGAGGAAAAATGCAGGTTCAGAAAATGGCAGATTTGCCTGCTGACCGACTCATTCCTGAACCACCTTTTACCTCTGTCGGTCTAGATGTGTTTGGACCATGGACAATTGTGACTCGTCGGACAAGAGGTGGTTGCTCTCAAAGTAAACGTTGGGCTGTGTTGTTCACGTGCATGTCAACCAGAGCCGTGCACATCGAGCTGATAGAGACTATGTCTACTGATAGTTTTATAAATGCACTGAGAAGGTTCTTCGCTATTCGTGGCCCAGCCAAGATGCTACGCTCGGACAGAGGCACAAACTTTACAGGGGCTTGTAAAGAGTTGGACCTGGAAAAAGAAAACTCAGGTGTAGGGAAGTACCTGCAAGGAAGAGGTTGCAGTTGGATTTTCAACCCTCCCCATGCGTCGCATATGGGAGGTTCGTGGGAGCGCCTCATAGGGATTGCCAGGCGCATTCTGGACACAATGTTGTCACAAACTGAATCAACACGTCTCACTCATGAAGTCTTAAGCACCTTTATGGCTGAGGTGACGGCAATTATTAATGGAAGGCCACTGGTTCCCATCTCCACAGACCCTGATTGTCCTGTAGTACTCACCCCAGCAATGCTAATTACACAGAAGGTGAGTGCTGTTTCTGCACCATCTGGGAACTTCTCCACAGGACAGTTGTTTGGGAAACAGTGGAAACATGTTCAGCACCTTGCTGATACTTTTTGGAAAAGGTGGAAAGGACAATATTTGCCCACCTTGCAAAGTCGCTCAAAATGGACTGAAAACAGACCCAATGTTAGAGAAGGAGATGTAGTCCTGCTGAAAGATCCTCAGGCCAGCAGGAATGAATGGCCTATGGGACTAATAATACAAACCTTTCCCAGCAGGGACATGAAGGTCCGCAAAGTGGAAGTGAAGGTTGTACAAAACGGGACTGTAAAGGTGTTCTTAAGACCAGTTTCTGAAGTTATTGTTTTGCTTTCTGAAACTGAGTAATCATCATTTGTTCCTCAACATCCGAGTGTTGTTATTTTTGTGTGTGACTATGTTATGATGGTTGTTGTGATATAATGTGATTATATCAAGCGGGGAGTGTTCTGTCTTTTGTTAAGACAGTAAGAAATTCATACCATGAATAAATTACATAAATAAGATATTAAATAAGTTCATAGTTAAAAATTAGTTTGAAGAAATCCAGGGTAAAAACCGTTATAACAGTTTGTGGTTTACATTTAATCCGAGTGAGACATCTCTTCTCTGTTAAATGTGTTTGTTATTTATGTGAGGTAGTGAGTGCTCTCACTTTGACAAAATCTTTGACGTATTTTTTCTCTGGGATAACGTGCTCATGAAACTGCTCGTGTTGGATTGTAGATTTGTTCTTCGCGCTTCTGCTTTGGGAAACATTCGTCTTTGTAAGTATTGCTTTGCTCTGAAAGCACTTAAACATGGTTTGGAAGTACTTTGTAAAAGACTAAAAAACAAATGTCTCATTGTCATAGTTGTGCTAAAGCTAAGCTATTGGTCAATTACTTTTTTCTCTTCTGTATATTTCAGTTACAAGATAAATTAAGAAATATTCAACCGGATTGGTGAATAAAGGTTCTTCCGAGAACACAAGAAAAGAAAGCCTTGTGTGGGGAACTTTTTTCTTTAATTGTTCGCTGGCTGTCTAGCAGCACATAGGCACGTGGTGTGAGGACAGCACAGTGGACCTTGTTCATCACTTCTTTACTGAAACCAAAGGAATCTGCAGCTTTGAACACTTCCAGGTTCTGTTCATCTTTGATGGTCTGGATGAGAGTCGACTTCCTCTGGACTTCCAGAACCAGGAGATCCTGACTGATCCTACAGAGTCCACCTCAGTGGATGTTCTGCTGACAAACCTCATCAGGGGGAAACTGGTTCCCTCTGCTCTCCTCTGGATAACCACACGACCTGCAGCAGCCAATCAGATCCCTCCTGAGTGTGTTGGCATGGTGACAGAGATCAGAGGGTTCAACGACCCACAGAAGGAGGAGTACTTCAGGAAGAGATTCAGAGACAAGAGTCAAGTCAATAAGATTGTCTCCCACATGAAGACATCAAGAAGCCTCCACATCATGTGCCACATCCCATTCTTCTGCTGGATCACTGCAACGGTTCTGGAGGATGTGTTGGAGACCAGAGAGGGAGGAGAGCTGCCCAAGACCCTGACTGAGATGTACATCCACTTCCTGGTGGTTCAGACCAAAGTGAAGAAGGTCAAGTATGATGGAGGAGCTGCAACAGATCCACCCTGGAGTCCAGAGAGCAGGAAGATGATTGAGTCTCTGGGAAAACTGGCTTTTGATCAGCTGCAGAAAGGAAACCTGATCTTCTATGAATCAGACCTGACAGAGTGTGGCATCGACATCAGAGCAGCCTCAGTGTACTCAGGAGTGTTCACCCAGATCTTTAGAGAGGAGAGAGGGCTGTACCAGGACAAGGTGTTCTGCTTTGTCCATCTGAGTGTTCAGGAGTTCCTGGCTGCTCTTCATGTCCATCTGACCTTCATCAACTCTGGAGTCAATGTGTTTGAGGAACCTGAGACTGTACAAAAGAAATCAGCTTTGACAAATTTGCATCAGAGTGCTGTGAACATAGCTCTAAAGAGTCCAAATGGACACCTGGACTTATTTCTCCGGTTTCTCCTTGGTCTTTCGCTGCCAACCAATCAGATTTTCCTATGGGGTCTTCTGACACAGCCAAGAAAAAGCTCACAGAGAAACCACGAAACAGTTTGGTACATCAAGCAGAAGATCAGTCACTATTTGTCTGTGGAGAAAAGCATAAATTTATTCTACTGCCTTAATGAGCTGAACGATTGTTCCCTGGAAGAGGAGATCAGAAAATACCTCAAATCAGGAAGTCTCTCTACAGATAAACTGTCTCCTGCTCAGTGGTCGGCTCTGGTCTTCATCCTACTGTCATCAGGAAAAAATCTGGATGTGTTTGACCTGAAGAAATACTCTGCTTCAGAGGAGGCTCTTCTCAGGCTACTGCCTGTGCTTAAAGCCTCCAAGAAAGTCCTGTGAGTAGATTGACTATTTAATTTACATCACTTACTTATTTTGATCAGACATCAGCATTTTCATAAAAATGGCATTAAGTAATTATAGCATAACATAAAGCCATGCAATATGAACCCAAACCTCTCACATTCATACATATTAGTCCCATAAACAAGTCCAATTCCTTATTGAGACTGTTTTTGAGTGATGCTCAGAGAGGAATGCTCTCTTTGTAAGTTGTCTAAATACATTAAATTAAAACGGCTGTGGGTATAGAGAATTGGATCAGTAGTCAAAATGTTTTATTGGCCCAACTATGGCTCATTTATTTCCAGGTTGAGTGGCTGTAATCTTTCAGCAAGAAGCTGTGAAGCTCTTTCCTCAGTCCTCAGCTCTCACTCCTCCAGTCTGACAGACCTGGACCTAAGTAACAACAATCTGGAGGATTCGGGAATAAAGCTACTGTCCCATGGACTGAAGAGTCCAAACTGCAAACTGGAAACTCTCAGGTCAGATTATTTTTGGGTTTTATTCATCTTTTATCCCATTGTTTCTCACTTTTTTGTCAAGTAATTAACACGGTTTGTCAATAACATGCATAGTCTTCAACTCTGCATCATAAATGTGATTGATGCAAACATTTACTATATAATGCATATGTTATATATGTTAGCCATTCATTCCAATATAATTAAGAGATTACATTCCAAACAACAATATCAATGAGGAACTCATGGATCTTCAGTGTACTTATCACCACGTCTACCAAGCCATCCCATGGAAGAGAATTTGGGGGTCACTGGGAGAGCCTGTCAGGTGCCATCATGCTGTGACTGTATCAACCTCGGTCCCCATTGCAGGCTGGACTTCCACAGAGATGCCCAGTGTTACTGACCCTGTAGTGTTCTTAAGACGGAGACAGAGCACTTCTTGCTTGGCAGCCTCAGCGTCTGTTCTTTGCAGATGATGTGATTCTTGTGGCATTTGCAAGCCATGACCTCCATGATGCTCTGAAACGGTTTAAAGCTGAATGTAAAGCTGTCTGCAAATGTTAGGTCATCCAAGTCCAATTATGTGATTCTTGATGAAAAAAGGTGAACTTCTCCTGAATAGTGGGAGATTCTGTTTCAAGAGGAAGAGCTCAAACATCCGGGTGTATCATCCATGGATAATGGCAGAGTGGACATGCAGTAATTTAGGTGCCTCCTGCGTCCGTCTTAGTGAAGGGCAAAGCTCTTGTTGAACTAGTCTTCCAGATAACCTTCACATATGATTATGAGATATATGAATCATAAAGTAGAATTAAGTTAGCTTCCTCAGTAGTGTGATCAGGACCTGTCAGAGATATTTTGAGGAACTTTCTAATCCAGGGGAGAAGACAGCTACCACTTTCAGCGCATAAAGTAGTACAGTGATTATTTCAAGTTTTTAAGCATATACTATCAGAAGAAAATTCAAGGAATTTTGTTTAGAGGAATTTGATGTTCTATCTGGCCAGCAAACACCTTGGGAGTGTCTAGAACCACCTGGAGCGTGTTGTTGGGGATGATGATACCTGGGTTTCCGTACTAAACGTGTTACCTCTGGGACTCAAACCAAAATGAACAGAAGAAAATGACTGGATGAATGAATAGTTTTAAAACAGGAACATCGGAGACAGAGTTAAGTATGTCTTGGTGACCAGTAGTTGGAACAACTGATTAATTTATTGGTTGAATAAATCTAATTAAATGGCAAATTTAAGGTAACAATCACATTCTTCCAAAAAATCTAGTTTTGACAGTGAATGTGCATTTTTATCTAGCACATGGATTCTTAGAATATCATCACATTCAAATTAATGACTTCAAACAGTCGTTCATTATGAAACTTTTGTTTTAAATTGTAATAGTGTTCTCAGTTTTTGACAGAAGCCATGTAATTCCAAGTCTTTGCTACTTTTATGTAATGGTTTTATCTCTTTGTTGTTAGTCTTTCAGGCTGTCTAATCACAGAGGAAGGCTGTTCTTCTCTGGCATCGGTCCTGAGGTCCAACCCCTCCAATCTGAGAGAACTGGACCTGAGCTACAACCACCCAGGAGAGGCAGGACTGAAGATGCTCTCAGCCAGTGTGAAGGTTTCTCATTGCAGACTTGACACTCTAAGGTCAGGACTCATCATATGGTCAGAAATGCCTGGCAGCAGATGCCTACAATCTGGTCCTCAATTGCTGGTGTTCTGGATGCTTTATGTTTGAATCAAAAAGTGGATTCAGCTTAGAACCATATTCTGACAGACTGAATTTACAGTAAAACAGATGGGTTCAAGCTGGGAAAAAGCAGGGCAGAAGCCCTGAGGAACAGATTTGTCTACCTCACATTTCAAAGAGGTTTAATTTGTCCTTTGCCACATGGTGAAGTCATTTTGTCTTTTCTTTTCATGAAAGGATGCCTAAGTTATTATATTGGCCAAATAGAAGTGGCACATGATTTTACAATGTATTGTGGGATGTGGTTGCCATTTTCCAGGGCGTTGTTTTTGGTTTATACCTGCAGCTTTTGTTTACTTTGCTGATTCTGATGCCATGCTGTGAGAGATAGAGACCCACAGTGCTTAAAGAATGGACCGTAATAAAGAGAATAGCTTTGCTATTTTGAAAAAACCTTTAGGACTGATGGGAATGATCCATATGAGCATGGTAACTGGGCAAAGGATTATATGACCTTCAGAGGGGCTGGGGTCCATCCAGAAAATTTGTGTACCACCTCCGGAGGATCCCACACCATTTTTCTTAGCGTGTTCTGCTGCGTGCCTGGCATAATCCATGGTGCGAGTGACAGAGGTTCCCAGGTCTATAAAGTGCTTTTTTACCCATGCACTGATATGCGGATGGAAACCATTTAAGAGTCCATTCTTTAATTGGTGTTGGTACGCATTGTTCAATTCAATTCAATTTTATTAGCACCAATTAGCACCAATTTATGAAACATGTCATCTCAAGGCACTTTACAAAGTCAAGTTCAATCATATTATACAGATTGGTCAAAAATTTCCTATATAAGGAAACCAGTTGATTGCATCAAAGTCCCGACAAGCAGCATTCACTTCTGGGGAAGCGTAGAGCTACAGGGAGAGCCGTCTGTATTGTACATGGCTTTGCTGCAATCCCTCATACTGAGCAAGCATGAAGCGACAGTGGAAAGAAAAACTCCCCATTAACGGGAAGGAAAACCTCCGGCAGAACCTCTGGCTCAGTATGAACGGTCATCTGCCTCGACCGACTGGGGTTACGGAAGACAGAGCAGAGACACAACAAGAGAAACAAAAAAGCACAGAAGCACACATTGATCTAATAATCTGTTCTACATTAGATGGTAATAGCGGGTGAGCCGTCTTCTCTGGATGATGTCACAGTTAACAAAACGCCAGACCAGGTGTACCTACTATGAAGAAAAAGAGAGAGAGCAAAAAGTTAAAAGCTGAAATGACGACAGTCATTTCAATGTAATACAATGCAAAACTGGAGAACAGTAGACTGAAGAACAGTAGAAATCAGTAGAGTGAGAAAATTAGACCCTGATGTCCTCCAGCAGCCTAAGCCTATAGCAGCATAACTATAGAGGTAGCTCAGGGTAACATGAGCCACTCTAACTATAAGCTTTGTCAAAAAGGAAAGTTTTAACATTAGTCTTAAAAATAGATAGGGTGTCTGCCTCACGGACCAAAACTGGGAGTTGGTTCCACAGGAGAGGAGCCTGATAGCTAAAGGATCT
Source organism: Fundulus heteroclitus (assembly GCF_011125445.2). Taxonomy (NCBI): domain Eukaryota; kingdom Metazoa; phylum Chordata; class Actinopteri; order Cyprinodontiformes; family Fundulidae; genus Fundulus; species Fundulus heteroclitus. The sequence continues at coordinate 1,265,380 of NW_023397121.1, forward strand.
GCCTCCCATTCTACTTTTAGAGACTCTAGGAACCACCAGCAGACCTGCAGTCTGAGAGCGAAGTGCTCTGTTAGGAACATACGGGGTAATCAGAGCTCTGATATATGATGGAGCTTGATTATTAAGGGCTTTATACGTTAGAAGAAGAATTTTAAATTCTATTCTTGATTTAACAGGAAGCCAATGAAGGGAGGCTAAAATTGGAGAAATGTGATCCCTCTGGTTGATTTTCATCAGAACTCTTTCCGCAGCATTTTGGATCAGCTGAAGGCTTTGAACTGCATTTTGTGGACTTCCTGATAGTAAAGAATTACAATAGTCCAGCCTTGAAGTAACAAATGCATGGACTAGTTTTTCAGCATCACTCCTGGACAGAATGTTTCTAATTTTGGCGATATTCCGGAGGTGAAAAAAGGAAACTCTGGAAACCTGTTTAATATGGGATTTAAATGACATGTCTTGGTCGAAAACAACACCAAGATTTTTAACTTTATTACCAGAGGCCAAGTTAATGCCATCCAGATTAAGTGATTGATTAAGAACTTTATTTTTTGAAGACTCTGGCCCAATGATTACAACTTCTGTCTTGTCAGAATTTAAATGCAGGAAATTTAAAGTCATCCAGCTTTTGATGTCATCAAGACATGACTGCAGTCGAAGTAACTGATTGGATTCATCAGGATTTATGGATAAATATAGCTGAGTGTCATCAGCATAACAGTGGAAATTAATCCCATGCTGTCTGATAATTTTGCCAATCGGAAGCATATATATAGTAAATAGAATTGGTCCAAGGACTGAACCCTGTGGTACTCCACAAGTGACCCTAGAGTTTGAGGAAGATTTATTATTAACATGAACAAACTGGAATCTGTCCGACAGATAAGATTTAAACCAGCCTAATGCTTTTCCCTTAATCCCTACAGTATGCTCAAGTCTTTGTAGGAGAATATTGTGATCAACTGTATCAAATGCAGCACTGAGATCTAACAGGACAAGTATAGACACAAGTCCATTATCTGAGGCCATGAGAATATCATTAGTGACCTTCACCAGAGCTGCTTCAGTGCTATGATGAGCTCTGAAGCCTGACTGAAACTCCTCAAGTAGGTCATTACTTTGTAAATGTTCACAAAGTTGATTAGCAACTACTTTCTCAAGAATTTTAGATAAGAAAAGAAGATTAGATATAGGTCTGTAATTTACTAACTCATCTTGTTCAAGAGATGGTTTCTTAAGTAAAGGTTTAATAACAGCTACTTTAAAAGCCTGTGGTACATATCCATTTACCAAGGATAGATTAATCATGTCTAAAATAGGACCACTGATCAGAGGGAATACCTCCTTAAACAACTTGGTTGGGATTGGGTCTAACATATAGGTAGAAGGTTTAGATGAAGCTAAAATTTTAGATAGCTCAGAAAGCTCTACTGCTTTTAAACAGTTCAGACACTGCGCAGGTTCTAAGGATTCCTCCAATGCTGCCTCACTTACTGAGGACGAGGTAATCATGTTTGGGAGGATGCCAATTATTTTATTTTTAATGGAATCAATTTTATTTATGAAGAATCCCATAAAATCATTACTGCTAAGAGCTAAGGGAATGGATGGATCAACAGAGCTGTGGCTCTGGGTAAGTTTGGCAACTTTACTGAAGAGAAATCTAGGATTATTCTTATTCTCCTCAATTAATGATGAAAAATATGCTGCTCTAACTCTGCGAAGGGTCTTGTTATACAACAATAGACTGTTCTTCCAGATTAGGTAGGATTCCTCTTGGTGTGTAGAGTGCCATTTTCTCTCCAATTTCCTAACATTGTGCTTCAAGGAACGCAGCTCTGAATTAAACCATGGAGCCAGCTTCCTGTGAATAATCACCTTCTTTTTCAAGGGAGCTACATTGTCTAATGCAGAACGCAATGACAAAGTCACACTGTTAACAAAGACATCTATTTGTGAATGGGAAGAAACAACATTGCTGCCATCTACAGGGCATTTCTGCAATACGGAGGATATTAAAAAGGGGACAGACTCTTTAAGTTTTGATACAGCATTATCCGATAAAGATCTACTATAATGGAACCCTCTTTTGGGGGTGGAGAACTCAGTTAGATTAAACTCAAATGTTATTAAAAAATGATCAGATAGGACAGGGTTGTGAGGAAATACTGTTAATTCTTCACAATCAATGCCATATGTCAGCACAAGGTCTAAAGTATGGAGCCAAGAGTGCGTCGGTTTATGCACATTTTGAGCAAAACCAATTGAATCTAGGATAGTTTTAAAGGCTACACTAAGGTTATCACATTCTGTGTCAACATGGATGTTAAAATCACCCACTATAATAGCCTTATCAGTATTTAACACCAAATCAGATAAGAAATCTGACAACTCATCCAAAAACTGAGTGTAAGGGCCTGGTGGACGATACAAAACAACAAACAGAAGAGGTTTTATTTCTTTGCAGTTTGGATGAGGGAAACTGAGGGTTAAATGTTCAAAAGAACTGTAGTTATTAATTGGCCTGGGACTAATTAATAAATCAGACTGAAAGATGGTTGCCACTCCTCCTCCTCTTCCCACAGATCTGGGAATGTGGAAATTTGAATAATTGGAGGGAGTTGACTCATTTATACTAACGTAGTCCTCTTGTAGCCAGGTTTCTGTGAGACAAAACAAATCAATCTGTTTATCAGAAATCAATTTGTTAACTAACAAAGTCTTTGGAGGGAGAGACCTTATATTTAATAGACCACATTTAATTGTTTTATTTTTAGGTTCAAGGTGAACCGTATTGATTTTTATTAGGTTTTTATGATTTGTTCCTTTTAGATAAGTTTTTGATCTGTTAAGTTTTGGCCGTGGGAAAGACACCGTCTCAATAGGATAATGGATGGGTAACAGTACAGAAGCTGCAGAGAGGTGTGTTAAACTAAAGTTATAAAGTGTAAATGAAAAAGTTAGTATTTGTGTGACACAAAGGCATCATAGAACATTTTTCAGATGGAACCATTATTGCAAATGTCACCATGTTGGATTTATAGGTAATCTAAGTGAGAAAAACAAAACAAAAAGTTTCAGGCCAGGTTAAATCTCTTCGAAAATTAACTCTGCAAAACATCATGAAAACTCCTTTGAAATTATAGGAGAAGCCTCAGACTTTATATATCCACATCTTGATTATAACTGCAACAAATCTGGACAGAATCAGTTTAAGTATATTTTTTCTATAGACCAGTTCACGCGTGACGTCAGCGCTACATCCGGGTCCGGCGGGTAGGCAAAAAACAGAACTGTTCTTGTCTACTACATGACAAAACGGGTGATTTAGAGCGTACTTTTAGTTCGTTTATTTTTGGAATCTAAACAATGCCTACGACTTGTTGTGCTCCTGGTTGCACAGAGAGGCATTCCAAATCGTTGGATGTATGTTTCTGTCGTTTACTGAAGGAGGAAGGACGAAGAAAGAAATAGATATTTTCAATGAAAAGAGCGCAGGCAGACACTCCCAATGGACTGGGGGAGCCATCATACTACGACAGAATTTGCAGTCTACACTTCATCTCCGGTAAATACAACTTAATTCTGCTCTAGTCATTGTTCTACTTAAATAGCGGCGGAGGGGAGGTGGCGATTGCTACATGGGCCGGAGAAGCGGTAGCAGCAGTAGCCGCTGTCTGAAGCAGCAGCAGCCGCTTCCTGCTGCTCCAGACAGCGGCGGTTCTCGGGCCAGTGTAGCGATCGCCACGTCCCCTCCGCCCATTCACGGGCGCTAGTACTTCTGTGTTTACGCTGCAATGTCGCCGACACCCCCACCCATTTTAACAAGACAAAAACACCAAAATAATCCGTAGTGAACAATTTTTTTTTTAACCTACCGGGCGGGTCTTCCTCTCTGCTGAGACGCGGTCTGTGTCCGACGGCGCTTTCTGCTGTTACAAACATGTGTGAACATCCATCCATCCATCCATTTTCTGACCCGCTTAATCCCTCATGGCGTCGCGGGTTTTGCTGGTGCCTATTTCCCGATATAAAATAATTGTAGCCGTCCAGTGGTTTCATGCTTCCATGCTCTCTTGTGTGTACTGGCCTGCATGTTTATAAGGCAGCTGTATATGTCGCGGTACGGAACACTTGGCCAGCATTTCACAGACTCGCTCCGTCCCTTCAGGCTTTTGCTGTGTGGATCTGGCAATCTGATACCATCAACCATCAACTTACTCTTAAAACGATCTTGTGATACGTTATCTAAAGAATACAAATACGTGGAGAACTCGTCAGTTTCTCTGTTTGCGTCCACCATTGTGTTCGCCTTTTGCCAACCAGTCCGGCGCGCATGCACGAAAAACCCGGATGAAAACAATAGCAGTGAACTACCCTATAAATGTTTTAGTGGGCAATGTGCAAGGCGGACCTGTGACATTGGCACAGTTGTCCATACAGTTGTGCCAAAATGGGCCAAAACTGTGCCAAATGTGTTTTACACCTCATTGAAGGGAATCAGGTCAGATAAAAGTGCTGATTTCCATTGTAAGACTCCAGCATATGACAAAGTATAAGTTCATAAGATTTATCGCAGTTTAATCTAAATGTACCATTGTGCACAGCATATTATCAATAAAATGAAGAGAAAATTAGCTGAATTGTGTCCTTTTTTCTATTTTATCGAGAAAATACTTATCAATGAAAGAAAACCTAACATAAGAAAAATTAAGTTATCAATAAAACAAGAATGTGAAACACTTTTCAGTAAGTAGCTATCAATAAATGTGTAAATCAATATGTAATAAAAAGCTATCAGTAACAACCTTGTAAATAAATGTGCATCAAAAAATGTACAAAACTTACACAGTAAAAATGTAAGTATCTGACTCAGTGTCTGGTTCACCTGGAGAGTGCCACATATCATCACTGTCATCAATAGGCCAAGGGGTAGCTTGATTCGCCTGCCTGGGGATAGGCCTGGTTGAAGTACTTATTTTTTCTTGGGGCAGAGGCAACCGTGCGCTTTATGGGGTTTGGAGCAGTCTGTAGCTGATGGGCAGGTTGTTGATACCTTACATCTTCTGCTGCACTATTGTCACTGGGGAAGTAAAGATATTTTAAAGATTAGATTTGACTGTGTTTATCTAAATGGAAGGCTAAAATTGCATCTGACACTGGTTTATTATAAATGTAGGAATAAAATGGTAATCACATAAGGACATTTATTTTGCAACCATAATTGTATCCAAAATAGACCTCACCTTGAAGAAAAACAGGAGGCCTCAACTGAAGTTGTTGGATGTACGGTCCTTTCTGTGCCTGATGGTCCTGCTTGTTCTTTGCTGTAATAACATACAGTAGAGGTAGGTTAGTTCACTGCTAAGTTTTCAAAAAATTGGATGATTCATTATGTCCTACTGTTCTCCAAAAAAAGCAAAACAACTAAATAAGTTTTGTAAAACAGCAGTGTATTGGAAAAGTGTAAACAATATAACCACCTCATAAATTGCTTTTAGATCATCCAACATACAGTACAGGTAAATGTTCCTTTGATCTGCAGAAGCAGGGGTAGGGGGTAGAAACTAAACTATCTCATTACAAGACAATTAATTTCTTATTACTCCAAAGATAGCAAAAATAACACTAAACATTGGTATAAAACAGCAGTTGTATCTGTTGTAAAGTGTGAATGATATAAACACTTCATACAAGGCTTTTTAGACCATCCAACTTACAGTAAAAGTAATTGTGCTGCTGGAGTGGAAGGAGGAGTGAAGCTAATCACACCACGATAGATTATTACCTACAGCTCTGCAGAAAAAGCAAAATATTGTTATGCCATTATGACATGACAAACTGCAACTCCCAGCATGCTACACAGTTGAACTGGCCGCCCCGATGGAAACCATATCTGGTCACCATGGTGACAGACTTTAAAAGGCGAAGGCAGCCCATTCTCGTTCTTCTTCTGACAGTTTGCCTTGTTGAGAAGACCTTTAGCTGTCTCTCGCGTTGGGCCCCCCCATGTGGCACGTGATTCAATTCCCGGGTGGTCCGAGCTTCACCGAATCACTTTTCCCATTCACCCAATCAGGGAGGTCTTGAACTTAAAATTAACATTAATTCATTTTTGATCCAACTGGAAGCTTCGTTATCGTCCAGAGATCCACGAGATCCGGTCGTTTTTGTTTTGGCCAAACAAGTCGTCGGAGAAGCGCCCAGAGAACGTGGTGTTCCCTGCTCCTTTCAGTGAACTGTGCCAAGCCTAGCCGAGACTCCGACTGGAAGCGGCGGGCGCTGGGTCAAGCCGCATCAAGCTCCTTGCTGGAGCAATACTTTCCCAACATGATGTCCCAGGCGCACGGTTTACTGGTCGCACAGTCGAAGAACACACCAACCTTCAGCTCAAACGATTGCTTGAGTGTCGAGGGCTTAAAAAGACCGGAAAACAGGCCGAGTTGATCGAACGGTAAGCTTTGTTTTTTTTTTTCCTGCGCAGCGTTCATTGTGTCGTCGGCCATTTTTTTTGTTTGTAATCAACGTCCAGGAATCGGTCAAAACAACTGTTTACATCTCAGAATCTTTACCTTAAGAGATTCATGGCGAATTGTTTGTTTAATGTTTGTCTTATTTGAAATGTTTTTGAGTAGGCTATCCTGGTAGCAGGGAAAGTAATGAAGAAAACATCCTTCATATGCAGCCGATCAGCGTACCTCGAGTCGCTGTTGCATGTTCCATAGCAACAATGTTTAATAACCATGGTCTTAGATTTTGGAAAAAGCAGTCGTTTAAACGAGTAAAACCTAGGCTAACGCACGTCTCTTTTACAGCAAAACAACGGCGGACTATGCAAGTTTTTCCTACCACGTACCACGTGATGTGACGTCATCATGACGTTACGTTTCTAAAAATAGCTCGCTCGCGGTACTCTATTCTAAGTGATCTTTGCAGTGTTGGTTTTGTTTCAGGATAAACTGGCCGCGCTGATCGGCTAAAATTAGGGGAGTATTTCTACCCTTAACCCCCTGAGCCCGCCCATACCGGTATGGGCGGGCTCAGGGGGTTAAGGACAGACAAATCATTATACTTTTTTTATACTTTGTCAAGAATATGTTGAAGTGGTGTGTGATTGCATTGGTTAGAGTCGAATTGGAACTGATAAAACCCCTAGAATAGGCTGCCATCTCAGGGTTAATGTTTTATTGTGCAATTACACACTGTTTTAAAGTTATTTAATGTTTAAAAAATAATTCTGTTAGGTATTGTCCGGTAATATAAGCCCAAACAGCTGATATCGGGACAATAGTTACAAAGGATGATTCGAGCACTGGCGTTCTTTTAACAGCAAACTCTGCACACATGTAGAATAAAGGAGTGAGATCTCTTTAAGTTCAAGAATTTATTAACATAAATAAATGAAAATCCAGAGAACATCACGATGTAATGCTTTTTATCTGAATTATCACAATATTTCAACCAATAAATCCTCTCTACCATGCCAGTGAAACTTAAACTACTAAGCAAAATGAAGATTTTTATGCCATTACGGGACGTGACAAAAACGGCATTAATTCGGGACGTGACAGACCGCATTACCCATGATGCAATGTGGTCAAAATGGCCACCAACTCCCATCATGCAACGCGGCCCAAAATGGCCGCCGCCCTAACAATGGAGCGGAGAGATAACGTTGCTCGGCAAAGTTGATAAAACTCGTTCACGTACGAAAATCTGCCTTCTTTCTCTGGCACACCGCCAACCTGAGAAGACACACAGCTATATACTCCATGGGTTAATTACCCACACGCCACGTGCTCGAGTTTCTCACTGGACCGAGATTTTTCGAAGCAAACTTATCCCTGCATTAATTATAGCAGGAGGTTGACTTAAAAAGGTACTTTTAATTCCCTCTGATCAAATACTGGAAGCCGCCTTATCTCCCAGGGATCGAAAGAGGACTACGTTTTTGCTGGGCCAAGCAAAGCGACCGTGAGCCCGGTGGAAGAGACGAAGGAGCTTTTTCATCCTCGCCGTCCCTGCTGCTGCCCGCTCCAGTGCATTCAGGACGCCGCGTTATTCCGAGCGCTCACGGACCCCGAAGCCGGGACTTAATTCCGGGATCACCTCAAAGTAATGGGGTTTTCCCCTTTTATTTCTTTTTCATCCATAGGGTGTTTAGAAGTGCATGGGCAGACGTTAGAACGTTGTAGGTGTAGGTTAATGCTTTTATTCCACGACGAAGTGGGAATTATTTTGCTGAATATTTTCTTTGTATGTGCATGCATTTTACAATTGATTTTGCTGTGTTGATTTGTGGTTTATCAATAACCCCGCCGTGGGTCACTGTTTCAGTTCTTTTCCATCTTCTTCCATGCTTTTCCCCTTATCAGCAAATTTAATCTAGTTGTCCGAGCCCAATTCGCGGTCTTTGCTTAAACTCCCAGTTAGCCGCGCCCTCTCGAAGCTCCTATCAGCATAAGCGTGGTTACGTCATTAGGACCTCCCCTCACGCATCACGTAAATTGGGTGTTTTCAGCTGACGTCACGCTCACGTGACTACTCAGCGCGTCCGCCATATTGGGTGGCAGTCGTTTCGCACCGTTGACCTGCATTGTATGACGCCTTAGGCAGTATTGGAAGTGAACAATGGGGAAAACGTGTTTAATGGTTGGTTGCACGGCCCGTGGAGGTGGAGATCAACGCTTTCTATCGCCTACCAGCCGTAATAGTGAATCAGTGTGAAAAAACAAAACAGCTCTCTGAACAACGCCGTCACCTATGGCTGACACGGATATCCAGGTCCGACTTGGACGGTGTTAAGCTGGAATACGCCAGAGTCTGCGGTGCTCACTTTGTCACAGGTAATTAACTGTTAAGTATTTAAAACATATAAGAAGAATATATTAATAATAGGGCTTGGGCGTTATGACTTATTACTTTCCGCGGCTGTCGTGTTGACTGCCTCCGCCGCCTCTACTGCCTATTACTACCGCATACTGTACTCCCTCTCTCAGCCGTGTTTTAATTTGATTAATTTCACCTTAACTTGATTTCAACCATAGTAAACCGTTGCTGTATTGTGGGCTGTAACAGCGCAACACATGATCGCCATGGGAAAAACATAGAAACAGATTAATTTTCCACCGCTTTCCTGCCTGGAGGCGCAACCAAGGAGAACAACTGTTAGTGATAACAAAGAGTCGTCGGCTCGCTTGGATCGCGGCTGTAAGTCGACCGAACATAACTTTCCACAGTATCCCGATGTCAATAAGAGTGTGTTCTAAACGTTTGAAACACATAGCAGTACATTACATGCATGTACATTACATGCGCGAGTGGTTGTTAGCGCTAACGGTTAGCATGTGCTAACCCGTCTGAGCGCAGCTTACCTTTGAACGAGTTACAGAGATAACAAAGAGATCGTCGGCTCGCTTGGATAGCGGCTGCAAGTCGACCGAACATAACTTTCCACAGTATCCCGATGTCAATGAGAGTGTGTTCTAAACGTTTGAAACACATAGCAGCTAGTTAAAAGTACATTACATGCGCGAGTGGTTGTTAGCGCTGACGGTTAGCATGAGCCAGAGCCCGTCTGTACGCAGCTTACCTTTGAACGAGTTACAGAGATAACAAAGAGATCGTCGGCTCGCTTGGATCGCGGCTGTAAGTCGACCGAACATAACTTTCCACAGTATCCCGATGTCAATGAGTGTGTTCTAAACGTTTGAAACACATAGCAGCAAGTTAAAAGTACATTACATGCGCGAGTGGTTGTTAGCACTGGCGGTTAGCAGCTACTAAACTAGCATGTGCCAGCCCGTCTGAGCGCAGCTTACCTTTGAACGAGTTGCTGTGTTCCCACTGTTTGCTGGCTTTATGATCTGCAGCTCCTACCGGCGCCAATACGGTAAATACAACTTAATTTTGCACTGGTCATTGTTTTGCTTAAATAATTAAAGCCGCGAGCGGCGTCGATCGGCCTTGCAGCCAAGCGCCTTCGCGCACCGCCCGCCGCCAGCCACCGCAGAAGCATGCGACACATTTGCGTCGGATTGTTTACATTTTTACCATCTTATTAAAACTCACCCGCCCACGTATGATGGCGATTTCCTTGATGTACATAACCAGATGTGAACTGGTTGTGAGCCTCTAGACCCTTGTAAGCTCTCATTTCCTCAAGAGTGTGCAGAGGGTTTTCACCGAACACCAGGTAATGCACTATGTCGCCGTGCTCTACATTTGGCCAATCATCTGGATTACGGCTAAACAAGGCACCGTGGAGGGCATACGGGTCCATATGGTCGATCACGGAACATTTCCTCAGATATACGTCCTTATCTGGTCGCTCTAGCGTGCTGGCGTACTTATCCATTCGCGATACGATAATACGTGTAAGACAACTAGAGATAAGGAAGTGTGCCACCCAATATGGCGGACCGGAAGTTGGCCAGTGACGTCAGTGAAAACACCCCATTGGTAGACCATACGTCATCGTAGCGGCCATCTTGGGAGGGTGACGTGTATCTGAACAGTAGGGAGCTTAGCTGAACTAGCTTTTGTAAGACCTCAAAGCGTCCAGTGGGACTCTCGAAGCTGTTCTGTCTGTCAATGCTGATACGTGAAATGCCGGTGTTTCGAGGGCGGTGTTAAACAACTGTGAGTTAAGTTAAGATCTGCTAACCGCTCATTTTAATCCATTGTTTATTTTTGTTTTGTTCTTTATTTCCACATATATACTTTGCATGTTTTAGTTTAGTAATGAGTAAGAATTCCAAAGTTGTTGAATCAGAGAATTACTGTAACAGGGAATTGCTTTTGGGTCAATAAAACCAACAACTGCGGAATAGACATTGTTTTGTGTTCAGTCCAATTCACAGTTGCCTGGGTATTCAGAAATCAGAGCTAACCTCCTTTGGAGTTAACATCTGATATTAATACAGAGACAATATCATTGGATGGTGATAAGGAATAAGGATTTAAACTCTAATTGCAGTTACATTGGGGTTCTCACAGCCTGCCGGATAAACCTCGTCGGTTAACAGTCCGACCTGATAATTTATTCCAGTATAAATGAGTTCATAACAGCAAATTAACTAATGCATTAGTGGTATAAATGCTTACAAGCTTATAGCTAACATCACCACCATTTGAACTATATTTTGTTATAGCGGAATTTTGAGTTCAATGATTTATTTAAATTATAATACCAAATTATAATTAATAATAATAATAATAAGCATATTCACACAGCTTCTGGCATAACAAAGATAAAAAGAAGTTAAGGAGCTATGTAGAGTCATGGCCAAAAGTATTGAGAATGACACAAATATATTTTCTCATGATCTGCTGCCCTCTGGTTTTTATGTCTGTATGTCATCACATACATACAGAAATACAATTGCAATCATATGAGTAACAAAAGCTTTTAATGACATTTAGAATGAGTTAATGCAGCAAGTCAATATTTGCAGTGTTGAGCCCTCTTCTTCAGGACCTCTGCAATTCTCCCTGGCATGCTCTCAATCAACGTCTGGACCAAATCCTGACTGATAGCAGTCCATTCTTGCACAATCAATGCTTGTATTTTGTCAGAATTCCTAGGTTTTCTTTTTTCCACCCGTCTCTTGATGATTGACCACAAGTTTTCAATGGGATTAAGATCAGGGGATTAAGATCAATACTTTTGGCAATGACTGTACACATAAAAGAAACAAAAGAAACTATAAAATTGTTGATCACCATCAGAATGATTCAGTGAATTCTTATCGTACACTCTCATGTAGATTATGAAGGAACAAAGACTTAAAAAGTGGGTCCTCTTCAGGACCTGGAGAATTACATCCCTGAGAATAAACGTTCCTTAAACGATAGTAATACTCTCTGGGTGTTTCATTTTCCTGTTGAATAATGCTGAAAGCATCAAGAGTTATTGAAGCCTGATCCCTGTAAACAGAATATTCTTCTCTTAAAGCTTTGCAAAGAGCTGAATAACTGTCACAAATCTCTGGAAGAAGAGCTTTAATGAAAACATGAACGCTTCTAGCTGTTGTTCTCCAAATAAGCTTTAGTTTCTCACGAGATGAGGGAGATGGCAGGTCAAAGAGACAGCATTCGACTTACTGCAGATAATTATGAATGTTGGAATCATGATTATCTGGGTCAAAATGTTCTATGTCCGGAGCAAGGGACTCAAGTTGGAGAATACAGAGACCATGATTATGAGGTGGACCTGGACCACCTGGGAAGTCAAACTGGTGATGTTCATGACCTGATGGAGGTCTGTGAACTAACCTTTGATGTAAGGAAGGATGTTCCTGATCTAAGTGAGGGTTTTCCAAGGTGTGAACTCTGACATGTGGTGGGGGTTTAGGTTGATGTGGACCACCTGTGTGACTCTTCTGGCCCTTAGGGGGCGGCACAGAGTCAGGACAGGTGGTGGTATGAGTCAGGTGTGATGTCTGCTAATCCCTCCAATCTGAACCACCTATGTCTGCAGAGTTAAGCCGGGCATACACTGTACGATATTTTCAATCGTGGTACTCATAAACAGCTCAAACTGTCCAACGACATCGCAGGGTTTTAAAGTTCACAGCTCTCCATATCTGTTCTTACACTGTGCGGCCTGACGCTCTGATGCCACCTGACTGCTCACAATGTACATTCAAAATCCACGGGTCGGACTCAGCCCCGTAGAGAGATGGCGCTACTCGGACTAGTCTACCTGGAGCCCAAATCGTCGTGAGAGGGGAATCGTCCCTCGTTACCCCCCCCCCCCCCAAACACCCCCCCGTATACTACATGACGCAGGATGCACTATCTAGCTGAAACTCAGGCCGATCCAAAAAATTCTCGCACGACTAAAGAATCAGCCCAAAAAGGGCAAAAACTCGTACAGTGTATGCCCAGCTTTATCTTTGGGGCATCTCCCATGGGCTAACCCAGTTTTACGATGCGAAACCAATAGAAACTACGAGCTCTTTATCGCCTGCTTTGACCTTTCTTTAGGATTCAGTAGCGTTTCTGCGCAAGGCGTCACCTTTTAGGGAATTAGTAGCTTTTTATGCTTATGCTTTTTAACTTTATTTTAAGGGAAATTGGAAATTTTAGCTTTATGAGCACCCCCCTTTCGACATAAACAGATCTTTGATCCATAGTTTTTTCCTCAGAATTGAGTGATTCCATATTCTTTTCCCTCTGCTTGGTCTAAAAAAGTAACCGTTACTAAAACATTTTTTCTTGATTTCTTTTAGTGTTTCTTAAAGCCAGACAGCTGCTATTTGAAATTAGTTTAGTTATGTGTCATGTCTGTTCATTCTTAAACAACTGAATGAACATTCTCCGAGGCTAGTGATTCCATAAGTTTTGCCAGGGGTTGTACATGGTCAAGTGATGAAAATAACATTTGATCATAAAAGGATTTATAATAAACAATGAAATAAGTGTACAAAAGGTAAAAATGATTAGATCATTTACATGAATGTCTTGTAATTGTTTTTTTGTAATTTCAGCTCTCTTCCTGAACAATTACAGTTATAAAACACATGGATAAAAATCGCAAATGTAAAAATGAAAGAAACATTTTGGCTATATGAGCTACTCATTTTATTAAAAAGGTAGAAAAAAAAAAAACAGGAAAAATTTAAATCGGGAACTTAAGGTTCGACTGCATCGTTACATCTCTGCACATCACTCACCTGTCAAGGATAAACATTCATGTTCCTACAACTTAAATTCTGAGGTGTGCTGTACACCAAGAACACACCTGTGTAACCGCTCCCTCTGAAAATTAAAAACAAATAAATTCTTTAAAATGTTTTAAAACAAAACTAAAAAATAGCAGCTAGAGAAATGCTTAAACTAGCAAGTGAACACTGTTGCCTTTAATGACAAACATCTCGCAGCAAACAACAGCTGTGCAGTTTGGGTAAATATTCATAGTTATTTCTCTCCACCCCCGTGGCCTAGTGGTTAGAGCAGCGCGCTTGCACTCAGAGAAGGTCACAAGAACCCGGTTCGATCCCCAGCGCCTGCACTCTGGGTGTCTGAGCAAGACCCTTAACCCCAGATTGCTACCCGGGTGCCCCACATGGTATCCCACTGCTCCCCAAGGGTGATGGGTTAAAAGCAGAGAACAAATTTCGTTGTAATGTATGTTTCAATGTTTTCCCTCCTGTATGGATTCTCATGTGTGCGTTTAAATTAGATTGTTGCCTAAATCTTTGTCCACATAGATTAAAATAGAAAGGCTTCTCTTCTGTATGGATTTTCATGTGTTTGCTTAAATCTGATTTTTGGCTAAATCTTTGTCCACATAGATCACAATAAAAAGGCTTCTCTCCTGTGTGGATTTTCATGTGCTTGCTTAAATCTGATTGTTCCCTAAATCTTTGTCCACATAGATCACAGCAGAAAGGCTTCTCTCCTTTATGGATTCTGATGTGTCTATTTAAAGTTGATTTGTCGCCAAATCTTTGTCCACATAGATCACAGCAGAAAGGCTTCTCTCCTGTGTGGATTCTCATGTGTGTGTTTAAAGCTGATTTTTCTCTAGATCTATGCCCACATAGATCACAGCAGAAAGGCTTCTCTCCTTTATGGATTCTGATGTGTCTATTTAAAGTTGATTTGTGGCTAAATCTTTGTCCACATAGATCACAACAGAAAGGCTTCTCTCCTGTGTGGATTCTCATGTGTGTGTTTAAAGCTGATTTTTGGCTAAATCTTTGTCCACATAGATCACAGCAGAAAGGCTTCTCTCCTTTATGGACTCTCATGTGTCTATTTAAAGTTGACTTTTGGCTAAATCTTTGTCCACATAGATCACAGCAGAAAGGCTTCTCTCCTTTATGGACTCTCATGTGTCTATTTAAAGTTGATTTGTGGCTAAATCTTTGTCCACATAGATCACAGCAGAAAGGCTTCTGTCCTGTGTGGATTCTCATGTGTTTGTTTAAAGCTGATTTTTCTCTAAATCTCTGTCCACATAGATCACAGCAGAAAGGTTTCTCTCCTGTGTGGATTCTCATGTGTTTGTTTAAATTTGAGTTTTCGCTACATCTTTTTCCACATAGATCACAGCAGAAAGGCTTCTCTCCTGTGTGGATTCTCATGTGTCTGTTTAAATGTGATTTTTGGGTAAATCTTTGTCCACATAGATCACAACAGAAAGGCTTCTGTCCCGTGTGAATTCTCATGTGTTTGTTTAAACTTGTTTTTTGTCTAAATCTTTGTCCACATTGATCACAAGATAAAAGCTTCTGTCCTGTATGTATTCCCATGTGTGCTTTTAAATTAGAGTTTTGATTAAATCTTTTTCCACATAGTTCACAACAGAAAGGCTTCTCTCCTGTGTGTATTCTCATGTGTCTGATTAAAGCAGATTTTCTAATAAATGTTTTACCACAGTCTTCACAGCTAAGCTTCCCTCCAGTCTGGACTTTCCTTCCTGAGTCCACATTTTTCTTCTCTGTATAACATTTCTTATATCCAGAGTCTGACACGTGTTTCAGCTCAGACAGAGGGTGCTCTACATCACTGTCCTCTTCATCCTCCTCAGTGTCTTCAGCCTCTGAAGAAGTGGAAGCATCTCCATGATCTTGTATCCTGATGGATTCTTCTCCATCATTCTCTTCTGGAAGCTCTCTGCCTTTAATCTGGTCTGGATAAAGCTGTGAGAGCAGCAGAGACTGTTCATCATCCAGACTCTTTATGGGAGGAGCAGAGACTGGAAACCTGATGGCATTAATCACCTCCTTCCCATTGAGCTGCTCTCCTGGCAGATTGATGTAGACTCCCTCCTGTTCCTCCTTGATGTGGGGGGGCTTTGGATCATGCAGGTCATCAGGAGGTCTGTGGTCTAAAGAAGCTTCTTTAACAATCAGCTTCTGCTGAACATCTGCAGGAAACATTGAATCACGTTATGCACATTAGAAAGTATTTTGATCCCAGCCTGAACTGAGGCACATTTTAATCAAGACATATTTAGGTAATTTAGTTTGATTTAATTATTTCATTCAGGGTTCCTACAGCATAAAGCAAGTTAAATTCAAGACTTTTTAATGCCACTTGATACAAAAAGTTAAGACCAACTTCACGATAAACAAGATAAACCTGGTTGCAACAACTTCACCCAAATGTTTATTTTAACAAACCATTACTTTCTGGCCCAGCAGATATGTTTAAATTTTTGAAAATCATTCCATATAGGAAGAAAGCTAAAAAACACAAATTACAGATATATTTTTTTCAATTCAATGGGGTACCGCCAACGAGCCATTTTTAGAAACACAACGTCACGATGACGTCACATCACGTGGTACGCAGTGGGGCAAACTCTGGAAACCCGCTGCTGTTTTGCTTTAAAAGAGACGTGCGTTAGCCTAGGTTTTACTCGGTAAACGACTGCTTTTTCCAAATCTAAGACCATGGTTTTAAACATTGTTGCTATGGAACGTGCAACAGCGACTCGAGGTACGCTGATCGGCCGCATATGAAGGATGTTTTCTTCAAGACTGCCGAGGAGAAATGTGTGCGGTGGGTACACCGGTCCGGTCGGCCTACATATGTAGCAAGCATTTTGTCGGAGGAAAGGGCACAACCGAAGAACATCCTGACCCAATTCCAGCGACATCAAGTCAAGGTAAGAGTATTTTGGTGGCCGACATGTTAATAAAGAACCGCCTGCTACCATGACAGCATATAGGCTGTCATGGTAGCAGGCGCTAACATGATAGCCTGCTACCATGATCGCATATAGGCTATCATGGTAGCAGGCGCTAACATGATAGCCTGCTACCAGGATAGCCTACTCAAAAACATTTCAAATGAGACAAACATTAAACACGGACGGTGATTACAAAAAAAAACGGCCGAATACGGCATGACCGCCGCGCATCCCCCACACCTGATATGATCGCCGCGCAGGAAAAAAAAAACAAAGCTTACCGTTCATCATCTCGGCCCGTTTTCCGGTGTTTTTAAGCCCTAGACACTCAAGCCATCGTTTGAGCTGAAGGTTGGTGTGTTCTTCGACAGTTCGACCAATAAACCGTGCGCCTGGGACATCGTCTTGGGAAAGTTTAATGGCTGCAAAGTCGGTCATATAGCTGCGTTCTTTATCTGTTCTTTATGTGTGCCCTACCTAAGCGGCAAAAGGGGCGTTGCTCTTGAGACGGTGACGTCACGTGCGCGGTACCCCATTCAATTTTATGTATATAGCGCCAAATCATGAAACATGTCATCTCAAGGCACTTTACAAAATTAAGTTCAATCATATTATACAGATTGGTCAAAAATGTCCTATATAAGGAAACCAGTTGATTGCATCAAAGTCCCGATAAGCAGCATTCACTCCTGGAGAACCGTAGAGCCACAGGGAGAGTCGTCTGCATTGTACATGGCTTTGCAGCAATTCCTCATACTGAGCAAGCATGAAGCGACAGTGGGAAGAAAAACTCCCCATTAACGGGAAGGAAAACCTCCGGCAGAACCGGGCTCAGCATGAACGGTCATCTGCCTCGACCGACTGGGGTTACAGAAGACAGAGCAGAGACACAACAAGAGAGACAAAAAAGCACACATTGATCTAGTAATCTGTTCTACATTAGATGGTAATAGCGGGTGAGCCGTCTTCTCTGGATGATGTCACAGTTAACAGAACGCCAGACCAGGTGTACCTACTATGAAGATAAAAGAGAGAGAACAGAAAGTTAAAGCAGAAATGACAACACAAAATGCATAATTCAAGAACAGCAGAACTCAATAGAGTGAGAAAATTAGATCCTGATGTCCTCCAGTAGCCTAAGCCTATAGCAGTAAAACTATAAACGTAGCTCAGAGTAACATGAGCCACTCTAGTTATAATTTTTGTCAAAAAGAAAAGTTTTAAGCCTAGTCTTAAAAGTAGACAGGGTGTCTGCCTCACGGACCAAAACTGGGAGTTGGTTCCACAAGAGAGGAGCCTGATAGCTAAAGGATCTGCCTCCCATTCTACTTTTAGAGACTCTAGGAACCACCAGCAGACCTGCAGTCTGAGAGCGAAGTGCTCTGTTAGGAACATACGGGGTAATCAGAGCTCTGATATATAATGGAGCTTGATTATTAAGGGCTTTATACGTTAGAAGGAGAATTTTAAATTCTATTCTTGATTTAACAGGAAGCCAATGAAGGGAAGCTAAAATTGGAGAAATATGATCATTCTTGTTGATTTTCATCAGAACTCTTGCCGCAGCATTTTGAATCAGCTGAAGACTTCGAACTGCATTTTGTGGACTTCCTGATAGTAAAGAATTACAATAGTCCAGCCTTGAAGTAACAAATGCATGGACTAGTTTTTCAGCATCACTCCTGGACAGAATGTTTCTAATTTTGGCGATATTCCTGAGGTGAAAAAAGGAAACTCTGGAAACCTGATTAAGTGATTGGTTAAGAAGTTTATTTTTTGAGGACTCTGGCCCAAAGATTACAACTTCGGTCTTGTCAGAATTTAAGTGCAGGAAATTTAAACTCATCCAGCTTTTGATGTCATCAAGACATGACTGCAGTCGAAGTAACTGATTGGATTCATCAGGATTTATGGATAAATATAGCTGAGTATCATCAGCATAACAGTGGAAATTAATCCCATGCTGTCTGATAATTTTGCCAATCAGAAGCATATATATAGTAAAGAGAATTGGTCCAAGGACCGAACCCTGTGGTACTCCACAGGTGACCCTAGAGTTTGAAGAAGATTTATTATTAACATGAACAAACTGGAATCTGTCCGACAGATAAGATTTAAACCAGCCTAATGCTTTTCCCTTAATCCCTACAGTATGCTCAAGTCTTTGTAGGAGAATATTGTGATCAACTGTATCAAATGCAGCACTGAGATCTAACAGGACAAGTATAGACACAAGTCCATTATCTGAGGCCATGAGAATATCATTAGTGACCTTCACCAGAGCTGTTTCAGTGCTATGATGAGCTCTAAAGCCTGACTGAAACTCCTCAAGTAGGTCATTACTTTGTAAATGTTCACATAGTTGATTAGCAACTACTTTCTCAAGAATTTTAGATAAGAAAAGAAGATTAGATATAGGTCTGTAGTTTACTAACTCATCTTGATCAAGAGAAGGTTTCTTAAGTAAAGGTTTAATAACAGCTACTTTAAAAACCTATGGTACATATCCATTTACTAAGGATAGATTAATCATGTCTAAAATAGGACCACTGATCAGAGGGTATACCTCCTTAAACAACTTGGTTGGGATTGGGTCTAACATACAGGTAGAAGGCTTAGATGAAGCTAAAATTTTAGATAGCTCAGAAAGCTCTACTGCTTCTAAACAGTTCAAACACTGCGCAGGTTCTAAAGATTCCTCCAATGCTGCCTCACTTACTGAGGACGAGGTAATCATGTTTGGGAGGATGCCAATTATTTTATCTTTAATGGCATCAATTTTATTTATGAAGAATCCCATAAAATCATTACTGCTAAGAGCTAAGGGAATGGATGGATCAACAGAGCTGTGGCTCTGGGTAAGTTTGGCAACTGTACTAAAGAGAAATCTAGGATTATTTTTATTCTCTTCAATTAATGATGAAAAATATGCTGCTCCAACTCTGCGAAGGGTCTTGTTATACAACAATAGACTGATTTTCCAGATTAGGTAGGATTCCTCTTGGTGTGTAGAGCGCCATTTTCTCTCCAATTTCCTAACATTGTGCTTCAAGGAACGCAGCTCTGAATTAAACCAGGAAGCCAGTTTTTAACAACTACTGAACTGAATTCACAAACTTTGTTTTGTTCCCTACTAAAATAAACTATAAATCACTTTTAAAAACCACAACATAACCAGTGCCAACTCTTTTTCGCAGCTATGGTCCGGCCGCAACAGTTTTTATTGGTTCCGCTATCGGGACGGAACCAATAATGGTTACATTGAGCCTTTCGGTAAATCTAAAAAATTATAATTGTGTCAATTATTTTATTGTTTGGTAAAGATTACAAAAATAAAATCCTATTTATGACCTGGTAACAATTTTAAGACCTAAGAAAGACATTTTAATGCCAATTAAGGCCTTAATTTTATATTACAGAATTCAACGCCTTTTAAGACTTTTTAAGGATCAGCAGGAACCCTGTTCATTAAACTACTACTTTTTGTTGTTGTTTATTTTGCAGCCATCTAAATCAAACTACAACTCTGATCTTATGTGCTCTAACAAAGGCAACTCCAAGTCCCTCCTCTCTTTAAAGGGGAAGTCCGGTCAACAAGGATATCATTAGCTATAACTAAAACTAATACGTTTGTGGTTATTTAATGAACTTATCTTTAATCAATAAGAAAATAAAAACATAAATTGTCGTCTGAATCACTGTGTATGGGGGCTGACATGACTGCCCATATTTGGGCAGTAAGGGGCGTTTGACATCACATCCTGCGACGTAGAAAAGCGGAAGCGGCGACACTATTTCTCTCCGCTTTCCATGCAAAGTCAATAGGAGCCGTTCTACACAGCTGCCATCATCAATATTTTTTTCGGATTTCCAGAGGACTTCACCGCTGACATTCCCACGAGCTATTGCTGAAGCAACACTGCCCACGTACATGGCCATCGGATGTTCCAACACAACTGGTAAAAGTGGAAAAAAACATTGCTTATTTCAACACAGTCACTTCAGCGATCTCTTCCCCGCTGTGTGTGTGTGTGTGTGTGTGTGTGTGTGTGTGTTTGTGTGTGTTTGTGTGTGTGTGTGTGTGTGTGCGTGCTCCGCTGCAGCGCCTGCCGTGCTCCGCCCCAGCATGTGCTGGAATGCTTTTATATTTTAATACTTATACAATAATGACCACCTGCCCTTTTTACTAGGGGGCAAATATGTAACTTAAGTCACTTCAGCGATCTCTCCTCCGCTGTGTTTGTGAGTGTGCGCTCCGCAAGCGCACACACACACACACACACACACACACACACACGCGTGTATAGATATATACTGTAGGACCCGACTGAGTTTGCACTGGAAATAGGTATGCTGGATTCCGTCAAAAGTCCGGTTTCTGTCAAGAAACTCTTCTAAAACATCCATATCACTATCAGATGATGATGACTCCACAGAACTCTCATCACTGTCACTAAGTACTTCATCACTCTCTGCTTCGTACAGAGCACCAGCCGTCGCCATCTTGGAAAATAGTGCGCGTGACAAACAGAGCGTTGAAACTTGCTCAACAGCGGGTCCGCCGAGTGACGTCAAAAAATGGGAGGTGACAGTACTATTCTTGACCAAGATGGATTCCTCCAAATAAACATGATTAAATGAGAATTATTATTAATTAAAAAAACGTATAATTTTTTACACAGTATGTAGTAGTTTTATATTTAAAGTACTTTCAGCAGTTTGAATTCTGATTTTGACCGGACTTCTCCTTTAATGCACAAGATTTTTCACCCCCTGATTCCCTGCCTTCTCACATGTATTCAAGTCAGCCTTGTAATTCATTAATTATCTTTTTTAATAAAAAATAAATAAAAATCAGCTCGATTCACATACGACCCCCTTCTCCTCCCCCATAGCCAGTCATTTTCCTGCTTCCTACTACCCACCTCCTCTGAAATTTCTGATCTCATCCATAAATCCAAGTCCTCAACCTCTTGAACCCCCCCCCCCACACACACACACACACACACACCTCTGGTCAAAACCTGTCTCACCTTTCCTCCTCCCCTTCATTACATACATTATTCATTCCTCCCTCTCCTCTGGTATTGTCCCCTCACTTTTCAAAACTGCATCTGTCTCTCCGATTATGAAAAAAAACTGGTTCTGACCCCACTGACTTTAATAATCTTGGTCCCATCTCAAATCTTCCCTTTATTTCTAAAATCCTCAAAAAAATAGTGTATCCTCAACTCCACACCTATTTTACCCTCAACAGCTTTTATGAGCCTTTGCAATCTGGTTTTCGCCCCTCCCATAGTACTGAAACTGCCCTAATTAAAATCACTAATGATCTCCTCATAGCTGCTGATTCTGGACTCCTCTTCATCCTCCTGATCTTAGTGTGGCCTGTGATACCATTTCTCACCCCATCCTCATCAATAGATTATCCTCTCTTAGCATCTCTCACATCCTATTGACTGGTTCCGCTCATATCTCTCTGACCGGACTCAGTTTATTCAACTCAAATCTTTCACATCCCACCCATATATAGTTCAGTTTTCATGCACTGAACTAAATATGGAATAGGGTGTTTTCACTGACGTCACTGGCCAACTTCCGGTCCGCCATATTGGGTGGTACACTTCCTTATCTCTAGTTGTCGTACACATATTATCGTATCGCGAATGGATAAGTACGCCAGCACGCTAGAGCGACCAGATAAGGACGTATATCTGAGGAAATGTTCCGTGATCGACCATATGGACCCCTATGCCCTCCATGATTGGCCAAATGTAGAGCACGGCGACATAGTGCATTACCTGGTGTTCGGTGAAAACCCTCTGCACACTCTTGAGGAAATGAGAGCTTACAAGGATCTAAAGGCTCACAACCAGTTCACATCTGGTTATGTACATCAAGGAAATCGCCATCATACGTGGACGGGTGAGTTTTAATAAGATGGTAAAAATGTAAACAATCCGACGCAAATGTGTCGCATGCTTCTGCGGTGGCTGACGGCCGGCGGTGCGCGAAGCCGCTTGGCTGCAGGGCCGATCGACGCCGCTCGCGGCTTTAATTATTTAAGCAGAACAATGACCAGTGCAAAATTAAGTTGTATTTACCGTATTTACGCCGGTAGGCGCCGGTAGGAGCTGCAGATCATAAAGCCAGCAAACAGTGGGAACACAGCAACTCGTTCAAAGGTAAGCTGTGCTCAGACGGGCTCTGGCACATGCTAACCGTTAGCGCTAACAACCACTCACGCATGTAATGTACTTTTAACTTGCTGCTATGTGTTTCAAACGTTTAGAACACACTCTCATTGACATCGGCATACTGTGGAAAGTTATGATCGGTCGTCTTACAGCCGCGATCCAAGCGAGCCGACGACTCTTTGTTATCACTAACAGTTGTTCTCCGTGGTTGCGCCTCCAGGCAGGAAAGCGGTGGAAAATTAATCCATTTTCTATGTTTTTCCCATGGCGATCATGTGTTGCGCTGTTACAGCCCACAATACAGCAACGGTTTACCATGGTTGAAATCAAGTTAAGGTGAAATTAATCAAATTAAAACACGACTGAGAGAGGGAGTACAGTACTGCGGTAGTCATAGGCAGTAGAGGCGGCGGAGGCAGTCAACACGGACAGCCGCGGAAAGTAATAAGTCATAACGCCCAAGCCCTATTATTAATATATTCTTCTTACATGTTTTAAATACCTAACAGTTAATTACCTGTGACAAAGTGAGCACCGCAGACTCTGGCGTATTCCAGCTTAACACCGTCCAAATCGGACCTGGATATCCGTGTCAGCCATAGGTGACGGCGTTGTTCAGAGAGCTGTTTTGTTTTTTCACACTGATTCACTATTACGGCTGGTAGGCGATAGAAAGAGCGTTGTTCTCCACCTCCACGGGCCGTGCAACCAACCATTAAACACCTTTTCACCATTGTTCACTTCCAATACTGCATAAGGCGTCATACAACGCAGGTCAACGGTGCGAAACGACTGCCACCCAATATGGCGGACGCGCTGAGTAGTCACGTGAGCGTGACGTCAGCTGAAAACCCCCTATTAGTGAGTAGTGAACACAATGTTATGTTTGTTTAGCATGTTGGTGGTGTTAGCCAATGCGAATTGTTTATCAATTGTCACACGATTTAACTTCTTAAATTCAAAGTATGTGTTTAAGATAATGAGATAAATGCTGATATCTTTATTTTGTCTGAAATACTAGATGGTGGATACAATTGAATTTATTTCTGTAAGATGAAAAAATGTCTAGTTAACTACCAGGCTGGTAATTTAGTGGTCCTGATAATTTAAATACAGGCCAGGTGACCCTTTTTAGGGTTAAAGTTCGGTGAGCTTCTGGCAACTGGCTGGGGCAGGAGAACCTGAAATTAACTCCATACTGATCTGGTAGGAGGCTGATGGTCTGTAGCATTTCCCCTTCCATCTCATCATACAGACACAATCCATTATTCATCTCTTCTCCATTGGAACACAGTTTACGTTTGGACATTTTCACTACAAATAACTGGACAATCAAACCATGGCCTTTTTAAATGTGTGTCAGTCAGACATTGTGCTGACTGGTGGGGAAATGTAGGATTTTCGTGCACATTCATACGGAAGATCTACTGCAGTACTGTATATATTGTATTTATATGTTTTTTTGGATTCTATGTATGGTTGGTTTTGTGGTGTTTTTTACTTTTTTCCCTTCTATAAAAATACACAATGTTGAAAGTAGTTATTCCTTTGTATTGTCTTTTTATTAATTACTCTATTAATTTAATTAATTAATTATTAATTGCTCCAGTAGAATTTGGACTTCTGATATTATATGCCTGCTAGTCCTTAATACATAAACTAGTGGTACACTTACCTCTCACCTTCCTCTTACGCTTAAAAACAAATAAAATAACTTTAAAACCAATTTGGAAATCAACAGGAATCTGTTTTAGATAACAAAACAGAAGCCATAAATTCTCATTTCTTTGCATCAGTTAAAGGTATACTTTGCAACCGGGGTTGATTTTCCAGCGAGGCTCCCCCCAGAGGGCGAAAGTAAAAGTGCACTGTCGTAAAGATGCTCAGCTGTTCTGGGTTCTCAGTCAAGTCAGGCGCGGTTGTTTTGAGCTTAGCAGACAGGCGAACGCAACGAAAAGTGGAAAAAACGGCAGTACAAACAATGACTAACACAGTGAAGGTATGAACATCAAGCTTCCCGCAGCACTATCTTGGCGAGGCGGCCGCCGCGGCCGCGGCTCGCCAAGCCAGCCGCGGCCGCCTCGCCAGTTTTTTTATTATTATTATTATTATTATTATTATTATTATTATTATTATTATTTTTTTTTTTTTTTTTTTTTTTTTTTTTATGTTGGCAAGACGCCACCGCCTCGCCAAGCCGCAGCCTCGCCGCTGCGGTAGCGTCTCGCCAACATAAAAAAAAAATAATAATAATAAAACACATGGAGTTCTCGCCGTAAAGCGAGACTTCTGTGTGTGCGGGTCGTGAGCTCTTGCAATGGGGAACCGCGCGCGAGCTATTTTTAGAAACACAACGTCACGATGACGTCACATCACGTGGTACGCAGTGGGACAAACTCCGGAAACCCTCCGCTGGTTTGCTGTAAAAGAGACGTGCGTTAGCCTAGGTTTTACTCGGTAAACGACTGCTTTTTCCAAATCTAAGACCATGGTTTTAAACATTGTTGCTATGGAACGTGCAACAGCGACTCGAGGTACGCTGATCGGCCGCATATGAAGGATGTTTTCTTCAAGACTGCCAAGGAGAACTGTGTGCGCTCGGTACACCGGTCCGGTCGGCCTACATATGTAGCAAGCATTTTGTCAGAGGAAAGGGCACAACCGAAGAACATCCTGACCCAATTCCAGCGACATCAAGTCAAGGTAAGAGTATTTTGGTGGCCGACATGTTAATAAAGAAGCGCCTGCTACCATGACAGCATATAGGCTATCATGGTAGCAGGCGCTAACATGATAGCCTGCTACCAGGATAGCCTACTCAAAAACATTTCAAATGAGACAACCATTAAACATATACCCATTCCTGGACGGTGATTAGAAACAAAAAAAAAAATGGCCGACGCTGCCTTGATCGCCGCGCAGGAAAAAAAAAACAAATCTTACCGTTCATCAACTCGGCCAGTTTTCCAGTCTTTTTAAGCCCTCGACACTCAAGCCATCGTTTGAGCTGAAGGTTGGTGTGTTCTTCGACAGTGCGACCAGTAATCCGTGTGCCTGGGACATCGTCTTGGGAAAGTTTAACGGCTGTAAAGTCGGTCATATAGCTGGTTCTGTTGCGCTTGTAATAGCTGGGTTATCCGTGCGTTCTCTCCTGTATGCCCTACCTAAGCGGCAAAAGGGGCGTTGCTCTTGAGACGGTGACGTCACGTGCGCGGTACCCCATTGCAAGTACGGTATTTCCCCCACAGACCCCCAGGGCGGCCGAGAAAACCTTACTTTGACCTGAAATGACTTATTTATTCATCCAAAACGGTATGGAACACATTAATTAACTGAAAAATGTTGCATAGTATGCCTTTAAATGACGTGAAACAGTGTTTTGAAATGGCTGAAGTAGATTAAAGACTGGCTAAGCCATTCATAAAGTCCATTACAATAACCTAAATGGGTCGTAATAAAAGCATTAATTATAATCTCTGGATGGTGATGTGAAAGAAAAGGTTTAATTTTATCCAGTTGTTTTAGATGATGAAAAGGTTATAATCTGGACTAGATTACAGATTTAATCTGTGGATCAAGTTTAAAATCATTGTCCAGTCCCACATTCAGGTTTGTTGTCGTCTAAGGTAAAATAATGTGATAAAGAACCCAGATGAGCCAGAACTTTAAAAGCATTACAGGGCAATAACTTCATTTTTACTCTTTTTTTTCATTTTTACTTCATTAAAATGAAAACACCTGCTGTTGGGGTTGTATTATCCTGTATTATGTTCTTTATGCTGTTTTAAAATCTTTAAAATCAATAAAAGTGATTTCAATATTTTTTCTCGTCCTTTCTTTCTCTTCCACTTTTCAGTTTGTGTCCATTGAATGTGAAATAAGCCCAAAATAAGCCCTAATAAAGTTTTTATCAAACGTATCCCACAGAGCACTATAGTGAAAGCAGTAATGCTCCACTTGTGAAAGTAAACCTGTTGGCCTCTCCTTGGCATCAAGACAGCAATTCTTGGTGCTCCACAACCAGACAGGACACGTAAAAAACTGACAGAATCAAGGCTGCCAGACAACCGGCGCCACCGGGTCCTCTGACTACCACCAGCAACCAAAGCAGGTGGAGTGTCTTGCTCAAGGACACAACGACAGAGGATCGGTGTGGGGCTTCAAACTGCCAACCCACCAGTTACAGGAAAAACTCCTAGCTCAGATATTTTGTCTAATGAATCCAGAGAGTTTTGGCCTTTAGCTGCAACACAGGACCCAGAAACAAAGTAAAGCCTTCCTTACTGTTGATAGGAGCAGCAGTTAATGGAAAGCTGCTATCAGTCTCCTCCTTCACAAGGAGCTGCTCTCCTTCCTGACGGGCCCCGGGTTCCTCCTGTTCCTCCTTTATGTGGAGGGGCTCTGACTCCTGCTGCTCCCCCTCAGGACTCTGTTCTTCAGGAGCCTCTTCTTTAACATCTGCAGCCAACACTGAAACACATTACATGCTTTATCAACAACTAGATCTTTACAATGTTACAACCATGGGAAAGATTCAGTTTAGGGAAAAAGATTTGATCAGCAGTGTAGAGAAAACTGAACCTCAGGAACTGACAGTTTCATCCTAGAAATGATCACCGGTAACTTTAGTGTCATTCTGTTGTGGAAATTTAATGTAATTATTCTGTTAAAACATTTAATAACAGCTAAATTGCTTAGAATATGACAGTCAAATAAATACCAGTGATACAATATGACAGTTAAACATTGATTTATAGGTACATATTTGTTATTTGAATATATATTTGTAGCTGATTATTTGAAGAGTTATTGAGTAAAGACTTTTTTATTGTTTTGTTACATTTAATGACACAGTTTTATATTTGTAGCTACTTTTTGGCCCAGTATTTTTTTAAGTGAGTCATTGATTTTTTTTTGGGATTGATTCATTCATTCATTGATTCTAAATTTTGGCAGGATTGGTCCTCCATAGAAAAGGCCAGAAGAAAACATGCGACCCTCTTTCTAAACCAGATAAACCAAAAAACGTTTTTCGGATGAATTTTTTCAAGCACAAAGAAAAACTTGATGCTGAACGTTGCTACATGCTAAGCTAGCATTAGTTCCTCCTATGCTACATGCTAAGCTAGCATTAGCACCTCATGTGCTACATGCTAAGCTAGCATTAGCTTTCCTATGCTACATGCGAAGCTAGCATTAACACCTCCTAAGCCACATGCTAAGCTAGCATTAGCACCTCCTAAGCAGAGCTGCAGGCTTAGCCAGTTTTCTGGGGGAAAGCCTGCAACGAGTTGTGATGAAGAGGAGGAATCCATCAGCTGCTGAAAACGGCTCCTAAACTTTAGCTCCATCCACACAGTTAGCATGAAGAAGGAAATCTCCAAACCTGATGGGTGCAGCAGAACTCTGGGCTGGAAAACATCCCCCATCATTGGTGTCTCCTCTGCTGCGTCCTGCCGCTCTTTGAGCTCCTGCTTCCCTCCAGTTTCTCCGCTGTGCCTCCAGCTGCTGGACTTCTTTCCAGACTTCATCACCTGCAGCAGCTGCTGCTCTCTTCCAGCCTCACCAACACTCCCGCTTCTGGCCTCACAGCAACACAAGGACAAAGAACCCGGAAGTGATCAACGCGTTGGGACGATGTGCGTCACCATAGACATAAAATAGAGGAGACCTCGCATTGACTATCATGGCGCAGGAATTACGGCCGCCATCTTGGGGCGGTGTACCTGCTACCCTATCCTGCTGTTTCAAGCTGAACAGACTAATGATGCCTCAGCACTGTGAGTCTTATTTGTTTGAATCGACGGATTATTGACGTCAGGGGTCGAGGGATAACTTTTCACACTAAGGTGAACTGATATTGTTTATTTTTTTATTAGAATGGGATGTTTCCAATATTAGGTAGAGAGATACAGGTATACATGTGGATGCTATAAACAGTTTTTGTGACTTAGCCTCTTCTCCATATTATATATATATATATATATATATATATATATATATATATATATATATATATATATATATATATATATATAAATAAGATAGGCATTTTTTCCAGTTATTCCTTTGTTTTTGTCAACACCAGACACAATAAAACGCAAATTGTTTTTTTTATTTATTTAGTCTAATATGTATTAAGAGTTTTTAAATCATTATCTTGCATTGTTAGTACACATATATGCTGTTAAATGTTGAATATTTATTTTTGTTAATTTTATATACTATTTCACATCATACAACGTTTACTTTAAGCCTAAATAGAAAAGTCATGTTTTTTTATTTAACAAACATATTTTTGTATTAAAAAAGACTTTTACTTTAATGCCAGAACAGCACTGAAGAAACATATTGTAGGAGCCTGAATTAATACTTTGTGATTTTCTTGGTATGCATTATGGTTAAAGTTTTGTGTTTTGTTTTTCTTGCTATATATTTTTTTTAATTATTAGATATTATTGGTAATTCACAATAATTTGGGGAATTTGTATATTTAGTTATTGTGGACATTGTTATTATTTTCATTACTTTTTTGGGTTTAAGGAGGCATACGTGTCACTTTTTAAGGATGATGCATCATGGGAGTTTTGTGGTTTGTGTAGCTCACAGAGTGGAGCCAAATGGTTTGTTGACCTCTGTCGCCCTCATATTTTGTATGTTTGGCACCATTTTTTCTTCCACCTACTCACTAAAACGTTTTTAAATGCAATAACATCTCCGTGGATTTCTTGGACGAATCATCTGGACAACTTGTTGGAAGTCTTGAGGCCGCAGCCAGTCAGGCCGGCTTCACTTATTTTTGAACTCTACAATTAGTCAAAAAACCTGCTCCAAATGGATTTCTCAAATCGATAAGTGCCAGTGGATAATGAACTTTTGTAAATACGTGGAGATCTGATGAAGAAAACGCCAAAGGTGAAGCCTTTGTTTGCTGCTGAATGGGACCACGCCATGATGACACTTTTACGCACAAGTGGATTACTTTGATTAAAGTCGGATTTCAGGACCTTTTGGACTTTTTCTGTGGATAATTCGTTTCTTCCCAATTTTTGGATTATTATTGTGGATAAAAATGATTAAAATGTCGACACACTCAGAGTCAAGTCAAAGAAAGCGGAAATTAAAAATGACAGAAAAAGCCTTTAAGGCGGCCAAGGAGAAACATTTAAATGCGCGCAGATACAAGTTGTCCCAAGTATCAGGTATGATCAATCACCTTGATAAATTAATGGAAAAGGATGAAAATGTGGACATGATTAAAAACAAACTGCGGGTTGATTATCACCGTTTGCACCAAGAATTCTGTGAATCAAATGCAGTGCTTAAGGACTATACGGTGGAAGAGGATTACGTACACAACAAAAACCTCAAAAACTAACTGCTCAAACAAACAAACTGACCTCTTTTAAGGGCCCTATAACTATTGTTTGGAATTTTTGTTACTTTGGGAAATAAACCCAGTTTTGAAAATTATCACTGTGTCCTCATGCTTTACCGGCTCGGTCCCTCACACCAACCAATCCATGGACTCAAGTGACTGTAGATAGGATTTCAGCTGCCAGGTTGGAGGAGTTGTGGCAGCTGCAACTTAAACAGGATTTTCCTGATCAAACTGAGGAGATTGAGATGTCCAAAGATGACAAGCAGTTTATTTCTATGAGGTGTAAGTCTGTGGAGCTGAAGAATGGACATTACAAGGTTTGTCTCCCAGTGAAAAATGCAGAACTGCAAATGCCAAATAACAGATCAGTGGCAGAGCAACGTGTACTTAATTTAAAGAAAAGATTTTCCAAAGATGGCAGCTACTACAAGGAGTATGTGGCGTTCATGGACAGCATCTTGGAGAAAGGTTATGCAGTGGAATGCCAAAGATGCTTTTGAGATTCCGTCAGGAGACTGTTGAATGATGGCTGACGTGGAGGCCTTGTTTTATCAAGAGCAAGTGAGTGATGAAGACACAGACCTCCTTAGATTCCTCTGGTGGCCTGATGGTGATTACATTAAGGAGCTGGTGGATCATAAGATGCTGGTGCACATTTTCAGAGCGACGTCATCACCAAGTGTAGCAACTTTTGCCATGCAGAAATGTGCTTCTGATTTTGAACGAGGGTTTGGTTGAGACGCAGCTGTAACTGTATTTAAGAACTTTTATGTGGATGACTGCATTAAGTCTGTTAAGGATCAAGGTAGTGCGATTTCCCTTGCTGCTGCTTTGACAGAAATGCTGGCAAAAGGCGGCTTCCGGCTGACAAAGTGGTCCAGTAACTGTCGAACGTTGCTTAACACCATACCAGCAAATGAACGAGCAACTGGATTTCAAGATCTGGATTTGGATCATGATTCCTTACCAGTGGAGAGGGCCATGGGAATACAGTGGTGTGCGGAAACAGACCAAGTTTAAAATTAATGTCAAAGAGCGCCCACACACCAGAAGAAGACTACTTTCACTGGTTACTTCTATCTTTGATCCAATGGGTTTGCTCGCTCCCGTCATTTTACCAGTAAAGAACCTTCTTCAGGAGTTATGTCGTTTAACATACTCCTGGGATGAAGAGCTACCAGACGCCATCATTAAAGGTTGGAAGAAGTGGCTTTCTGGACTCAAGCTGCTGGAAGAATTTGGAGTGGACAGGTGCATTAAAACCAAGCATTTTGGTAGACCAGTCTTTGCACAACTTCACCATTTTGCTGATGCAAGCGAAGATGCTTATGGCACAGTAAGCTACCTGGTGCTAGATAATGACTCAGGTGAGGCACAATCCACTCTGCTGATGGCCAGAATCAGAGTCGCTCCTCTAAAAACACCCACTGATCCCAGGCTGCAGCTCACAGCGGCTACAGTGGCGGTTAAGATGGATAAGTTGTTGAGAAAAGAGCTGGAGTTAGAGTTAAAGGACTCTGTATTCTGGACTAACAGTACAGCTGTCATTAAATATTTGAACAGTGAAACAACAAGGTTCAAGACATTTGTGGCGAACCGTATTACAGCCATCCTGCAGCATTCACAACCATGTCAGTGGAGGTATGTGAATTCTAGCTCTAATCCTGCTGATTTTGTCTCCAGGGGACTGACAGCCAAAGCTTTGCTGCTGTGTGGAGACTGGCTGTCTGCACCAAGTTTCCTTCTTCTGACATCTGATCTGTGGCCCACAAATCCTGATATATCATGTACGCGAGAATAAAATCATGACGCGGCTTGGACATACAGTCAGTGATGAACTCAGGGTCATTGGGTCTTTCAGGTCTTAAATTATCATTAAATCATTTTATGGCAACCTAACTGTGAGTGCCCAGTCCCTGGTTTATGTCCAAGCAGCTTGCTACTCCAGGTATGATCTATAGCCATGTTGAACTTTTTGGTAGCTCTTCTTTGTAGCAACCCTCTGGTGCCAAGAACAATGAATGCCTGGTGTAGACTGCCCTAGAAAACCCCTGCAGCCCCCTCAGTTGGCTCTTAGCAAGCCCTCCAGCCTCTCTCCATGCAGGCCTCTACCAGATACAGGTACTAGGGCTTCTTACAATTGTGGGCTTCCCCCTTTGGGTCTTCCTGGGGGACTGTTAGCTTCAGAAGGACTACTTGCCTGGTGGATTCAGATGTTTGAAACAAGGCTGGCCTGAGTTACCTCCTTGCAGTAAGCTCTGGGAACTTCAGCTGCCTTGCAGGTTAATTTCAGCTTTCAGCCATGAGCTGTGGCTAGTAGCCCCCACTAGACCTTGTAAGCCACCTGAGGTTTCTCACCTGCCTTGACAAAGGGGATTTTGTGCCCTGATGTTTGCTGGATTCTAATGCAGATGGTGTCAGCTACTTCAGCGCCTAGTCAATGTGCCAAGTGTACCACCCCTCTCCCAGGATTTTATGGCAGCAATTTAGGACATTTTCTTGTGAGCCTTGTCCTGGGCACAATGGACCCATTAGTGTTTCTGCTAGCCCCCAGCAACTTGATCAGAAACTTCAGTCTTGCAGACTGACTTCCAAAAGTCGGACCAGGGGATTTTTTTGTGTACATGCATTACAGTTAATCCAGTGTCCCTCTTGGTTAATGGCCATGATCTTGTTCTACATGCAGTCATTTGTTTATATGTTTAAAATATGGTTCATCTAAATTGTTTACATAAATCGCTGCTGTATCTTTATCCTGAAAAATAGTGCAATCTACTGTGATTTTTAGAGTGATTTCTAGAGTGATCCTTTTCAAGCTGTATGCAAACGAAATTTCGTTCTGCACGCACTTTGTGCAAGGAAAATGACAATAAATCTATCTATCTATCTATCTATCTATCTATCTATCTATCTATCTATCTATGTTCATTCTTCACCTACACCCAGATCTCTGCCTTGACCATCTGGTGTATCTCTTTCCCCTGGGCTCTGTCATACTGTGGTCTTGTATATTTACCCAGCCTGTCCAACTGTCACTGAGCCAACAAAGATGCCATTCCTCAGCCTGGCTTCAGCCTGTTTGACTGCCTGCTGCACCTTCCACATCCTTCTGATAATGAAGCCTGCTGAAGAGACACTGTTTCTGGCTTATTCTCTGTAAAGCAGCACCTCCCAACTTTTTCCAAACTATAAACTCACTCACTCTAAAAGTCTATACTATAACCTTCCACCATAATCCTAATTTGTCTAAACTATTTAACTAATCAAGTAATTATTTAATGTTCTACATGCAGTGATTTGTTTATGTGTTTACAATATTAAATCACTTAGGTCATCCAAGTTCAATTATGTGTTTCTTGATGAAAAAAGGTTCTTACGAATAGCGGGTGATTCTATTTCAAGAGGAAGAGCTCAAACATCCGGATGTAAGATCCATAAATAATGGCAGAGTGGACATGCAGTAATTTTGGTACCTCCTCCGTCCGTCTTAGTGAAGGGCAAAGCTCTTGTTGAAGTAGTCTTCCGGATAACCTTCACATATCATTATGAGATATATGAATCATAAAGTAGAATTAAGTTACCTTCCTCAGTAGTGTGATCAGGACCTGTCAGAGAAATTTTGAGGAACTTTGTAATCCAGGGGGGAAGACAGCTACCACTTTCAGCGCATAAAGTAGTCCGGTGATTATTTGAAGTTTTTAAGCATATACTATCAGAAGAAATTTCAAGGCAGAGCCAGAATACTTTAGAGGAATTTGATGTTCTGTCTGGCCAGCAAACACCTTGGGAGTGTCTAGAACCACCTGGAGCGTGTTGTTGGGGATTGTGATACCTCGGTTTCTGTACTAAACGTGTTACATCTGGGACTCAAACCAAAATGAACAGAAGAAATGACTCGATGAATGAATAGTTTTAAAACATGAACATCGGAGACAGAGTTCAGTATGTCTTGGTGACCAGTAGTTGGAACAACTGATTCATTTATTGGTTGAATAAATCTAATTAAATGGAAAATTTAAGGGAACAATCACATTCTTCCAAAAAATCTAGTTTTGACAGTAAATGTGCATTTTTATTTAGCACATGGATTCTTAGAATATCATCACATTCAAAATAATGACTTCAAACAGTCATTCATTATGAAACTTTTGTTTTAAATTGTAATAGTGTTCTCAGTTTTTGACAGAAGCCATGTAATTCCAAGTCTTTGCTACTTTTATGTAATGGTTTTATCTCATTGTTGTTAGTCTTTCAGGCTGTTTGATCACAGAGGAAGGCTGTTCTTCTCTGGCATCGGTCCTGAGGTCCAACCCCTCCAATCTGAGAGAACTGGACCTGAGCTACAACCACCCAGGAGAGGCAGGACTGAAGATGCTCTCAGCCAGTGTGAAGGGTCCTCATTGCAGACTTGACACTCTAAGGTGAGGACTCATTATATGGTCAGAAATGCCTGGCAGCCGATGCCTACAATCTGGTCCTCAATTGCTGGTGTTCTGGATGCTTTCTGTTTGAATCAAAAAGTGGATTCAGCTTAGAACCATATTCTGACAGACTGAATTTACAGTAAAACAGATGGGTTCAAGCTGGAAAAAGCAGGACAGAAGGCCTGAGGAACAGATTTCAAAGAGGTTTCATTTGTCCTTTGCTACGTGGTGAAGTCATTGAGTCTTCTTTTCATGAAAGGATGCCTAAGTTGTTATATTAGCCAAATAGAAGTGGCACATGATTTTACAATGTATTGTGGCATGTGGTTGCCATTTTCCAGGGCATTGTTTTTGGTTTGTACCTGGAGCTTTTGTTTACGTTGCTGATTCTGATGCCATGCTGTGAGAGATAGAGACACAAAGTGCTTTAGGAATGGACTATAATAAAGAGAATAGCTTTGCTATTTTGAAAAATCTTTATAAATTATACCTCAATTATACCTAGCTTTTTGTATATTCATGTTATTCCTTGAAATAAGGTGGAGTATCTAAACCTACTTAGTATCTAACGTATATTTAACATATATGAACTTGTGTATATTTCATTTTATACAGTTTCTGTAATCTAGAAAAATTATACAAGTTATTTTATAGTACCAATTTTTGCCTGAAATTACATATCTGAAAAAATAATAATTACTACTAAAGTTATAAAGTGTAAATGTAAAAGTTAGTATTTGTGTGACACAAAGGCATCATAGAACATTTTTCAGATGGAACCATTATTGCAAATGTCACACTGTTGGATTTATAGGTGATTTAGGTGAGAAACAAAACCAAAATGTTTGAGGCCAGGCTAGATTTCTTTGAAAAAAAAAACTCTGCAAAGCATTATGAAAACCCATTTGAAATTATAGGAGAAGCCTCAGACTGTATAGATCCACATCTTTGCTATAACTGCAACAAATCTGGACTGAATCAGTTGAAGTATATTTTTTCTGTAAATGTTTTAGTGGGCAGTGCGCAAGGCAGACCTGTGATTTTGGCACAACTGTGCCAAATGTGTTTTACACTTCATTAAAAGGGATTCAGGTCAGATAAAAGTGCTTATTTCCATTGTAGGACTCCTGTATATGACAAAGTATTGGTTCATAAGATTTATCCCAGTTTAGTCTAAATGGACCATTGTGCAGAGCATATAATGAATAAAATGAAGAGAAAATTAGCTGAATTGTGTCCTTTTTTCCTATTATATTAAAACATACTTATCAATGAAAGAAAACCTAACAACATAAGAAAAACAAAGTTATCAATAAAACAAGATTGTGAAACACTTTTCAGTAAGTAGCTATCAATAAATGTGTAAATCAATATGCAATAAAAAGCTATCAGTAACAACCTTGTAAACAAAACTTTTACAGAAAAAATGGCTCAGTGTTTGGTTCACCTGGAGAGTGCCACGTGTCATCGCTGTCATCAGTAGGCCAAGGGGTAGGTTGGTTCACCTGCCTGGGGATTGACCTGGTTGAACTGTTCTTTTTTTCTTGGGGCAGAGGCAACCGTGCGCTTTACGGGGCTTGGAGCATTCCGTAGCTGATGGGCAGGTTGTTGATACCTTACATCTTCTGCTGCACTACTGTCACTGGGGAAGTAAAGACATATTTTGAAGATTAGATTTGACTGTGTT
This sequence comes from Fundulus heteroclitus, assembly GCF_011125445.2. Lineage (NCBI taxonomy): Eukaryota > Metazoa > Chordata > Actinopteri > Cyprinodontiformes > Fundulidae > Fundulus > Fundulus heteroclitus. The sequence goes on from NW_023397121.1 coordinate 1,301,717, forward strand.
TATCTAAATGGAAGGCTAAAACTGACACTGATTTATTATAAATGTAGGAATAAAATGGTAATCCCATAAGGACATTTATTTTGTAACCATAATTGTATCCAAAATAGACCTCACCTTGAAGAAAAACAGGAGGCCTCAACTGAAGTTGTTGGATGTACGGTCTTTTCTGTGCCTGATGGTCCTGCTTTTTCTTTGCTGTAATAACATAGAGGTAGAATAGTTTACTGCAAAGTTTTCAAATAATGAGATGATACATTATTTTCTACTGTTCTCCAAAAACAGCAAAACAACTAAATATGTTTTGTAAAAAAGCAGTGTATTGGAAAAGTATAACCACCACATAAATTGATTTTAGATCATCCAACATACATTACAGGTATAAAACAGCAGTTTTATCTGTTGTAAAGTGTGAATGATATAAACACTTCATACAAGGCTTTTTAGACCATCCAACTTACAGTAAAAGTAATTGTGCTGCTGGAGTGGAAGGAGGAGTGAAGCTAATCACACCACGATAGATTATTACCTACAGCTCTGCAGAAACAGCAAAATACTGTTATGCCATTATGACATGACAAACTGCAACTCCCAGCATGCTACACAGTTGAACTGGCCGCCCCGGTGGAAACCATGGTGACCGATTTTAAAAGGCGAAGGCGGCCCATTCTCGTTCTTCTTTTCTGACAGTTTGCCTTGTTGAGAAGACCTTTAGCTGTCTCTCGCGTTGGGCCCCCCCATATGGCACGTGATACAATTCCCGGGTGGTCCGAACTTCACCGAATCACTGTTCCCCTTCACCCAATCAGGGAGGTCTTGACTTAACATTAACATTAAATAATTTTTGATCCAACTGGAAGCTCCGTTATCTTCCACGAGATCCGGTCATTTTTGTTTTGGCCAAACAAGTCGTCGGAGAAGCGCCCAGAGAACAAATCATTAAACCTTTTTTTACTCTATCAAGAATATGTTGAAGTGGTGTGTGATTGCATTGGTTAGCGTCAAATTGGAACTGATCAAACCCCTATAATAGGCTGCAATCTCAGGGTTAAGGTTTTATTGTGCAATTACACACTGTTTTAAAGTTATTTAAAGTTTAAAAAATAATTCTGTTAGGTATTGTCCGGTAATATAAGCCCAAACAGCTGATATTGGGACAATAGTTACAAAGGATGATTCGAGGACTGGCGTTCTTTTAACAGCAAACTCTGCACACATATCTAATAAAAGAGTGACAACTTCTCTTCAAGTTCAAGAATTTATTAACAGAAATAAATGAAAATCCAGAGAACATCACTATATAATGCTGTTTATCTGAATTTACACTATATTTCAATCAACAAATCCTCTCTACTCGGCTATTGAAACTTAACTAAAACTACTAAGCAAAATGAAGATAAAAAAGAAGCTAAGCAGCTATGTACACACAAAAGAAACAAAAGACAATAAAATTGTTGATCACCATCAGAATGATTCAGTGAATTCTTACCGTACACTCTCATGTAGATTATGAAGGAACAAAGACTTAAAAAGTGGGTCCTCTTCAGGACCTGGAGAATTACATCCCTGAGAATAAACGTTCCTTAAACGATAGTAATAATCTCTGGGTTCAACATTTTCCTGTTGAATAACTCTGAAAGCGTCAAGAGTTATTGAAGCCTGATCCATGTAGACAGAATATTCTTCTCTTAAAGCTTTGCAAAGAGCTGAATAACTGTCACAAATCTCTGGAGGAAGAGCTTTAATGAAAACATGAACGCTTCTAGCTGTTCTTCTCCAAATAAGCTTTAGTTTCTCATAAGATGAGGGAGATGGCAGGTCAAAAAGACAGCGTTTGACTTCCTGCAGATAATTATGAACGTTGGAATCATGATTAACCGGGTCAAAATGTTCTATGTCCAGAGCAAGGGACTGGAGTTGGCGAAAATGGAAACCGTGATTATGAGGTGGACCTTGACCACCTGGGAAGTCAAATTGGTTATGTTCATGACCTGATGGAGTTCTGTGAACCAGGGCCGGCGATTGCTATAGGCGAGCTAGGCAATTGCCTAGGGCGACAAATGTGTTGGGGGCGCCCTCTAGCGTCGCCCTTAGTCTTACTTCCCATTAATCATAGAATTAGAAAAAAAAGCGAATTAAACCGGTTTTGAAGCGTACATCAGTTTGACTTAACCTTACATATATATATATAGCAAAATATGAACAAATAAATATACCACCGATTTTTTTTAATTTTCTTTTTCACATTTAAGAGAAAATCGGAAAAGTTTCTGATCACTTTTCAAGCGCCCTCCAACCCGGAAGTCGTGACGTCAGGTCGTGAGCGTTGATCTCAACATGGCGGATTACTGCACTACATGCGATAGCCAAAACGAGAAATCTGAAAGCGAAATTTCGACTTCAACCGAGCGATTCCTACCAGGAGACCATTCTGATGTATCGGAGGAAGAATAATTGTGTCTGGAGCCTCACATGTTCGACCCAGACGTTTCAGATGAAGAGAAGGCAGCGGACGAACAGCAGCGAGTCGGACAAGGAGTGGAGATTGGACGTCGGGAGATTGGATGAATGGTAGGACACGTTTTTTCTTTTAACTACACAGTTCAAATATTTTTTCGTATGTTGACATAATTTTCTTTTAGGCACCATAGATATTTAATGACTAAAATGCCGGTGTTGTGCGAAATTCAGTTCCCCTGTGAAAATCTGCCCCCCCCCTTTGTCGGGAGCGCGCATTGCAGCCGTTTTCACGGCGCTTATAATTGATTTTTCGGTAAAACAACGCATATAATCATATCAAGGTTGTAACATTAGTTTAATCGGCAGCTGTCTACAAAATTATAAAATAAAAATAAATAAACGAGGTCTTCTTGCGCTGTTTTGTTTTATTTTAAACGGCAAGATAATCGGTCTTTTGTCACTTTTATTGAGCCGAAGTGACACGTGAAATTCTCCACTGCGAGATCAATAAAGTCTATCTTATCTTATCTTAAATAAAGAGATGAGGACAAAATGTATCACTAAAATGAATGAGCATTTATTCACAACTAAAAATGAATTTATGCCATGGCCTAGTTAGGCCCAATGATGAGGTGCTACTTATCATAAAGAATCACTTGACAACATTTTAAAAACAGTATCTGTACATTAATATTTAGCCTACCTACATACTAGCAAAACAAAAGTCAAAAATAATATATCAAAAATATACACTGAGTAATATTGAGGCCTAAATATTTCCTGAAATGTAAATCAATTTCCAACTTACCATAAATGCATTAATAGTGAATTTAGCAAATCAGTTATGGTGTGTAATTCATATACAAATATACAATTAATCAATCTTATTTTTTAGGTGTTCCTGTTCTCACTGCTAATAATGGATTCTGCGAGAGAGTGCATCTGTTGCCAGGAAATCGGCTTGGTTGTTGCTAAGATGGAAGAAGCCAGAGAGGACATGGATGGAGAAATCCCTGCCTGTATCACAGACCATCCTGGCATGGAAGCGGTGTGTCTAAATGCTTGGACATTGCAGGTTGCTTGGTCCCAATACAAGCAACAGCATAGGCTTATAGCCTATAGACAATTTGTGAGATGGTGTTGGGACTATTTAGGCAAAGATACCAGGGCTGTGATACCCTCGTGTGCACTCATCTGTATAAGGGCCCACTTCCCACCCCCAGGACATGAGGATGACTTTACCTTTAGAGCTCACCTGTTGGCAGTTAAAAAAAATACCCAAGCTGAAAGAATAAAATCTAAAACATGCATGTAAACAAAATTGTTGTGGTTATTATGTAATATAAGCAATTACTAATAAAATGATTTCATGGTCTTTTTGAAAATCGACTGAATGAGAGATTGATGGCATCATCTTTTATTGGTTTCACAAATGAACTTGTCAGTGATGGGGGCTCTTATGCTGCATCAACCTGCTTAGTTTTTATTTTCTCCAGCTCTGCTAGCAGCATCTAAACAAAAAGCAGCAGTGGGTAAACTTTCTCACAATTGTTTTTGATTGCTGGGGTGCATTTACACACAAGTGAATAAACAGATACAGGAAAGTAAAAGACAACACATGTAGACATAGATATATGAAAATAAAAAGACAAAGAGTGAAGCAACTAGTATAGCGGTGGTCATTCCTGACAAAGATTATTTCAAAAAGGACATCTAATTATCTCAGTATATATGCAGCAGAATTATGTGCTATATTATTAGCTTGAGAATGGGTGGAGGATACTAATATAAATAAAATATTTTGTAGTGATTATCTGCATTGAGTATTCAAAATGGATGTACAAATCATCAAAATCCAGTTTATTAGTTATACTTTACCTAAGTGTCCTTACAGATGGTTAAGAGTGTTTTTGCACAGTCCTAACTTTGAGTGTGTAATAAATTATTTAAAATAATAAAAAAGAAAAGGTTCTGAAACCTATTCTGGTATTTGTTGTCTATGCATCACTCCATGCTAAGTTAGTTTTTTCTGAATGCTTAAACACAACCCTTGATTCTTATAGCACAATTTCTAAAACTATTAATACTTATAGCAAATCCACGCACTGAGTTCACAAAACTAAAAGAACAAACACTGCTTTGCACTCAAAATGCAATTTTGTAACACACACTTTGCACAACTGTAGGCACAATTCACCGCACAGCATTCTTTGTGGAACTGTAAACAGATGCTGAAAACAGTACTGGTATTTCGCACGGCAAAAGTGAGGGGGGGGGGGGGGGCGCAAAACTCAATCTCGCCTAGGGCAACCAAAGGGCTAGAACCGGCCCTGGGCTCCAGGAACATGTGATAGATAATATCTACATTGAAAGTTAACATGAACTGCTGCTGAAGATGACCACTCTGATCTACCCTGATGTTCTCTGGAGGACTGAAACGCCTCAGTCAGTGACATCAGTCTGTGGGTCTGGGTCTGTAGGGGCAATCAAAAAAGTTTCATCTCCTCTCTCCTTTTCTGTCTCTAGACGTTTTCTTGCTCATGGTTTTTGACATGCTTATATAAATTTGTTGTGTTTCCACTAAATTTAACCGGCTTTTTACAAAACATACAGCTTGATTTCATTTACGGTATTAAAATAGAGCCAAACAACGCTTCTTTCCCTCTTCCGTGAAATTGCCATGACAATTTCACGGAATGCAGTTTCAGTACCATCACCATTACATAAATATCACAAACATTTCAGGGGGGAGACGGTTCACTGAGGCCGTGCTGCCAAGGACAAATTCTGTCCACAAGGCGCTGCCTTTATCTGTTGAAGGAAGATTACAACAACATGGAGGAAAAGGGAGGGAAAAAAGGCAGCTGTTTGAACATTTAGGCTCACACTAGTAAAGAGTCAAACAACGGACAAAAAAACCCTCATAGCACAAAAAAGCACAAATAACACAAGACAACATATATGCAGAAGGTAAACATTGAGACCCGTGTAAATTCATCGGTTTATATGAGTATCAGTTATGTGTGTGTGTTTGGGTGAAAGTGTTTATATTTCTGTGAACACTCTCCAGAGGCCATTGTCCTTGATGTTATCAGCCGGCCAACAGTTCAGCAAAGACATCCACAGGTGTTAGCGGGGAGGGAGGTAGCCGGGAACTTTTCTGAGCACTCTCTGCCATAACAATCCGGGAGACAGGGAGGGCATAATCCAAATGTGTTTTTTGTTGTGTGGGCAAGCTGCACTGCCTTTCCTGTCAGCTTTAAGTAATTTTGCTGGCTTCACACAGTAAATCCAATTATCCGAATTGTTGGGCTTGTCCACGCTTCACTTGCAGATTTTATCCCTTCACCCCCTTGAGTTCAACCACCAAAGCCAGTCTGCGTTCCAGCACAGCCAGCTTTTGGCTTCCAGGTCTGTCCGTTCACAGGTCTGTCCGTTCACAGCCATAGTGAGCGCGTCATATGCAGCAGACAGCCTGGTCAAGGCCAAATGACTACCGACATCTGCTGTGTTTGCTGATACTTCAAAAATCCACAAAACCCAATAAGTAGAGATCCAAGTATCCTTTATCCAAATGTGAAAGTTTCAAACGTCCAGGAATGACAAAGTCGAAAAGACACACTGTTTTCCATCCAGGAATTTAGGGTGTATCTCACAAAATGAGTCAAAACAGGACCGGACCTCTTTCGTTGCCTACCCGTCGAAAAAAAATAAAAATAAAAACTGATCAATAATATTGAGAGACCAGCTTACCAGATCCAACTGACCCGTTTGTCCCCCCCTGTAGGCGGGCGTGTATATAAACATGTATATGCGGTGACATGCAGTCAAGTGAGGCCAGGCTGAGAAACTTAGTCCATGCAGCGCTCTTTTTTGTGCAGAAAGAGTGCCGGATGGACTTCATTTATAAGTAGAGGTAAGACAGCAATAATTACTCATGTTTTGTTTTTGTGTTAACAATCAAATGACAAATAATTTTGTATTTATTTTTTTAATCAAAGAATCAATGTTTTTCCATGTCTCTTGGTGAATCGATTTGGCTCTTATTTTTGCTCTTTGACAATATATTATGGGAAGAACTGGTCATTTGTATAGCTGTTATGATATTCACACCTGAGTTCACATAAAACTAAGAACAACATGTGTTATTATGTTATAACTTGTTTTAACTTGCGGTGGAAACTTATGACAATGTGTTGTGGTAAAGACTGGTCACACCTGGGTTCACAGGAAACTAGGAGCAACATGTCTCATTTCACACACTGATTCGCGCTCTGTATCCCTTTTTTTGTTCATATTCCCAGACTGATTTCACTATGTTATTTTGTTTCTCACATCGAGTGTGTTCATGTTATTTTGTATCACACACTGCTTAGATGCTGGGAACGGTTTCTGTTTCGGAAAAATGTTTACAAAACGGGACGAATGGGTCGACGAGGACTGGCCGCCCTTACCTCTCATCTGATCCTTTGTTTGAAAGTATTTAAAGAGGAGACTGCCCTCAATCCGGTAGAGTCTGCCGTGGATTTCGTACGGATGTCTGGCCACGTGAATGCGGCTTTACCTGGACTGAACGGCTCTCCGGTCCTGTTCCGATGGTAAGAGCGATTTTAGAATCTGTTGAGCATCACGTCTGTTTGAATGCTTGCTACTTTACTATATTCTGTGGGGAATAAAAGGGACATTTATGCTAGCAGAATTAGTGTTTAAGAAGAGCTTGCTGTTTTTGCTGTATTCTGTGGGGAATAATAAAAGGGCACAATTATTCTAGCAGAAGCAGTGTTTGAGTTATTTTGTCTGTCACCAATCTCTCCCGATCCTGAAATAAACCTTTCATAAAACAATCAGACTCATCCTGTTTAATTTTTATTTGCTTGTAGTTTTTGCAACTCCAGTGACATAAAGTAGCTACATGCATGGTAGTTATGCAGATGATTTGAAAGGAGATGTTTTGAACAGAATTACTAAAAGGAAGGGAACCTACTAACATAAATGCTTTTCTGAGCTATTGCTTTCCACAAGCTGGATGGAGATCGTGAAATGCCACCTCTCTTCCAACAGAAGACTGAGAAGTGAGCTTTAGAAGGCGTATGGTAAAAAGTCAATCAAATTTGGACATGCAGGGATAAGCGGATATGACTAAATTATGCTACGTTTTAACCAACTTACACAAGGTAATATTGAGATCTTCCAGCGGAGAAAGGTGGTGGCTTTATAATTATTGTTGGTACACCTTTCTGCTGACCGGTATTAACACTTCTATCCTGCTTTCTGCTCTTTTCATTGCAAAGAAACCTGGTCACTATAATTGGAATGTGCTAACAGAGAGATTTTAGTCTCTTCTCATTCTCAGATGCAAGTGAGTACCAAACTGTGCAGTAATGACACGAGGGGCTGATTCTGGGGACAAAGAGAAAGGTTGAGGTCATTGACTTCTGCCTAATCCAGCTAATCCAGTTTTGATTAAAAAAAAATTGGAAGAGGAAAATTTAGTTTTTTGTTTTGTTTCTTACTTTATTTCTTTTTATGTGTTTTTTTTTCAGAGGGAACACTGTGGTTAAAACTTTTGTTTGTGACTGGTTTATTATATTTTCTTTTCAACTGATGGAGCTTCTTTGGCAAAAAATGTTGGAGGAGTGGGTTTCTGCTTTCAGAGATGAAGGCGGGATCATGGGGGTTCATGCACATTGCTCTGGCTGTAGGGACGGTGTGAGGCTGACCAGAATTCAGACTTGGGAGCAGGAAAGGACTCTGAAAATGAACAACAACTGGCAGGAGCTAAAACAGAAGCGTTGGGGTACCATCAACGGAATAGTCGGTAACAGAAACAAAGATGAGTTTGGCTAACACACCTTCTGCATTTTACTTCAGATTTTCTTGTACACAATTTAAAACAAACTCACATTAGAAAACACATTGATGAATGTGTAAAGGCGAAAAACTTTAAAGAAGCAACTTTAAGATTTAACAAGCTTTGTAAACCACAACATGCATGACAAAATAGGGAAGACCATTAAGAAAATTATTTCGCATCAAAATGATCATTTACGTAATGAAATCATAGAGCAACTTAATAAATTAGGCGGGCTACACATCAACAGTTTAATAGGATAAATGAATGAATTTTTCATTATCTAAGTAGAGTAACCTGAAGCTTTATACTATACTGCTGATGCCAAGGAGAAATTGAGAAAAGCGCATTTACTGGACGTTTTGAAGTAAGCAAAGGTGCAAATAAGACGCAAATAATTAGGATGCAGCTGAGATCTGCCACTCTGGAAGACATAAAAAAAGCGCAAAGAAAAGGTTACAGGCTAAAATGGATAAAACTGCAAAATTAACATAATGATTTTTGTACTAACATGGGTAAATTGGGGATTAAAACACCAGTGAACAATTGTTTTGGAATTACACGCAGTTACCTACAAGATTTATGGAGATTTAATATTCCTCAGCTCACGCAAATAATCCAATAGTTCTCTTTTAACCAGGTGTTAAAACATCCTAATGAAGGAATAGACATATTAATGAGTTTAGCTAACTATTGGTTGAGATGGCTTTTAGGCCAGGATAATATAAAGACTTTCCTCTTAATATACATAAGGTAATATCCTGGGCTTAAAACGACAGACATTTCACACACAGGGGGTGTGGAGACGCCCAGGACAAGCTGCTGTGGTTTGTATAGAATGATATCTATGCCTTCTGGTTGAGCGTGCAGGAACCAACCCTAGGGCGCAGTGAGACAACACGCGCAAGCTCAAAACTGGTCTGGGGCACGCTCAACTCTGAAAAACTCTTCTCAACCCACTGTCCTCGCCTCTCGCTTCCATCTCTGCTCGCGTGCTCGACCTGCTGCTTCCATGCTCAGCATCAGCTGTGCACTTGCTCGGCTGTTTTTGCGCTCGGGACCAGCCAATCACAGACAGGTTTCTTTCCATCCAATCAGAGTATGGCTTGCAAATACTGAATTCAGATGGATTAACTCAAAATGCTGCAGCCTTTGGCAGAAATTACTAAATATAACGGTGAGATTGAAGAAAAAAAAGAAAAACAAATAGAAAGTTTAATATTTTAGCCTAAACTATTTAGTCTAAAATATTTAGACTAAAATATTTGACTTACTAAGAGTTACTAAGTAAGGTGTGAAAATGTTTGTGTCTCTTTTCAGCTTCTGGGAGGTGATGCAAAAGTTTCTTCTAGTCATAATCATCATCATTGTCATCATTATTTAAAGAGCACTTTAACACAAGGTAAAACAAAGTGCCAAACATCAGAAAACATCAGATAAGAGATATCTAATAAAATGACTTGGCTAAACTCTCAACAAATTAAAAAAATAATAATAATAATAATAACTAGATATAAAGCACAATATAACCAGCTGACACAGCAGAAATACAAGTACCAAGAAAAGTTGAGAAAGATAAAATCTCAGTAAGGCTGAAGGCCAATGAGTTTAAAACTGGACAGCAGAGGAGCCTGTCAAATGTACAAAGGTAAGTCGTTCTATAACTTACCTGTTGTGCCAGTTCAGACGTGACAGAAAGCGGTAACGGACTACGTTACCCACGATGCAATGTGGTCAAAATGGCCACCAACTCATGTGGTCAAAATGGCCACCAACTCCCATCACGCAACACGGCAAAATGGCCACCGATCAAGGAAACAGCATCAATTCGGGACGTAACGGACTGCGTTACCCATGATGCAATGTGGTCAAAATGGCCACCAACTCCCATCACGCAACACGGCAAAATGGCCGCCGATCAAGATAAGGTTGCTATGATGATGGCTATAAAAGCCGATCACACACGATGAGCTTCCTTCTTCCCTGGCTTTTAGCCAACCCGAGAAGACACGCACAGCTGATTCCCACGCCACGTGTTCGATTGCTCGCTGGACCGAGATTTTTCGACGCAACGGTTATTCCCTGCTTTATAACAGGAGGTCGACTTAAATAAGTACTTTTAAATTCCCTCTGATCAAAAGACTGAGAGACGCCGCATCTCCCACTGATCGAAGAGGACCCCGCTTTTGTCTGGCCAACAAAGCGACTGTTGAACCCGGAGGAAGAAACGAAGGAGCTCCTTCCCCGTGCCGCTGCAGCCTGTGGACAACTGCGCTCGTCGAAGCGCGTCCAGTAAGCCACACTCGGAGCGTTCCGGACCAGCCCCGAGGCAACTCAAAGTAACGGGGTTTTCCCCCTTTCATTTCTGTCTCACCAACAGGGTGTTTAGAAGTGCCTGGGCAGGCGGTAGAACTTTGTAGGTGTTGGTTAATGCTTTTATTCCACGACGAAGTTGGAATTACTTTCCTGAACATTTTCTTTGTATGTGCATGTACTTTACAATTGATTCTGCTGTGTTGATTTGTGATTCATCAATAACCCCGCCGTGGGTTACCGATTTATCTCTTTTCATCTTCTTCCCTGCTTCCCCCCTCTCTCTCTTTTCGCTCCTTATCAGTTTAATTTCTTTGTCCGAGCTCAAGTCGCGGGCTTTGCTTTAAACTCCTAGTTAGCCCCCCCCCCCTCTCGAAACGAGGCATTGTCCCATCAGCGTAAGCGTGGTTACGTTATTAGGACCTCCCCTCATACGTCATCGTAGCAGCCATCTTGGGAGGGTCACGTGTATCTGGACTGTAGGTAGCTTAGCTGAACTAGCTTTGTGTAAGACATCAAAGCGTCCAGTGAGATTCCCGAAGCTGTTCTGTCTGTCAATGCTGATACGTGAAATGCCGATGTTTCGAGGGCGGTGTTAAACAACTTTGAGTTAAGTTAAGATCTGCTAACCGCTCATTTTAATCCATTGTTTGTTTTTGTTTTGTTCTTTATTTCCACATATATATTTTGCATGTTTTAGTTTAGTAATGAGTAAGAATTCCAAAGTTGTTTGAATCAGAGAATTACTGTAACAGGGAATTGCTTTTGGTTCAATAAAACCAACCACTGCGGAATAGACATTGTTTTGTGTTCAGTCCAATTCACAGTTGCCTGGGTATTCAGAAATCAGAGCTAACCTCCTTTGGAGTTAACATCTGACATTAATACAGAGACAATATCATTGGATGGTGATAAGGAATAAGGATTTAAACTCTAATTGCAGTTACATTGGGGTTCTCACAGCCTGCTGGATAAACCTGGTCGGTTAACAGTCCGACCTGATCATTTATTCCAGCATAAATGAGTTCATAACAGCAAGTTAACTAATGCATTAGTGGTATAAATACTTATAAGCTTATAGCTAACATCACCACCATTTGAACTATATTTGTTATAGCGAAATTTTGAGTTGAATGATTTATTATTTAAATTATAATACCAAATTATAATTAATAATAATAATAAGCATATTCAACCAGCTTATGGCATAGCATAAATTGGCGTTTCCCTGTGTGGGCGAGTCTACTTATTGGCGTTCCTTTAGACTAAATCGAATAACCAGCAACTTATGAATTGAATGAACACAATCCATATTCCAGCATTTTGACTGCTCACCTTGCCAAAAGGACTATTCAGTCATAATTGATTAAGGAGGTATCATTACTAAATATATACGTGTTTGTGGTGGTTTGAGGTTGTTAACCTGAGGTTTGAATATTGATTTCTGGACTGGAAGTCAGCTAGATTGAAATACACAGCAGCCAGCGTCTGCTACTTGTCAATCAGAGTCTGTGTCGTGTTCTGCTTTGAAAAGAGAGACCTTGCCTCCATCTGGTGGCCAGGATAGGTAGTTGCAGTCACGGTTTTAAAGACAGCTTAGATCGCTCAGTGTCCCGGAGGGACAGTTTTGAAAGTCAGTTTCTTTAAACTTACCTTACGGTTACGCCCCTTTGTCTTTTTAATTTTATTTTATTCATTTTTTTTTTTCTTTCCTCCCTTATCCCCCTTCTGCTCATCATAAGTGGTCAAAATTGAGCTGTGATTTTGAAACTAAGGTTGCAATTTAGCGGTTTTTAACTGTCATTCTTTGCCACCTCTGAAGCTCCAAGACACTGCTATTTTCCACACATGTGTAGAGCACCTGTTCTGAAATAACTTACATCACAAACAAAGCCACAGCTTTATCATTTAATCACTGGCCGAAAGGTTAGTGGCCCATGTCACTCAAAGTTAATATTCTCAAAGTTAAACAAGCATATTAACCGTTCCTAAAACTAAGGAGTTGTAAGTCGCAGGGTTGATTCTCCCCTGCGCAGCCTAATTAAACGCACGTATTTGAACCCACTTACTGCAGTTAAAGTGCCAGTCATAGTGCGTGTTTGCTGTTAACAGTTAAAGTGAAGCCACTTAACAGTTGTTGTTAGCAGTTGTTGTTTAGCGCTGAGCTAAATTAAAGTGTATGCGTTGTTACCTAGTGCTAAGCTAGAATACAGCGTTGTTATTTGTTGTCTGTTGTTTAGCGCTGAGCTAAACTACAGGTTGTTACCTGTTGTGTTGTTATCCATAGCTGACAAAGAATGGATAGTAGCGGTTCTTCAGTCAAAGGAGCTGAAGGTCCAAACCATTCCATTGGAATGGAGGCCCAGGATGTCATTAGCTCACTGCTTAAAATGACACCGGACGAACAAACCCGTCTGAATCAGTTTAACATAAAGGACTGTGAGAGGAGAATTCAGGAATTGGTGGAGGAGGTCCAGACCAAACCTAAACATAGATTGATAGCAGATGTTTTGGGTGAATTAACTGCGTTATACCACCGAAGGTTAACGCTAGAGACCGATCTGCGTAACAGAGAGGTTGAGATGCGGATCGTAGCTGAGGAAAGAATCAGGGAGCTAGAACAGAGAAGTGTTCAGGGCAGCTGTCATCTCACAGAGGAGCGAGAGGAGGATCGCATTAGCTTGCAGACAGAAGGATCTGAGTGTGAGAACTCCAAAGGAAAACATGGAGATCACACCTGGAGGACATTGGATGAACTGGGCCCTCAGACACCTTCTGAGCGAAGGGTAAGCAAAGGTCAGGACAGATATAGCAGTGTGATACAGAAAGAAATGCCTAAACAACTTACGGTGGCAATCAGGACTGATCCACATGATGTAAATCATGGGAAAACACCTGTTTCCCACCTGACCCCTGACACGGCTCGCTATGATCTTTTCCCCCCACCAGGGCGACGAGAGCACCGTTCCTGGGACACAGGTGAACCCCACTCCTCTGAACTGCGTCCACAGACAAGAGTTCATGACAGGGGGGGTCCCCCGGCGTCCCACGAACGGCCGCCGATGCCAGGTAGGTGGTCAGAACTGGAGCCTCCCTCCTATCGTGGTTACCACAGGCAGGAGTCGTCAGGAGAGGACTCAGATGGACCAGCTCCGATCCCTGAACAGGGACTGCGGATGCGTCAACTTGAGTCCCTGGCCCGAGACATAGAGCGTTTTGATCCTAGCAATACAGAATCCACCATTGATGACTATCTCAGAGAGGTAGAGCGCTGTCTGCTAGACTTATATAGCCCCTCAGCTCAAGAAAAGTTGAAGCTTATCTGGAAAACCACGTCCAGAAGTGTCCATGTTTTCATAGAAAGCCTCCCTCCAGCTACACGTGACCGTTATTCAGCTCTTTGTCAGGCTTTAAGAGAAGAATATTCTGTGTTTACAGACCCAGCTTCTGCAACTCTTGGAGCTTTTGCAATTCAGCAAAAGAGAACTGAAGCACCAAAAGCGTACTACCGTCGCTTGCGGGCTGCTTACTTTCAGGGACGAAATGCTCCCGGCCTGGAGGAAGACCACACTTTCAAATCTTTGTTCCTCCATAATCTTCATGAAAGCGTGCGTTATGAGGTTACCATGCATTGTAGAACCAAGAAACTTACCATGCAGGAAATCAGGAAATACGCGCAGGTGGCATGGGAAACACGTGTCCGGCCCAACAAAGGAGCCGATAGTGATAAAAAGGTTCTGCAGATTCAAGCCGAACCAGAAAAGAGTTTAGGTCTGGAGGGACATGAGATGCCTCCCCTCAAACCTAAAACTAGATTTGGCCCTGAGAAGCAACATGGTTTTGAGCCGCAGCAGAAGAAAGCTTCCCAGGATAGGAGAGGTCAGCATGGCAGCATGGAAGGTGAGAGGTTTCAAAAATGGCACAGGCCGGATCCAGCTCGATACGGTAAGCAAACTGACAGGCCAGAAAGGTCGAAAAGTACACATGACAACAAAGGCTGGAACCTGCGCATGGAGGAGTCAATGAGAAAGGAGATGGAGGAGATTTGTCGCAGGTTGCTAGCCGAAACAGTGCATCAGATCGCGCCGCAGCCATCCCAGCCAACATCCAATCCTGTCGACCCTCCTGGAAAACCAGGCTCAAAACACCCGCCAGCATGACTAGGCGTGGACCAGGCTTCCCCTTCTAACAGAGTGTATTTGATTAAGTGGGGGAACCAACCGAAAAATCACCAACAACCTTCTAAGATCCCATCAGCAGGTGATCAGAAAGCCCCTTTTCTAAGGTTTCTAGGTGAGCTAAACCACCATGAAAATGCGCATCGCTTATACTGCTCAACAGTCATAGGAGGATGTGTAACTGCAAATGCTCTTTTAGACACGGGTTCCGAGATCAGTCTAATGTGCTCAGATTTGTTTGATGAGGTGACCAGAGCTATGGTGTCTCTTGGGAAACCGTTCCAGGTGGAGACCTGTAACGTGGGCATCACCAGCTACACTCAGGATCAGTCATGCATCACCAAACGGGCGTGGTTAGATATCACTTTCCGTGACATGACCCTGGTGCACCCCATCTACATATGTACCTTGGACACAGAACCTTTTCTTGTGGGTCAGGACCTGTTGAACAGGTTAGCCCCACTCATTGACTGCTATCATGGTCATCTTTGGGCCCAAGTGGGGACTCCCAAGCCCCTCACTTCTGGAAGTGGACTGTCCGTCCCTATCAATCAGGTGACATGCTCCGAGGAGCCCAAAGAACTTTTAGCACCATTTCTGCCTTCAACAGAGCCGATTTCCAAATCCTCTGACATACCACCGCTTCTCAGCGATCAGAGAACTTCTCTCAGCAGCCACACATCTTTCCTCTGCTCACTTAAACACTCTGGAGTTGAACCCTATAACCCCAGAGTGGCCGAAGGTGTCCACCTGGAAAGCACATTCATGACAGACGTGTTGCTGGCCCTTTGGTCAGAGAAGTCTGCGATCAGCAGAGATCTGTACAACTCTCTGTGCCGTGAAAAGCCCCATCTGGCTGAAACAAAACACAGCCACTACTTGCTCTCAGCAGACTGGCCTCGCCGGCTCCTGAAAGCAACAGGGGTGTGCATACTTTATGCACAGATTGGCACAAGACAGCTCTCTCATCCTTTCAGCATTGTGGAGAATTTACATCCTCCAGTATTTGTTGGTGCTGACCTTCTGATACGGCTGGGTGCACAGCTGGACACTTGTAACCAGGTCCTGTGGGCCCAAGCTCACGTGACCCCAAGTTCCTTCCTGAGCACCCCTGAAGCCATGCGATCAGGGCAGACCATCCCACAGGCTTGCCAGGTGGCTAGCGAGACAAACATGCTAATACCACCACAGACTGCAGGTGTACCTATCAGATTAGCCATCCTGAAAGGACAACAAATACAGAGCACACAGGTTTACTTTCAACCCCTTTCTTATTTCCAGGAATCCAACCTGGTCATCCGGGGCACACCCCTGCTTGAGCTGAACAATCGCTCAGCTTACCTGTTAGTGGAGAATCCAACCCACATGCCGATCCAAATGGTGGCGAAGAAACCTCTTGGGGTGCTCATCGAAAGCTCTTTCCACGACTTTGAGCTGAGCATTCCCGTCATCGGAGACCTGCCCTTATCCTTGACCGGCAGACAGGACTCTCCAGACACCGTGTTTACTTTTCCTTCCAACATGATCCAAATCAGGCGACATGAAGCTCTGCCTGCTGGATCCATTTGTGGTGCAACGCTTGAAGCTGAAGGAAATCTGTTGGTGTATGCGATAGCAACCGGCCCAACAGAACCAGCACCAAATCAACCAGGGGACCGGGACTCACCCACTGAGCCCTACCCTGGCTTTGAAGCAGAAATCATGCAACAGCTGGAAAAAGCTGATGCGCTGACCACTGAAACTGAGAGGACAGCACTTAAGGAGCTGTTTTATGAGTTTCAGTCGATTCTATCCAAGGATCCTAATGATTGTGGGGTCACAGATTTGCACACGGTTCGGATCCCAACGAATCCAAACTCACCCCCTACTTTCGTGCGTCAGTACAAAATTCCCCTGGCAGCTTATGAGTCGATACAGGAAATCCTCGATAAACTGCTGGAAAAACAGATAATCCGGGAATGTAACTCAACTTACAACTCCCCCATCTGGCCGGTGTTAAAACCAACTGGGAAATGGCGTCTGACAATCGACTATCGCGCTCTTAACAAACAAGTACCTCTTTCGCGCTGGCCTATGATCCATTTAGACCAAGAACTAGCGAAGGTTAAAGACGCGCGTTTCTTTTCCACTGTGGACGTGGCTAATGGCTTTTGGACAATGAAGGTGGATCAGGCTGACCAGTACAAACTAGCATTCTCTTTCGGGAGCCGCCAGTACACCTGGAACAGATGCCCGTTTGGGTACTCTAACTCCCCAGCCGAGTTCAACATCTTTCTCCATAAAGCCATGTCAGATGCTGCAACACGCGGGAACCTCATTTATGTCGACGACATCCTTATGAGAAGCCGAACGTTTGAAGAACATTTGGCAGAACTCAGACACGTCCTAAGACAACTGACCGCTGCAGGAGCTAAGCTAGCTCTGACCAAAGGCCAGTGGTGCAGGACGAAAGTCGACTATGTGGGTCTAACAGTAGGCCCAAATGGCATTGAACCCCAAGCTAATAGGATCCGAGCCATCCAAGACATTACCGCTCCAGGAAATGTCTCCGAACTCCGAAGCTTCTTAGGGGTCTGTAACTACTCGCGTCAGTTCATTGAGGATTATGCCGACATGGCCAGGCCACTCACTGAACTGCTACGTAAAGACGTGCCGTTCAACTGGGGGGAGCCTCAAGAGCTGGCATTCCAGCTCTTAAAGCAGAAACTCGTTTCTGCCCCCTGCCTGGCATACCCAGACAAAGACAAAGAGTTTTATCTGGAAGCCGGTTTCTCTTCACAGTGCCTGAGCGCCGCGCTAAAACAGAAATACGACCAAGACACGCGAGTAGTGGCATACGCGAGTAGACCACTGAGCAATGTAGAGGTCAAATTCTCAGACTGTGAGAAAGCACTTCTATCAACAGTTTGGGCAGTGGAACATTTCCGCAGCTACATCGGAGGTCAGAAAGTGATCATCGAGACATGTCATCAGCCAGTTACCTTCCTGAACAGCGAACGCTTAAGAGAAGGCAGGGTGTCCAACAGTCGCATTGCAACATGGATGATGGCACTCCAAGGCTACAACGTTGAGGTAAAGTACAGCCAGAACAACAGAATGGTGCTGGGGCAGGGGTTAGCAGAGTGCAAACACTGCGAGTGCGACACAGAAACCATGACCCTCAGCGTCCCAGCCACCTTTGGGAGCCCCCCATCGACCCACCGTTACTTTGACGAAAACGTGTGTCATGGGCTCCCAAAAGTCTACACAGATGGCTGTGCTTACATGCATGAACACCAACTCCGAGCCGGAGTAGGGATTGTCTGGGTGGGATGTGACTCCGCCGAACCTAACCACTACCGGTTGGGACCCAAGACCAGCCAGTATGCTGAAGTCGCAGCAGTGCTCATCACCATCCAGCAGGCAGCGGCCATGGGTGTGAAACAATTGGTGATCTGCTCCGACTCCAACTATGCTCGGCTCAGTTTTGTCTCCCACCTCCCATTGTGGAAAGGAAACGGGATGAAAAACGCCAGAAACAAGGAGGTGAGACACTCGAAGCTATTCCTGGCGTGTGACCGTCTAACCACCAACAGCGACATGATCGTCTACTGGAAAAAGGTAAAGGGACACTCCCGTACTCTGGGACCAGACAAAGACGGAAACGACGAAGCAGACCGTTTGGCCAGACTGGGAGCCGAAAGCGGAACCCCATGGGAATTCCAAGAAGACGTCAGCTCCCCTCCAGATCCACAGACCGTCTGCGCCATCACCAGACGACAGACCAGGGAAAGGCAGGAGAACCCCCAAAACTCTGGGGAGATCCTCTGTCTGGGACGCAAACCAGACGACAAGGACCTGTGTACGATGCAGGACCATGACCCGACCCTTCACGTCATCCGAGGTCTGGTGGCTAACGGCCCACCAACAGGAATAACTCCGCTTCCAAACGGAGGAACTAAAGAACTGAGGGCGTTCCGCCGCAGCTTACCTCACCTGAAGCTGGAGAAAAACCTATTGGTTTACTCCCAAAACGGAAATGGCCCACCCCGATGGGTCGTTCCGGTGAACCATCGCGGGATCATATTGGCACACGCCCATGACTCACCGGTAGGAGGACACAGAGGCTACAAAGCTACTCTAAAAACCCTCCAACAGGTGGCGTACTGGCCTTCAATGGCGCAAGATACCCAGGAGTACGTACAGGGCTGTTTGACCTGCTGCCAATTTCAACCTACACGACCACTCAACCGAGCTCCGCTTCAGCGAAGGGGGGTTACATTTCCGTGGTCACATTTGCAGATTGACTGGATCGGCCCAGTTCCCAAATCGTCAAGGGGTAACAAATACCTCCTGACAATAACGTGTGGCTTCACAAAATGGGTCGAATGCTTGCCGGCACCAAATGACACCGCTGTCACCACTGCAGTCCTGCTGCTAAATCACGTTTTCAGCCGGTGGGGCCTTCCCCTGTCCATCGACTCGGACAGAGGAACGCACTTCACATCAAACGTCATGACCGCGCTTCTCGATATGTTGGGCGTGGAAGTTAAATTCCACATTCCCTACCACCCACAGTCATCCGGACAGGTAGAACGGATGAACCGCACCGTGGTCGGCATGTTAAAGAAATATGTCAACAGCCACGGCAGGGACTGGGACATAAAGCTTCCCCTGGTCCTAATGGCCATCCGCTCGACCCCACAATGCTCCACAGGGGTGACACCTTTCGAGATGATGACGGGGAGAGAAATGACCCTTCCCCTGCATCTCATCTACCAGCCCGAAGACGTCAGTGTGACAACCGCCTACACGGCACACCAGTACGTGACCGATTTAAAAGACCATCTCCGAACGACTTTTGCGTGGGCTCAACAGAACTTAGAAGCCAGCGTGCAAGGTGCCAAAGCCTACTACGATCGGAAAACATCCCATAGGGAATATGAAATAGGAGACAAGGTTTTCTATTTCCGTTTTACCCAGCCGTCCGGTCGGTCTAGGAAGTTTCTTCCGAGCTGGGCTGGCCCTTTCGAAATTGTCGGAAAACTCTCACCGGTGGCTTACCGGATAAGAATCCCGAAGCCCCGGCAAAGTCCAGAGTACAAATGGGTTCATGCGAACCAAATTAAACCGTCCACCAAACTCTCCTCGCAGGGAAGGGAGCCTAACTCCACCCCCAGCGAAGAGAACAATGCATAGCATTACATAGGACAAGTGCATGTTCAAATAGGGCATTTTAAACATGCACTAATAAACGAATAACCGCCCATATACAATTTCACGTCTGTAATTCAGATCTCTCTGTTGCAGGATGGAGATCATCTGGATGGTTATTATCCTTGTCGGATCATCAGTGAGCCGATCGACTAACGTGGTGGAAATGGGACCCCCGACCGGTACTGCCCTCCAGGACACGCCCGGGCTCCTTATTACCCACTGTAGACTTCACACTCAAAGAGTTTTTGTGCGATTAGATCCATGGGATGTGTACAGGAAACACGTACAACTCCCCCCACAGCTCAGTGAAGGAAGACCGCGCGGAACTCAGGTCCATGACGCCGTAGAACACACCAAACAGGTTACCATCCATATTCTCAGACAACTGCAGAAATTCATGGTAACTGAAGAAGACCTTGGTGGCAGTAAACGCCCAAAAAGATTTTTAGGAGGACTGATAGCTTCCGTAGCAGCGATCGGATCGCTTTTCTCAGTTGGTCTTTCAGCAGCGAATTCCGTCAGCCTGAAGACCGTCCAGAGACACGTACAAGAGCTAGATGAAGAAATGCCAGAAATCCAACAGAGACTCCTCCTACAACAGACCTTGTTGAATATTCAAACTAAAACACTTCAGGGTACAATGGTTACTGTAAATCTACACTCTGCACTCCTCAATAACACCATGCATGCTTTGGAAACGCTCACAGAAGTGGTAAAGAATGACATGATGTATACTCAGGTTGTTAGAGATTTAATGCAGGATCTCACTCGAGAGGTTAGTTCATCCATAAATAGCCTTGCTGAAGGACGGATTCCCCCGTACCTGGTACCAATAGATTTGGTCGAAAAGGTTCTCAAATCTGCCTCCAGTGAAACACTACAACCACCACAAACACACCTGGCGTATAGCCTAGGTAGTGCAATTCCGATATTTGTAAATCCTGACAACTTGGAGATAGGATTTATGCTAAACCTTCCCATCATTGAAAGAGCTAATGTGTATAGGCTTAAATCAGTATTGAATGTCGGTTTTTGGCAAGGTGAGACCCACGTACACCTACAAACCCCCTCAATATTGGCCTATCATGATGCTGATCCCAAACTTTATTTAGTCCCTAATTTGGATTTGTGTACCAAAACCAAAGACATCCACTGGGTATGCCCAAGCAACCCGTTTATCAGAGACGTTACCAATTACCTGTGTGGTCTAAGGAATGAATCTCCTGAACAAAACTGTCAGGCTAGAATGACCCTTAAAGATGCAGGTGTGGAAACCAAAATTGAGCGGGCAGGTAACCGCTGGCTCGTTAGCACCCCAGAGGCAGAAGCCCTGTTATCCTACGAGCAGCACGACACAGTTACTAGACTCAAACTGCCCAACCAAACCATTTTCTGTTCCCCACCTCAAGGCGCTGTAGTCCACATTGGAAACATGGTTCTGCATCACCTTGACGTTGACAAATATGACTCAGAGATTGAAATAATAGATGTCTTTAAGGGATACAATTTCAGCATTGATGTCGGCATTGAAAGACAGCTTTTACTTGCAGGCACCCAGCTGATTAAATTCAGTCTCACTCCATCAGAGTTGAGCTCGGTCCCTCTGCTTCGCTTCCCCAGAGCTACAGAGTCGACCGACACTCACATTATGACCATTATTGTGGTTCTCCTTGTATTTGGATGGGCCATCACTACCGCGATGGCGTATGCAGCATACAAGCAGATCAAACAGTTGCAAACCAGGATTGACGCCCTCACCTTTGTCGCTCCCAGGTTCGTAGCACCAGCTCCTTGAAGGCCATAAGCTGATTAGACTACGAACCGCTGTCTCTTTCCTTTCCCTTTTTCCCTCTCTCCTTTCTTTGGTTCAAAGTTCAAACCTGACGACCAATGAATGTATTGACAATGGTGATTGTGAAGTTTGCATTTCTCTTTTTTTTTTTTTTATATTTTTTTTTATTATTACTTTATCGTTGCCTTATTAGCCAATAGAAATGACTAGCTATAGCTTAGTCCTGCCCAGGCTAGGTCACTGACCCAGGCACAATGAATGCTTTGTTTTTCCTCCTCTTGGATGATGAACTGAACTGCATGAATCCCAATGGACTACTAGAAAGACTATTAGGTTGTTCCACTCATGCACAACGGATTTTCGTCACGCCAGAATGGACTTGGTTGTAGCTTTAAAGACTGTGACCAGCATCCCACTCTTCAAAGCTAAAGGGGGGTATGTTGTGCCAGTTCAGACGTGACAGAAAGCGGTAACGGACTACGTTACCCACGATGCAATGTGGTCAAAATGGCCACCAACTCATGTGGTCAAAATGGCCACCAACTCCCATCACGCAACACGGCAAAATGGCCACCGATCAAGGAAACAGCATCAATTCGGGACGTAACGGACTGCGTTACCCATGATGCAATGTGGTCAAAATGGCCACCAACTCCCATCACGCAACACGGCAAAATGGCCGCCGATCAAGATAAGGTTGCTATGATGATGGCTATAAAAGCCGATCACACACGATGAGCTTCCTTCTTCCCTGGCTTTTAGCCAACCCGAGAAGACACGCACAGCTGATTCCCACGCCACGTGTTCGATTGCTCGCTGGACCGAGATTTTTCGACGCAACGGTTATTCCCTGCTTTATAACAGGAGGTCGACTTAAATAAGTACTTTTAAATTCCCTCTGATCAAAAGACTGAGAGACGCCGCATCTCCCACTGATCGAAGAGGACCCCGCTTTTGTCTGGCCAACAAAGCGACTGTTGAACCCGGAGGAAGAAACGAAGGAGCTCCTTCCCCGTGCCGCTGCAGCCTGTGGACAACTGCGCTCGTCGAAGCGCGTCCAGTAAGCCACACTCGGAGCGTTCCGGACCAGCCCCGAGGCAACTCAAAGTAACGGGGTTTTCCCCCTTTCATTTCTGTCTCACCAACAGGGTGTTTAGAAGTGCCTGGGCAGGCGGTAGAACTTTGTAGGTGTTGGTTAATGCTTTTATTCCACGACGAAGTTGGAATTACTTTCCTGAACATTTTCTTTGTATGTGCATGTACTTTACAATTGATTCTGCTGTGTTGATTTGTGATTCATCAATAACCCCGCCGTGGGTTACCGATTTATCTCTTTTCATCTTCTTCCCTGCTTCCCCCCTCTCTCTCTTTTCGCTCCTTATCAGTTTAATTTCTTTGTCCGAGCTCAAGTCGCGGGCTTTGCTTTAAACTCCTAGTTAGCCCCCCCCCCCCTCTCGAAACGAGGCATTGTCCCATCAGCGTAAGCGTGGTTACGTTATTAGGACCTCCCCTCATACGTCATCGTAGCAGCCATCTTGGGAGGGTCACGTGTATCTGGACTGTAGGTAGCTTAGCTGAACTAGCTTTGTGTAAGACATCAAAGCGTCCAGTGAGATTCCCGAAGCTGTTCTGTCTGTCAATGCTGATACGTGAAATGCCGATGTTTCGAGGGCGGTGTTAAACAACTTTGAGTTAAGTTAAGATCTGCTAACCGCTCATTTTAATCCATTGTTTGTTTTTGTTTTGTTCTTTATTTCCACATATATATTTTGCATGTTTTAGTTTAGTAATGAGTAAGAATTCCAAAGTTGTTTGAATCAGAGAATTACTGTAACAGGGAATTGCTTTTGGTTCAATAAAACCAACCACTGCGGAATAGACATTGTTTTGTGTTCAGTCCAATTCACAGTTGCCTGGGTATTCAGAAATCAGAGCTAACCTCCTTTGGAGTTAACATCTGACATTAATACAGAGACAATATCATTGGATGGTGATAAGGAATAAGGATTTAAACTCTAATTGCAGTTACATTGGGGTTCTCACAGCCTGCTGGATAAACCTGGTCGGTTAACAGTCCGACCTGATCATTTATTCCAGCATAAATGAGTTCATAACAGCAAGTTAACTAATGCATTAGTGGTATAAATACTTATAAGCTTATAGCTAACATCACCACCATTTGAACTATATTTGTTATAGCGAAATTTTGAGTTGAATGATTTATTATTTAAATTATAATACCAAATTATAATTAATAATAATAATAAGCATATTCAACCAGCTTATGGCATAGCATACCTTTGCTTTGTTCCTTAAATGATAAAAATGGCTCAGCTGAGGTCGTTTTTTGATTGTCAAGTGTTAAATCACTGTCCATTTTCAATTCGAGGTTCATAAATGTGAGCTAAACATTTATTGCCAGGGGGTCTAAATCAACAGGAACAACACTTCTTTGGGTGTTTCAACTGGTATATTTGACAACTAATGATTTGCAGGACAAAGTGATTTGAGTTTGTTCTCCTCGTCTTCACCTTTATCTCTTTCTATAGATTTTCTTTCTCATTGAATTTGGGACTTTACATGCACCTTATCATCTAGGTCTTTATTGAAAAACCCACAGTAAAGTAATGGAATGTTGATTCTGGATGTAGTGTAGGAATTCCTTTAATATGAACCAAAGAAAAATTTACATCACCTGCCATAAGCTGGAGATTTTTCTATTTTTTTGAAATAAAGAGAGAACAGTATTTTTACACCTCACTTAGTAGCTCAAGGGAATATTTTAATCAAAATATTTTAGCCTTAATAGTTTAGGCTAAAATATTAAACTTTCTATTTGTCTTTCTTTTTTTTTTCAATTCCACAGTTATGTTTAGTATTTCTGCCAAAAACTGCAGCATTTTGATTTAATCCATCTAAATGCAGTATTTGGAAGCCATTCTCTGATTGGGTGGAAAGAAACCTGTCTGTGATTGGCGGGCTTTTGAAGTGAGACAAAACAGAGACAGAGGCCGTTTCTCAATATGCGTTCTTGAGCGTTCTCGTGTGCTCGTGACACGTCATCAGCCTCAGCCCGAGCACTGTTCCAATGCCGAGAACGCCAAATCGAGAACGCGCCGAATTCCCCGGATGTTGTTCTCGCCCGCCCTCTTTATCGAGCATGCATCAGAGCAGACTTGTGCGTTCTTCAGATTGACCGCTTGCCCATAATGCACCGCAGCCGCAGCTTGTTTTGAGACAGCGCAAACAGAGCTCACAGCGGTAAGTTAAAAAATTCCCTTTTCTGCTGCTATTGTTGTTCAAAAGTACGTTTTAAGATCGTTTGAGGCGAGAATATTACACTTTTAAGCTTCCCTATGTGGCCTGTTTACAGAGTTAGTGCGTAATTTAAAAAAAGTAGTGTGCATAATACCGCTGGTTATGATTTATTTGTTTTGTGTTTATCTGACTGACGTGTGTTGCTTTATTAACTCAATACTTGCTGGAATAAATTGTAAATGTCTCCCTAGGACAGCAGCAGCATATAAAATAAATAAATAAATACATTCTATAAATGTTTTTCCTATCTAAGTGAGTTTCTTCTGAGTCAGGACACGAATAATTGAGAGGAGAAAGAGGGAAAGAAAATAATAGTAATAATAGTATATGAAAAAACAGACATTTATTTTATACAAATGTTTTATCTTTGGAACAGAATGAAGGTGTAATATATTCAACAAATTATTAACAGTTACTAACATGGTTTAAAACAACGAAATAACTCATTAAGATCTTATACAAACAGACAATGCCTATAAACTTACAATTAAAAATAGTTGGAATGGAAATTAATTTACGCATTATTTTATGTATTTTTCCAGGTGGTGAAAACAAAAGAAATGAAGCAGAATGTGAACAAGACTCCAACTGATCTACATTAGGTCAGGTGTAGTCATGTTCACTGAAGACAGGAAGCAGCTGGAGCAGCTTCCTGTCTTCAGCCGCTGGATGGTCATCCTCCTCTGGGTCAACCTCCTCATCCTCCTCTGGATCAACCTCCTCATCCTCCACGTCCAGCTGGTCCCCTGCCTCTATACTAATATTGTGAAGGATGCAGCAGGCGGCGATTACTTTTGGGGCAAACGTCAGGCAGACCTCCAGCGCCCTGAAGAAGATGGAACGCCACCGTGTCTTCAGACCACCAAAGACACGCTCAATGATGTTTCTCGCCTTGGCGTGGTGTCTGTTGTAGCGTGCCTCCACTTGACCTGTACCAAATATAAAATTAACTTGTAATTTAGGTAATATGCTGATCTGTCTTAATCTTCTATCCAATTAATATCATCTATCAATTGTGTGTCATTGTTGGCTCTATGTAAGGACAAGAAGGTAAGAGATCTTACTGGCAAGCTGTTTCCCTATAAGATGCACCGCAGGCCAGCCAGCAGAGGGTCACCAGAACCTCTATCTCCTGTGGCCATCCATGGACCTTCTGGATGGACAGCAGCTGAAGGAGGAGGACGATGGTGGCCCTGTTTAGCCTGAAGGCTGGTTTCAGGTCTCCTTCATTAAAAAATATTTGGAGGATTGGCACAGAAGTGTTTATCCTCACATATTCTGTTTCTGTTTCTTCCTGTAAATAAAAAATGCCAAATGTTAATTGTTTTTTGTCACGTTTTCTATGCATAAAACTATACCTGTTTAACATGCAGATTATTATAGTTCTCAAGAAAGAAAAGATAAAATGTATAGTGTTGTAAAACTAGTCAAGTATTGTAAATGTAACAAATGGCTTCCCTTCTCTGGTATTTTTACCATTTCACTGAAAAAATGGGCTGAACTAACTGCACATAATTTATAGATTAATCACTGTAAAGGTGGACAGACATAATGTTTTTTTTTTTTCCTTTCTTAATGATCAATGCTGTGAAGGTCAGGAGGTGCAATAAAGTAGCTTAACCCTACTGTTATTAATGTTAAAACTGGGTCTTCATTTTTATCAATATAGGAAAAATAGTCACAATTTCAACCTGATCACGTTTTTAATATCATCATCAATGGGTTTTTTTAAAGATAAAAGTAGGAAATAGGCTGTCAATCTTAAAATGCCTACCAGTTGCCAATAGATGGGCGAGCAAAGCCTACCTTCTGAGCCTCTGCTGCATCAATCTTCTCCTTGCTCGGATTTGCCTCCTCAACTGCATCACCTCCTCTTCAGCCTGCTGGTAAAGCTGACCAACGACCGAAGCAACAGCAATATTGCTCGTATCGCTCATTTTGCTTCTACAAAGTGCTGATTTTTAAAGAATCAATCGCCTCTGCAACTACAACAATTACAACTCCCCACAAAGAAATTCACGCTATTGCTGGTTTTATACCCACAGTTCTGTAATTATTTTAGATTTTTTTTATATACTTTTTAGAAATTAATTTAAATAAATGTTTTCAATAAGATATGATGGTGTAGTGTATAAATAGTTTTGAACGTTAAAGGAATGCTCAAGCGCTCTGGGTGTGATGACGTCACGAGTATACTTCTGTTCCAATGCACAATGCGTGCTGCGTGCTGGCGTTCTCGTCAAGTCCGATCTTCCTGTGTTCTTACCAAGAACAGACTTGACGAGAACGCGAGTACGGACTCGCGTTCTCGTGAATTGAGAAACGGCCAGAGTCGAGCAAGCACACAATTAGTGTTACACGTGGAATGAGCAGGTGGAGCACGCAAGCAGAGATGGAACTGAGCGCGAGGACAGTGGGTTGACAAAAGTTCTTCAGAGTTGAGCGCGTGCCAGAGCGGCATTGAGCGTGGGAATTTTGTCTAACTGCGCGCTCAACCAGAAGGCACAGATATCTCTCCATAGTTTGGAGCTGTTTTAAACGTGTCACAGGTGGTGAAAATGTTTCGAGGGCCGAGGCACTTGGAACCAGGTTGGACACAGGAGATGACAAGGTGGTCCCACATGGATTACCTGAAACCTAACACTGGCTGTAAAGGGTTTTTGTTTTTTTGGGGTTGGAAAAAGAAGGAGCATCAGCTACCTACTCTGACATGACCAGGTCCTTTCTGAAAACACAAACATCCAATTACTGAGGTCTAGACAAATACGAACGCAGACTTCATCCATGAACTTCTTTAATCTACAGATTGAAATGCAGCTACTACGGCCAAACAGAGAATTAAAAAAGGAGCGGAATTAATGCTGATGATTTAAACAGGTGGTCAATATTTAAAGAGATTTAAGGGACACAATTTCACAATTTCTTCAATATTCATGATAGACAGCGATTAATAATGATTTAAATATGCAAATTGTAGGGTTGGAGAAAACTTTAAATATATTAACCTGATTAATTAGCTGGGACAAGATGTAGTGCAAACATGACACAAGATATGTAGGAATGCTTCTGATTAAAATACAATGAAATTGTGGAACTCTACATTGTGGTACATCTTTTTACAAACTTAGGGGTTTACTGTTTGGGTATTAAGACCACAAAGTATTTTAGAGCTGATTCAGCAAGGAGTTGTGCAATTATACACTGTTTAAAGTTATTTAAAGTTTCATAAATAACTCTCTGTTAAGTATTGTCTGGTGATGATCAGCTCTTAAGCTGATATCAAGACAACGGTTGAAAGGGATGAATTCAAGCACTAGCGATCTTTTAACAGCAAACTTTGCACACATATAGAATAAAGGAGTGACAACTTCGTTTCAAGTTCAAGAATTTATTAACAGAAATAAAATAAACATCCAGAGAACATCACTATATAATGCTGTTTATCTGAATTAACACTATATTTCAACTAATAAATCCTCTCTACTTGGCTAGTGAAACTCAACTAAACTATTAAGCAAAATGAAGATAAAAAGAAAGCTAAGCTATTTACAAGCAAAAACAAAACAAAAGAAAAAATAAAAGTGGTTGATCATCATCGGAGTAATTCAGTGAATCCTGGTTCACTGCAGATCTGATGTACAGTACATGGAATGTAGTTAAATTAGCTTTACTAATTCAGAACAACATTTGGTGTGTTTCAACCCATTCACACTACGAACACGAAAAAAACGTTACTTGATGAAATAACATTTGTTTGAGTTAAAGAACCAAAGTTCATCTTAAAATATCTGAATTGAGATTAAATTAGCTTTACTAATTCAGAACATTTGGTATGTGTTTCAACACATTCACCATGCAAATCCTGAGTTACCCAAAACATTTGAGGAAATAACGTTTTAAACAATGGTTTGCTCAGTAATATCATTTACTTTAGGGACAGCTGAATATATTAATGCGACTCTACCTCCGGGTGCTAGGGGTCGCTGAGACGATCGGTCGCTAAAATTGGTTACTTCTAAAGTTTAACCAAAACGCCTTTAAATCCACATTAATATTCCATATTAATGCGGGACCAAGGCTTATAGCACTACTAAACGATGGCGGAGCGAAACCGAGCAAGCCTTATGCTTAAAACGGGCTTTTGTTAAATAACCGGAACCGGAAATTACCAGGAGCTAAATAGCATTTTTGGCTAGTGGATTTTCGGCGCTTACTTTAAAAGCTTCGGCTTTTATTTTAGTCATAATGAGTGGGCCGGATAATGTAAACATTAATGTAAAGGCATGTGAATGCCTTACAAAAACATTTTCCAATGAACATGTAACCTTTCCCTGTTGGGTCTCTCTGTCCAACCTGTCGGTGCCTCGTGTGAGTTTGGTCCACTTTGGTCATCCAAGGAAGGCAGTGGAAAGGGAAAACGTCATTTCATCAGCAGACTGCGGCCATGCAGTTATGGGCTAGCCTGCGGCTCTGCAGCCTAGCAGCAGCAACATGTGATCGGAGGCCTTGGCTCTGCGGCGTCCTCTGACCCGGTTGCAGCCACGATTTCAGCAATTTTCTCCTCAGCATGGGAAAGTAGGTGCTGTGTCGGCTTTCCAGCTCCGTCTGGAGTCCGCTTTCCTGTAAAGGCTGAGGAGAAATAAACAACACTTCCTTCTTGCGCTTAATGCTGAAGTTAAGACGGCAGACTTAACTTTTATTTGCCTGGTGATGTCCCCTGGGCAAAGAGAGATTTCTTCAAGGTGCTGGATGGTGTGTCTTTCAGGCCCTGAAACAAATGTTGTTCGAAGACCGTCTGATTTCCCTACGTTAGTGGCAGTAGAGCTTGCTCCAGCTGCTGCTGTGCTGTTTGCGGTAGCTAAGGCGGACGTGACTGCGTTGGTTACAGAAAAGTAACTTGACATTGTTAGCTGTTGTCTGCCCTTTGCAGCTGATCTGTGGCTGTCTGGGGTGGTGTAGTGGTCCCTGGAGAAGTGGGTATACTCTCAATGTTTGGCCTTTTAGATGCAGCTCAGAAAATGCTGTTTTAGAAACAATGACATGCAACACTGCTCTATTTAGTTTACCCAAAAATCCATCACTAGGGTTTACTCATTTTAGCCTAAAATATTTAGCCTAAAACATTTAGATTACAATATTTCCTTGAGCTACTACGTGAGCTGTGAAAATACTGTTGTCTCTTTCTTAAAGATTTTATCCAGCTTCTGGCGGGTAAAGTAAAATTTTCTTTGGTTTATATTGAAGGAATTCCTACACTACATCCAGAATCAACATTTCATTACTTTACTGTAGGTTTTTCAATATAGACCTAGATGATAAGGCATATGGAAAGCCCTAAATTGAATGAGAAAGATAATCTATATAAAGAGATAAAGTTAATAACGAGGAGAACATCAAAACTCAAATCTCTTTGTTTTTGCTAATCATGAATTGTCAAATATACCAGTTGAAACACCCAAAGAACTGTTGATCCTGTTGATTTAGACACCCTGACAATGAATGTTTAGCCCCTCGATTTTAAAATGGACAGTGATTTAAAACTTGACAGTCAAAAAGGACCTCAGTTAAGTCATTTTTATCATGTAAGGAGCAAAGCAAAGGTAAAACCTATTCTTTCAAGTCAAAAATATGGAAACACTACTCTAAGCCTTCATTTCATCATTGCTGGATTAGTGTAATTCTCTTTATCTCTGTCAGTCCTCACTCAGAAGTCTGCAGCTGGTTTAAATGGTGCTGCACACCTTTTAATGGAAAAACATAAAATAAAGCATATTAGCCCATCCTGCCTCCCTTCACTGGTTGCCTGTTTATCTTAGAGTTCAGTTTAAAGAACTTCTGTTTGTTTTTAAGGATTTAAACAGCTTATTATTATTGTTGTTTTAAACTGTTGATTCTTTACTCCAGTTATTTCATTAGATGTTATTTTGTTGTACCTCGTGTTAAAGTGCTCTTTAAACAATGATGACAATGATGATGATTATGATCACAAACGTTTGCATCATCACCCAGAAGCTAGAGAGAAAAGAGACAAGATTTTTCACACCTCACTTAGAAACTGAAGGAATTATTTTAAACTAAATATTTTAGGCTAAAATATTAAACTGTTTATTGGTTGTTGTTTTTTCTTCAATCCCACTGTTATGTTTAGTAATTTCTGCCAAAAGCTGCAGCATTTTCATTTAATCCATCTGAATGCAGTATTTGCAAGCCCTACTCCGATTGGATGGAAAGAAATCTGTCTGTGATTGGCTGGTGAGGTGGACCGTTTTTGAAGTCAAGAGCGCACAGACAGAATCCCGCGAGCAGTGTTGCCAACTCAGCGACTTTGTCGCTATATTTAGCGACTTTTCAGACCCCTCCAGCGACTTTTTCAAAAAAGCGACTAGCAACAAATCTAGCGACTTTTGGAGACTCTTACGTGAAAGCACGTATCGTTGATACTCTTGTCCTCCAGCGGCAGATGCTGCCGTGGGGCGCCTCTCCCCTCCCAACCCCGTTCACCCGCTCCCGCAGGTCTCCCTCTCAGCGCTGCAGTCAGAGTCACAGCATGTTTACCCTCAGCATCCAGACTGCAAATGAAGTGCGTATGCGCTAGGATTGACGCCCTAAATGTAAATGTAAATGTAAAATGTAACATTTTACATTTACATTTACATGTAAATGTAAAATGTTATTTGGTCTAAAATAAATAACTGAATTTGAAATGTTTTATCTTAAATAAATAACGGCATTTGATTCACACAGCCACATGTTCATGTTTTACCGTGATTTGTAGGCTCCTTAGTGGACCACAAGGGAAAAAAGAAAAAGTAAAATAAAAAGTAAAAAAAAACATTTAAAAAAAAACATTAAAAAATAATTGCAACTCCACCATAGAGTCTCTTTATGGTTCATTTTGCCGTTCCCAAGCCCGGGTAAAGGAGGAAGGTTAGTATTGTAATAAAATAAACATTAATTTAAAAAAAATAGAGCTGTCGCCTTGCAGCAAGAAGGTCCTGGGTTCGAGTACACCCCTGGGTCTTTCTGCATGGAGTTTGCATGTTCTCCCTGTGCATGCGTGGGTTCTCTCCGGGTACTCCGGCTTCCTCCCACAGTCCAAAACATGACTGTTAGGTTAATTGGGTTCTCCAAATTGTCCTTAGGTGTGAATGGTTGTTTGTCCTGTTTGTCTCTCTGTGTTGCCCTGCGACAGACTGGCGACCTGTCCAGGGTGTACCCTGCCTCTCGCCCAGTGAACGCTGGAGATAGGCACCAGCAACCCCCGCGACCCCATGAGGGATTAAGCGGTTTGGAAAATGGATGGATGGATGAACATTAACGGACAGAAAAAAGTAGCTCTATATATTGTGAGTGTTTTTACTCACTTTTTGTCTCTCTCTAACGACGTTATTTCTCCCACAGCGTCAATAACATGCACATCACATCATGTGGCAGATTATGCAAATTAAGTGATGACGTCATTCAGCTACTTTTAGCACAGCCAATAGCTACTTTCCTTACTGAGGAGTTGGCAACACTGCCCGCAAGCCGCGCACAGCTGGTGTTGAGCGTGGAAGTAGCAGGTCACGGGCAGACACGGAACCGAGCGTGAGCAAAGTGGATTGAGAAGAGTTTATCAGTTTTAAGCACGCGCGCGTGATGTTTAAACGCTGAATACCTGTCTCACGGCGCGCTCAAACAAAATACACAAATATCGCTCAAGAAGTGGGTATACGCCGTATACCCGCGTACACCCTGGACTACACTGTCCGACTTCCGTAAAGCATTGACACCCATTGTGCAAAGCGTCATTTTCTGTTACAAACAGCAAAATTCTTCGTCATCTTTACCGTCGACAGGCTGCAGCCATGTCCCCAATTCCTCGTTTTCCATCCACTTTTGTTGAAATTAGCATTTTCCCATTCTCTATCCCTTTTCCGAACATTGTAAAAACATACGGCTTTACGATCAACTGGAAGCAGTTCCGCGCACAACGCACAATCAGTTATATCTGATATAATATATCTGACAAAACTGTTTTTATGACCATATTTTTTTTAGAAAAACATAAGGCATTTTTAATGCCACAGATAATCACATTTATTGACTTGTAATGCCAATTAAGGCCTTAATTTAAAAAATAATAATTTAATGACTTTTAATGCCCCGCGGACTAACTATGCATTTATGTTTAAATACACATTTTGCGAATACTTATTTGTGTGTATAGAAACAGGTGCACAGGTTAACCGTTCAATAAGCGGCTTATGACGACACTATTCTTTCAGTGTTAAGATTGCAAAAGCTTTAGGACTTCCGAGCTCCGTAGCGACTGCTTACCTTTCTTTAGAAATTACTAGCTTTTTATGCTTATGCTTCTCACCTTTCTTTTAAGGTAAATTAGCAATTTTAGCTTATTCAACATAAACAGATCTTTGATCCAGAATGTTTCCCTCTGCTTGGTCTAAAAAAGTAACCGTCACTACCACATTTTTTTCTTGATTTCTTTTAGTGTTTCTAAAAGCTAGAAAGTTGCTATTTGAAATGACTTTAGTTTTGTGTCATGTCTGTGATGCTTTTTTCTGCAATATTAAAGAACTGAATGATCATTCTCCGACGCCTGTGATTCCATAATTTTTGCCAGGGGTTGAACATGTTCAAGTGATGAAAATAACGTTTGATCATAAAAGGATTTATAATAAACAATGAAATAAGTGTACAAAATGTAAAAATGATTATTTAATATTCATGAATGTCTTGTAATTGTGTTTTGTAATTTCAGCTCTCTTACTGAACAATTACAGTTATAAAGACAAGGATAAAAATCGCAAATGTTAAAATAATATAAACATTTTGGCTATATGAGCTATTCATTTTATCAAAAAGGTAGAAAACAGGAAAATTTTAAAATCGGGAAGATCCAATCAGGTTTAATTGCATTGTTACATCTCTGCACATCACTCACCTGTCAAGGATAAACATTCCTTTTCCTACAACTTAAATTCTGAAGTGTGCTGTACACTAAGAACACACCCGTGTAACCGCTCCCTCTGAAAATTATACATAAATTAATTTTTTTAATGTTTTAAAGGCATACTATGCAACATTTTTCAGTTAATTAATGTGTTCCATACCGTTTTGGATGATTAAATGAGTCATTTCAGGTCGAACTAAGGTTTTCTCGGCTGCCCTGGTGGTCTGTGGGGGAAATACCGCACTTGCAATTGCAGGAGCACTCGGCCCGCACTCACAGGCTCAGTAGTCTCGTGTGCATCGCGAGAGTCGGTCTTGCTTCACGGCGAGAACTGCTATACGCCCCCAGTGAAAGGCATGCTCGTTGCTAGATTTGTGCAGTTATCATGGCGGAACCAGCGAGAAAACAGCGAAGCCCATGTCAGAGAAGGCAAGAAAGAGGAAAATGGCTCTGGACAGAGAGAAGAGTCCTACACGGCTGAACATCGGGCAAGCTTTTTCAGAATGCCGAGAACTAAAAGAAAAAGAAGGCTGCAAGGCTGACGCGGACCTCGCGTTTTTGCTGATGCGATTGTAAGTAACATTGTAAGGTTACCCTCACCCTACCGCCTGACCAACATTCCAAAAAAAAAAAAAAAAACCTAACTCCATATGCGCGCAAAGCTTGTCTCCCCCGCTCTGCCGGTCGCGCAAAGCTTGTCACCCCCCCACTCAGCTCTGCCGGTCGCGCAAAGCTTGTCTCCCCCCCCCCCAGCTCTGCCGGAAGCGCAAAGCTTGTCTCCCCCCCCCCCCCAGCTCTGCCGGTAGCGCAAAGCTTGTCTCTCCCCCCTCTGCGGGTCGCGCAAAGCTTGTCTCCCCCTGCTCCATCGTGCTAAGCTTGTCTCTCCCCCCACCCCCCTGCTCCGCTCATCCGGTAAGCAAATTCCTAGGAGAAACACTTCATTGGAATGGTTTCTCTCTCTCTCTGTGCATGTTCATACTTTCACTGTGTTAGTAGACATGGTGATTCGTTGCGTTCGCCTGTCTGCTTAGCTCAAAACAACCGTGCCTGGCTTGACGGAGAAACCAGAACAGCTGAGCATATTTACGACAGTGCACTTTTACTTTCGCCCTCTGGGGGGAGCCTCGCTGGAAAATCTACCCCGGTTGCATAGTATACCTTTAAGACAAAACTAAAAGAACAGCTAGAAAAATGCTTAAACTAGCAAATGAAGACTGTTGCCTTTAATGACAACAAACTAACATCTCAGCATACAACAGCTGTGCAGTTTGAGTAAATATTCATAACAGAGTCACTTTCCCTCCTGTGTAGGTTTCTCATGTGTGTTTTTAAATTTGATTGTTGCCTAAATCTTTGTCCACATACATCACAACAGAAAGGCTTCTGTCCTGTGTGAATTCTCATGTGTGTGTTTAGAGTTGATTTTTGGCTAAATCTTTGTCCACATAGATCACAACAGAAAGGCTTCTGTCCTGTATGGATTCTCATGTGTGTGTTTAAAACAGATTTTTGGCCAAATCTTTGTCCACATAGATCACAACCGAAAGGCTTCTCTCCTGTATGGATTCTCATATGTATGTTTAGATATGATTTATGGCTAAATCTTTGTCCACATACATCACAACAGAAATGCTTCTGTCCTGTGTGGATTCTCATGTGTGTGTTTAAAATAGATTTTTGGTTAAATCTTTGTCCACATAGATCACAACGGAAAGGCTTCTCTCCTGTGTGGATTCTCATGTGTGCGTTTAAATTAGATTGTTGCCTAAATCTTTGTCCACATAGATCACAACATGAAGGCTTCTCTCCTGTATGGATTCTCATGTGTCCGTTTAAAGCTGATTTGTGCCTAAATCTTTGTCCACATATATCACAACAGAAAGGCTTCTCTTCTGTATGGATTCTCATGTGCGAATTTAAATATGATTTTCGGCCAAATCTTTGTCCACATAGATCACAACAGAAAGGCTTCTCTCCTGTGTGGATTCTAATGTGTTTGCTTAAATCTGATTTTTGGCTAAATCTTTGTCCACATAGATCACAACAGAAAGGCTTCTTTCCTGTGTGGATTATCATATGTGTGCTTAAATCTGTTTTTTGGCTAAATCTTTGTCCACATAGATCACAACAAAAAGGCTTCTGTCCTGTGTGGATTCTCATGTGTGTGTTCACATTTGATTTTTGTCTAAATCTTTGTCCACATAGATCACAGCAGAAAGGCTTCTCTCCTGTGTGGATTCTCATGTGTGTGTTTAAATGTGTTTTTTGTCTAAATCTTTGTCCACATAGATCACAACAGAAGGGCTTCTGTCCTGTGTGGATTCTCATGTGTCTGTTTAAAGCGTATTTTCTAATAAATGTTTTGCCACAGTCTTCACAGCTAAGCTTCACTCCTGTCTGGACTTTCCTTCGTGAGTCCACATTTTTCTTCTTTGTAGAACATTTCATATATCCAGAGTCTGACCAGTGTTTCAGCTCAGAGAGAGGGTGTTCTACATCACTGTCCTCTTCATCCTCCTCAGTGTCTTCAGCCTCTGAAGAAGTGGAAGCATCTCCATGATCTTGTATCCTGATGGATTCTTCACCATTATTCTCTTCTGGAAGCTCTCTGCCTTTAATCTGGTCTGGATAAAGCTGTGAGAGCAGCAGAGACTGTTCATCATCCAGACTCTTTATGGGAGGAGCAGAGACTGGAAACCTGATGGCATTAATCACCTCCTTCCCATTGAGCTGCTCTCCTGGCAGACTGATGTAGACTCCCTCCTGTACCTCCTTGATGTGGGGGGGCTTTGGATCATGCAGGTCATCAGGAGGTCTGTGGTCTAAAGAAGCTTCTTCTTTAACAATCAGCTTCTGCCGAACATCTGCAGGAAACATTGAAACATATTATACACATTAGAAAGTATTTTGATCCCAGACTGAACTGAGGCACATTTTAATATAGACATTTAGGTAATTTAGTTAGATAATGATTTGATTAAACTACTACTTTTCCTTATTGAGTCCCTCCTCTCAAAAATGCACAAGATTTTTGACCCCCCCCCCCCATTCCCTCCCTTCTCACAGGTATTCAAGTCAGACTTGTAATTCATTAATTATCTTTTTTAATAAAAATAAATAAAAATAAATCAGCTCGATTCACATACGACACCCTTCTCCTCTCCCATAGCCAGTCATTTTCCTGCTTCCTACTGCCCACCTCCTCTGAAATTTCTGATCTCATCCATAAATACAAGTCCTCAACCTCTTGACCCCCCCCTCCCCCCCCCTTA
Source organism: Fundulus heteroclitus (assembly GCF_011125445.2). NCBI lineage: Eukaryota > Metazoa > Chordata > Actinopteri > Cyprinodontiformes > Fundulidae > Fundulus > Fundulus heteroclitus. The sequence continues at coordinate 1,339,047 of NW_023397121.1, forward strand.
GCTCTGGTCAAAACCTGTCTCACCTTTCCTCCTCCCCTTCATTACATACATTATTCATTCCTCCCTCTCCTCTGGTATTGTCCCCTCACTTTTCAAAACTGCATCTGTCTCTCCGATTCTGAAAAAACCTGGTTCTGATCCCACTGACTTTAATAATCTTCGTCCCATCTCAAATCTTCCCTTTATTTCTAAAATCCTCGAAAAAATAGTGTATCCTCAACTCCACGCCTATTTTACCCTCAACAGTGTATTTATTTTTTTGGAACTTTTTATTTTTCCAGAATTTTCACAACAAAAGAACATTCCATGAGCCAAGAGCAATGAAATCAATAACAGAGATACTGATGCCACATATGCAATATTTCAAAATAAATGCAGCACAATAAACCAGATCACCTGAAGCTTCGAATACCCTAAAAGAGAAAAATGTACATACACACAACCATATGTATACATACATACACACGAACCCACACCCTTCCCCTTTCCCTCCAGGGTGCCCACACACGGGCCAAAAATGCAACTTAAAGTAAACAAATAGCAAAAAATACATATAAAATATATATACACATAAACGTATACCAACATATATGTACACATATACAAATACATACCATAAGAATACCGATGACAGAGCAGGTTGCAATTCATTCGAGTCACTACAGCCCAAAATCATATACCCAAATATAATTTCACCAAATACCATCTTTGATTGAACTTGTCCACTTTGAGTTGTAAACATGCGGTCATTTTTTCCATCCTATACACTTGTTTAACCCTATTCTTCCACTCTGCTATAGATGGTGACAAAACTTGTTTCCAATTAGTCGTAATATTTTTTTTTTGCTACTAATAGTAAGATGTGCAAAATATACTTTTGGTCTACATCAAAAATAATCTGGTATTATACTTAGTAAATAAAACAAAGCATTTGAAGGTATTTCTCTGTTTATAATTGTCTCTATTTCATGCTTAATCCCCTTCCAGTACTCGCTGATAACAGGATAGTCCCAAAGAATGTGCGTATGATCACCAATCTTCCCATGCTGTCTCCAACATATGGCTGCTGAAAGGTTTTTGACAAATCTAGAAATTACAAACGGGGTGCGAAAGAATCTTATTACAATTTTCCAACTGAATTCTTTTCACATTTGGCTGTTAATTCCTTTGTGACTTCCCATCGGTACAAGTCAATTTTGATTTTCTTTATCAATTTGTTGTAATTAGCATCGAGCATTTGTGAGGGTTTGGGTGTAAGAATTATCCCCAAGTACCTGATTCCTTGTTCTGACCAATGAAAGATCTCACCAAGTTGGCTTGGTCGTTGGCCAGATGTCATTATTGCTTCTGACTTACTTTGGTTAATTTTGTATCCAGATATATCGCGATATTCCTTTAAGCAATGCATGAGCCTGGGGACTAATGTAAGAGGGTGCTGTATAAATAATAAAATATCATCAGCGAAGCGGGCAATTTTATGAGTTAGCCCTTCCCCATCCCTGATTCCTTGTATGTGGTCGTCCTGACGTATGGCCTCTGCCAGAGGTTCAATACTCAGGGCAAACAAGATGGGGAACAACAAATCTCCCTGACACCCCCCTCCCCCCCCGCTCCATGTTGAAAAATTCTGAACAACACCCATTAACTCTAACCTTGGATTTGGAATTTTTATAGAATAACGTAACCCAACTAACGAATGTTTCGCCAAAGCCCATTTCAATTAGTGTATGTTTAAGAAATTGCAATCAACACGATCAAACGCTTTTCCGGCGTCTAAACCAAGAAGCATGGATGGTTGGGGATCTTTTGTCATCAATGATTGTAAGTTTAGGGCTCTTCTTACATTACTAGATCCCTGTCGACCCAGCATAAGCCCAGTTTGATCTGGATTAATGAGTTATTTTATATATACTTTTGAATTCGAGTGGATATAATTGATGTCAATATTTTATAGTCCACGCAAAGAAGACTAATCGGACGGTAACTTGCACATTGCAGTGGATCTTTTCCCTCTTTGTGTAGGACTGTGATGATCGCCTCAGACCAGGACTCCGGAGGGGTCCCTGAATTTAGGACATAATTATAAAGCCTGCATAGTATGGGTGTGAGATCATTATTAAAGACCTTGTAAAATTCTCCTGCGAACCCATCCGTTCCTGGAGTCTTGTTCTGTTTCAATTTACCAATAGTCTCTCTAATTTCATCTTCTCTAATAGGCTCAACTAGCCTTGAGGCTTCATCTGTTGACAGTTTAGCCATTTTCACTGATTTAAAAAACTTATGGATTTTGTCTTCTTTTGGTTCCTGGTTATGACTCTTGTATAGCTGTTCATAAAATTTAGCAAAATTATCTGATATTGTTTTTGGACTAGTTGCAATTGAATTACTATTAAGTTGCCTAATTTCTGGGACGATACGGCTCGCCTGAGCCTTTTTCAATTGAAACGCTAATAAACGGCTAGCCTTATTTCCAAATTCATAGTATTTCCGGTCAATAAATCTGAGGGCTCCCTCCGCCCTGTAAGTCAACAAGTCATCCAACTTATTTCTATTTTCTTTAAGTTTATCTAAAGCCTCTTTTTTCCCTTGTTGTTTGTGTTCATTTTCCAATCTTTTGATTTCATTCTCAACCTGGAATTGTTTTTGCATCCTTTGTTTCTTTAATCTGGATCCTATAGAGATTATTTTGCCCTTTATTGTGGCTTTTGCTGCATCCCATAAGACGGAGGGTGAGACCATTCCATTATCATTAAAAGCAAAATATTCATTTATGGCTGTCTGTATTTCTTCTCGAATAAGCGTATCTGTTAATATTGATACATTTAACCGCCAATACCAAAAACAAGGTTTCAAACCCAAGTCAAGTTTCATTGTCACAGGGCTATAATCCGAAATTGTAATTGATTCTATTAAACCTTCCTTAACCTGATGAATGTTCTTTTTTGTTATTAAGAAGTGATCTAGTCTGGAGTAGCTGCTGTGTACCTGTGACATAAATGTAAAATCTTTCTCCTTTGGATGGAGATGACGCCAAATGTCAATTAGCCCGAGTTCTGTCATCATTGTCGCTAGACTTTTTGACATTCTACTTTGGGATTTGAATGTTGAGGGTAATTTGTCTAATTTATTGCTAAGAAAACAATTCATATCCCCACCTATAAGTAGTAAACCCTCTCCTTTCTCTGCCAGAAGATTTGCGAGTTTTTGAAGAAAAATGGACAATCCTCGTTCGGGGCATACACATTTAAAATACTCAATTTTATCCCTGCAACGGTTCCCACTACCATTATATAGCATCCCTCTGGGTCCTGATGAACTTTCTCAGTTAAAATAAACAGACTTATTAATCAAAATGGCTACCCCACATTTTTTACTATTTCCATAAGAACTGAAATATGCTTGGTCTACCCATTCCCTTTTTAACTTTAGATGTTCCTTTTCCGTGAGATGTGTCTCTTGAAGCAGGGCAATCACACACTGCATCTTCTTTAATTGTGTCAGAATTTTCTTCCTCTTAATTGGGCTGTTTATACCTTTTATGTTATATGTTATTAAAGTCAATGGTGTCATCATTAAGGTTAAATTTAATAAGATGATAAATAAATTGTCGTTCTGTCTTAGAATACGTATCTCTCATACAAAAATATAAAAGCAAAGTAACCTTCCTGTAAAATAATCTTGGATAAAGCTTTCGAATCAGGGGAAACACATAAAGAACACTTTGAACACATAACAGAACTTCCAAAAGTGCAGCCAGCCATAGTCCCTGAGCTGTAACCATGCCTGACCCTCTATAACATTGGGACAGAGAGTGGTGGGCTCTCTGCGACATAGACTGTAACCAGTATTACACCAGGATGTAAAAAAGGTATCTGTGAGTGTAGCTCACTCATGTAACTAAAACAAAAGGTCTCCTTTTTTTCTTTTTTTTTCCCTTATTTGTGACAACTTATAATGTTCTCAATCAACAATTATACCTCCAGTCTTTTCTCATCATACTCCTACATGGCTTTATGTTACCTTTAACCAGCTTTAATCTTTTATCTTCACCTGTCTTATCTTCATGCTCACTCCTGTTCCATCATGGCCTTCAGATCTGCTACAGAGAACGTCCCGCCCCTCTTTCTCTTCGAGCTGATGCTCCATCCGTCTGCTAGCCTTTCTTCGAGGCGCTCTCTTTCTCCGTGAGACACCTGGACACCCAACCGCTCCAAGGTGTCCGACGCCTCCATCAGCAAAGCAAAAGTGCGGTCTCCCAAGTCCATTTTAATCTTCAGGCGTGCTGGATACAGACACTTCGCCTGTACGCCCTTCTGTTTCAGCTGCTTGACAACTGCATGCCCGTCTCTTTTGTAACTCAGGGGAGTAATCTTGATAGAAGAAAATCCTCTTGTCTTGAAACAAACCTGTCCTTGTCTCCACGCTTGCTGTAAAATAACATCTTTCACCGCTGCATCCAGAAATCTCACAATTGAGCGAGGAGGCGCCGCTGGGTTTAACGGCCTGGACAGGAGCGACCGGTGCGCTCTCTCAATACTTATGTCCAGATCTGGTGGCAGCGTCAGTACTTTAGGCAGTAGATCTTTAACGAACTCAACCACGTTCCCTTCCTCACTCCCCTCTGGAATCTGGAAAATGCGTAAGTTGTTTCTCCGTAACCTGTTTTGTAAATCGTCACATGTGGCTGTCAGTTGTGTTTCTCGCTGAAGCAGGTATCGCAGCACCCGATGTTGCCTGCCTTTTACCTCCTCAGCCGCAGCCACACGGTCCTCCAGCTCCTCAGTCCTCCTCCTGTGGTCATTCAGTTGTAAAGTTGTCTTTATTTCGGTCACAGATGTCTCCAGGTGTCCAAGTACGTCCTTGGTTTGCTTATGTCCCTCGGCGTTTTCCTGTCGCATCTTTCTCATCTCTTCCAGCATAGACGTCTCGCCCGCTAGCTTATAATGTTTCTGGCTAGCGTTAGCATCTGGTGGGTCTGAGCCTGAGCTAATGCTGCTAGCCGGGCTTGGCGATCTTCGTTTTTTGTCGTCAAATTCCTTAGAATTCGCTTGTTTGTTTCCCAATCTGGTCTTTGAAGGGCCACTAATTTTGTAGTCATGTATTGTATAATTTGAATGGTATTTGTTAATAAAGTTGTCGTTACTTTTCCAAATCTTAACGGAGCTTAATGTTTAAGCTGTTGCTTCCATCATGACGTCACCGGAAGTCCATATAGTTCAGTTTTCATGCACTGAACTAAATATGGAATTGGTGAGTAGTGAACACAATGTTATGTTTGTTTAACATGTTGGTGGTGTTAGCCAATGCTAATTGTTTATCAATTGTCACACGATTTAACTTCTTAAATTCAAAGTATGTGTAAATGCTGATATCTTTATTTTGTCTGAAAGACTAGATGGTGGATATAATTGCATTTATTTCTGTAAGTGGAAAAAAGTCTAGTTAACTACCAGGTTGGTAATTTACTGGTCCTGTTAATTTAAATACAGGCCAGGTGACCCTTTTTAGGGTTAAAGGATGGAGAGCTTCTTGCAACTGGCTGGGGCAGGAGAACCTGAAATTAACTCCATACTGATCTGGTAGGAGGCTGATGGTCTGTAGCATTTCCACTTCCATCTCATCATACAGACACAATCCATTATTCATCTCTTCTCCATTGGAACACAGTTTACGTTTGGACATTTTCAACTCAAATAACTGGACAATCAAACCATGGCCTTTTTATTAATTACTCTATTAATTAATTGCTCCAGTAGAATTTAGACCTCTGATATTATATGCCTGCTAGTCCTTAATACATAAACTAGTGTTACACTTACCTCTCACCTTCCTCTTACGCTTAAAAACAAATAAAATAACTTTAAAACCAATTTGGAAATCAACTGGAATCTGTTTTAGATAAAACAGAAGCCATAAATTCTCATTTCTTTGCATCAGTTAAATGACGTGAAACAGTGTTTTCAAATGGCTGAAGTAGATTAAAGACTGGCTAAGCCATTCATAAAGTCCATTACAATAACCTAAATGGGTCCTAATAAAAGCATTAATTATAATCTCTAGATGGTGATGTGAAAGAAAAGGTTTAACTTTATCCAGTTGTCTCAGATGATAAAAAGATTATAATCTGGACTAGATTACAGATTTAATCTGTGGATCAAGTTTAAAATTATTGTCCAGTCCCACATTCAGGTTTGTTGCCGTCTGAGTCAAATAATGTGATAAAGAACCCAGATCAGCCAGAACTTTAAAAGCATTACAGGGCAATAACTTCATTTTTACTCTTTTATTCATTTTTACTTCATTAAAATGAAAACACATGCTGTTGGGGTTGTATTATCCTGTATTATGTTCTTTATGCTGTTTTGAAATCTTTAAAATCAATAAAAATTATTTGAATATTTTTTTTCTCTTCCTTTCTTTCTCTTCCACTTTTCAGTTTGTGTCCATTGAATGTGAAATAAGCCCAAAATAACCCCTAATAAAGTTTTTATCAAAGGTATCCCACAGAGCACTATAGTGAAAGCAGTAATGCTCCACTTGTGAAAGTAAACCTGTTGGCCTCTCCTTGGCATCAAGACAGCAATTCTTGGTGCTCCACAACCAGACAGGACACGTAAAAAACTGACAGAATCAAGGCTGCCAGACAACCAGCGCCACCGGGTCCTCTGACTACCACCAGCAACCAAAGCAGGTGGAGTGTCTTGCTCAAGGACACAACGACAGAGGATCGGTGTGGGGGTTCAAACTGCCAACCCACCAGTTACAGGAAAAACTCCTAGCTCAGATATTTTGTCTGATGAATCCAGAGAGTTTTGGTCTTTAGCTGCAACACAGGACCCAGAAACAAAGTAAAGCAATCCTTACTGTTGATAGGAGCAGCAGTTAATGGAAAGCTGCTATCAGTCTCCTCCTTCACAAGGAGCTGCTCTCCTTCCTGACGGGCCCCGGGTTCCTCCTGTTCCTCCTTTATGTGGAGGGGCTCTGACTCCTGCTGCTCCCCCTCAGGACTCTGTTCTTCAGGAGCCTCTTCTTTAACATCTGCAGCCAACACTGAAACACATTACATGCTTTATCAACAACTAGATCTTTACAATGTTACAACCATGGGAAAGATTCAGTTTAGAGAAAAAGATTTGATCAGCAGTGTAGAGAAAACTGAACCTCAGGAACTGACAGTTTCACCCTAGAAATGATCACCAGTAACTTTAGGGTCATTCTGTTGTGGAAATTTAATTTAATTATTCTGTTAAAACGTTAAATAACAGCTAAATTGCTTAGAATATGACAGTCAAATAAATACCAGTGATACAATATGACAGTTAAACATTGATTTATAGGTACATATTTGTTATTTGAATATATATTTGTAGCTGAAAAATTGAAGAGTTATTGAGTAAAGACTTTTTTTTATTTTTTTGTTACATTTAATGACAGTTTTATATTGTTAGCTACTTTAGGCCCAGTATTTATTTAAGTGAGTTATTGATTTATTTCTTAATATATTCTAAATATTGGCAGGATTGGTCCTCCATAGAGAACAGCCAGAAGAAAACAGGCGACCCTTTTTCTAAACAAGATCAACCAAAAACCGTTTTTCAGAGGAATTTTTCCAAGCACAAAGAAAAACTTGATGCTGAATTTTGCTACAGGCTAAGCTAGCATTAGCGCCTCCTATGCTACATGCTAAGCTAGCATTAGTACCTCCTAAGCAGAGCTGCAGGCTTAGCCAGTTTTCTGGGGGAAAGCCTGCAACGAGTTGTGATGAAGAGGAGGAATCCATCAGCTGCTGAAAACGGCTCCTAAACTTTAGCTCCATCCACACAGTTAGCATGAAGAAGGAAATCTCCAAACCTGATGGGTGCAGCAGAACTCTGGGCTGGAAAACATCCCCCATCATTGGTGTCTCCTCTGCTGCGTCCTGCCGCTCTTTGAGCTCCTGCTTCCCTCCAGTTTCTCCGCTGTGCCTCCAGCTGCTGGACTTCTTTCCAGACTTCATCACCTGCAGCAGCTGCTGCTCTCTTTCAGCCTCACCAACACTCCCGCTTCTGGCCTCACAGCAACACAAGGACAAAGAACCCGGAAGTGATCAACGCGTTGGGAGGATGTGCGTCACCATAGACATAATATAGAGGAGACCTCGCATTGACTATCACGGCGCAGGAATTACGGCCGCCATCTTGGGGCGGTGTACCTGCTACCCTATCCTGCTGTTTCAAGCTGAACAGACTAATGATGCCTCAGCACTGTGAGTCTTATTTGTTTGAATCGACGGATTATTGACGTCAAGGGTCGAGGGATAACTTTTCACACTAAGGTGAACTGATATTGTTTATTTTTTTATTAGAATGGGATGTTTCCAATATTAGGTAGAGAGATACAGGTATACATGTGGATGCTATAAACAGTTTTTGTGACTTAGCCTCTTCTCCATATTATTTATATATATATATATATATATATATTCATAAAATAGGCGGGGTTTTTTTCCAGTTATTCCTTTGTTTTTGTCAACACCAGACACAATAAAAAGCTATTTTTTATTTATTTTTTATTTGGTCTAATATGTATTTAGAGTTTTTAAATCATTATCTTGCATTGTTAGTACACATATATGCTGTTAAATGTTGAATATTTATTTTTGTTAATTTTATATACTGTTTCACATGTAGTCATTTAAAAGATCTAACATCATACAACATTTACTTTAAGCCTAAATAGAAAAAGTCATGTTTTTTTATTTAACAAACATATTTTTGTATTAAAAGAGACTATTACTTTAATGCCAGAACAGCACTGAAGAAACATATTGTAGGAGCCTGAATTAATACTTTTTGATTTTCTTGGTATGCATTATGGTTAAAGTTTTGTGTTTTGTTTTTCTTGCTAAATTTATTTTGCTTGAAATTATTAGATATTATTGGTAATTCACATTAATTTGGGGAATTTGTATATTTAGTTATTGTGTACATTGTTATTATTTTCATTACTTTTTTGGTTTAAGGAGGCATACGTGTCACTTTTTAAGGATGATGCATCATGGGAGTTTTGTGGTTTGTGTAGCTCACAGAGTGGAGCCAAATGGTTTGTTGACCTCTGTCGTCCTCATATTTTGTATGTTTGGCACCCTTTTTTCTTCCACCTACTCACTAAAACGTTTTTAAATGCAATAACGTCTCCGTGGATTTCTTGGACGAATCATCTGGACAACTTGTTGGAAATCTTGAGGCCGCAGCCAGTCAGGCCGGCTTCACTTATTTTTGAACTCTACAATTAATCAAAAAACCTGCCCCAAATGGATTTCTCAAATCGATAAGTGCCAGTGGATAATGAACTTTTGTAAATACATGGAGATCTGATGAAGAGAACGCCAAAGATGAAGCCTTTGTTTGCTGCTGAATGGGACCACGCCATGATGACACTTTTACGCACAAGTGGATTACTTTGATTAAAGTCGGATTTCAGGACCTTTTGGACTTTTTCTGTGGATAATTCGTTTCTTCCCAATTTTTGGATTATTATTGTGGATAAAAACGATTAAAATGTCGACACACTCAGAGTCAAGTCAAGGAAAGCGGAAATTAAAAATGACAGAAAAAGCCTTTGAGGCGGCCAAGGAGAAACATTTAAATGCGCGCAGATACAAGTTGTCCCAAGTATCAGGTATGATCAATCACCTTGATAAATTAATGGAAAAGGATGAAAATGTGGACATGGTTAAAAACAAACTGCGGGTTGATCATCACCGTTTGCACCAAGAATTCTGTGAATCAAATGCAGTGCTTAAGGACTATATGGTGGAAGAGGATTACGTGGAGGATTACGTACACAACAAAAACCTCAAACTAACTGCTCAAACAAGCAAACTGACCTCTTTTAAGAGCCCTATAACTATTGTTTGGAATTTTTGTTACTTTGGGGAAATAAAACCCAGTTTTGAAAATTATCACTGTGTCCTCATGCTTGACCGGCTCGGTCCCTCACACCAACCAATCCATGGACTCAAGTGACTGTAGATAGGATTTCAGCTGCCAGGTTGGATGAGCTGTGGCAGCTGCAACCTAAACAAGATTTTCCTGATGCAGGTCAAAGTGAAGAGTTTGAGATGTCCAAAGATGACAAGCAGTTTATTTCTATGAGGTGTAAGTCTGTGAAGCTGAAGAATGGATATTACAAGGTTTGTCTCCCAGTGAAAAATGCAGAACTGCAAATGCCAAATAACAGATCAGTGGCAGAGCAACGTGTACTTAATTTAAAGAATAGATTTTCCAAAGTTGGCAGCTACTACAAGGAGTATGTGGCGTTCATGGACAGCATCTTGGAGAAAGGTTATGCAGTGGAATGCCAAAGATGAAACATCAAGTAATCGTAAATGGCACTTACCTCATCATGGAGTCAGACATCTTGTAAAGCAAAAACTACGCGTCGTCTTTGATTGCGTCGCTAGTTTTGGAGGAACATCTTTAAATCAGGAGTTGGTGCAAGGACCAGATTTAACAAGCTCATTAGTTGGAGTGCTTTTGAGATTCCGTCAGGAGACTGTTGAATGATGGCTGACGTGGAGGCCTTGTTTTATCAAGAGCAAGTGAGTGATGAAGACACAGACCTCCTTAGATTCCTCTGGTGGCCTGGTGGTGATTACATTAAGGAGCTGGTGGATCATAAGATGCTGGTGCACATTTTCAGAGCGACGTCATCACCAAGTGTAGCAACTTTTGCCATGCAGAAATGTGCTTCTGATTTTGAAGGAGGGTTTGGTTGAGACGCAGCTCAAACTGTATTTAAGAACTTTTATGTGGATGACTGCATTAAGTCTGTTAAGGATCAAGGTAGTGCGATTTCCCTTGCTGCTGCTTTGACAGAAATGCTGGCAAAAGGCGGCTTCCAGCTGACAAAGTGGTCCAGTAACTGTTGAACGTTGCTTAACACCATACCAGCAAATGAACGAGCAACTGGATTTCAAGATCTGGATTTGGATCATGATTTCTTACCAGTGGAGATGGCCATGGGAATACAGTGGTGTGCGGAAACAGACCAAGTTTCAAATTAATCTCAAAGAGCGCCCACACACCAGAAGAAGACTACTTTCACTGGTTACTTCTATCTTTGATCCAATGGGTTTGCTCACTCCCGTCATTTTACCAGTAAAGAACCTTCTTCAGGAGTTATGTCGTTTAACATACTCCTGGGATGAAGAGCTACCAGACACCATCATTAAAGGTTGGAAGAAGTGGCTTTCTGGACTCAAACTGCTGGAAGAATTTGGAGTGGACAGGTGCATTAAAACCAAGCATTTTGGTAGACCAGTCTTTGCACAACTTCACCATTTTGCTGTTGCAAGCGAAGATGCTTATGGCACAGTAAGCTATCTGGTGCTACATAATGACTCAGGTGAGCACAATCCACTCTGCTGATGGCCAGAGTCAGAGTCGCTCCTCTAAAAACACCCACTGATCCCAGGCTGCAGCTCACAGCTGCTACATTGGCGGTTAAGATGGATAAGTTGTTGAGAAAAGAGCTGGAGTTAGAGCTGAAGGACTCTATATTCTGGACTGACAGTACAGCTGTCATTAAATATTTGAACAGTGAAACAAGGTTCAAGACAATTGTGGTGAACCGTATTACAGCAATCCTTCAGCATTCACAACCATGTCAGTGGAGGTATGTGAATTCTAGCTCTAATCCTGCTGATTTTGTCTCCAGGGGACTGACAGCCGAAGCTTTGCTGCTGTGCGGAGACTGGCTGTCTGCACCAAGTTTCCTTCTTCTGAGTTCAGTGATGAACTCAGGGTCATTGGGTCTTTCAGGTGTTAAATTATCATTAAATTATTTTATGGCAACCTAACCGTGAGTGCCCAGTCCCTGGTTTATGTCCAAGCAGCTTGCTACTCCAGGTATGATCTACAGCCATGTTGAACTTTTTGGTAGCTCTTCTTTGTAGCAACCCTCTGGTGCCAAGAACAATGAATGCCTGGTGTAGACTGCCCTAGAAAACCCCTGCAGCCCCCTCAGTTGGCTCTCAGCAAGCCCTTCAGCCTCTCACCATGCAGGCCTCTACCAGATACAGGTACTAGGGCTTCTTACAATTGTGGGCCTCCCCCTTTGGGTCTTCCTGGGGGACTGTTAGCTTCAGAAGGACTACTTGTCTGGTGGATTCAGATGTTTAAAACAAGTCTGGCCTGAGTTACCTCCTTGCAGTATGCTCTGGGAACTTCAGCTGCCTTGCAGGTTAATTTCAGCTTTCAGCCATGAGCTGTGGCTAGTAGCCCCCACTAGACCTTGTAAGCCACCTGAGGTTTCTCACCTGCCTTGACAAAGGGGATTTTGTGCCCTGATGTTTGCTGGATTCTAATGCAGATGGTGTCAGCTACTTCAGCGCCTAGTCAATGTGCCAAGTCTACCACCCCTCTCCCAGAATTTTATGGCAGCAATTTAGGACATTTTCTTGTGAGCCTTGTCCTGGGCACAATGGACCCATTAGTGTTTCTGCTAGCCCCCAGCAATGGCGGCTGGATGAGCTTGGGAGGACACCAACTTGATCAGAAACTTCAGTCTTGCAGACTGACTTCCAAAAGTCGGACCAGGTGATTTTTATGTGTACATGCATTACAGCTAATCCAGTGTCCCTCTTGGTTAATGGCCATGATCCTGTTCTACATGCATTCATTTGTTTATATGTTTAAAATATGGTTCATCTAAATTGTTTACGTAAATCACTGCTGTATCTTTATCCTGAAAAATAGTGCAATCTACTGGGATTTTTAGAGTGATTTTTAGAGTGATCCTTTTCAAGCTGTATACAAACGAAATTTCGTTCTGTACGCACTTTGTGCATACAAAATGACAATAAAGATATCTATCTATCTATCTATCTATCTATCTATCTATCTATCTATCTATCTATCTATCTATCTATCTATCTTCATTCTTCACCTACACCCAGATCTCTGCCTTGACCATCTGTTGTATGTCTTTCCCCTGGGGTCTGTCATACTGTGGTCTTATATAGTTACCCAGCCTGTCCAACTGTCACTGAGCCAACAAAGATGCCATTCCTCAGCCTGGCTTCAGCCTGTTTGACTGCCTGCTGCACCTTCCACATCCTTCTGATAATGAAGCCTGCTGAAGAGACGCTGTTGCTGGCTGAGTCTCTGTAAAGCAGCACCTCCCAACTTTTTCCAAACTATAAACTGACAGTCTAAAAGTCTGTACTATAACCTTCCACCATAATCCTAATTTGTTTAAACTATTTAACTAATCAAGTAATTATTTGATGTTCTACATGCAGTAATTTGTTTATATGTTTACGATATTAAATTACTTAGGTCATCCAAGTTCAATTATGTGATTCTTGATGAAAAAAGGTTCTTCTTACGAATAGCGGGTGATTCTGTTTCAAGAGGAAGAGCTCAAACATCCGGGTGTATCATCCATGGATATTGGCAGAGTGGACATGCAGTAATTTTGGTACCTCCTCCATCCGTCTTAGTGAAGGGCAAAGCTCTTGTGAACTAGTCTTCCGGATAACCTTCACATATGATTATGAGATATATGAATCGTAAAGTAGAATTAAGTTACCTTCCTCAATAGTGTGATCAGGACCTGTCAGAGAAATTCTGAGGAACTTTGTAATTCAGGGGAGAAGACAGCTACCACTTTCAGTGCATAAAGTAGTCCAGTGATTATTTGACCTTTTTAAGCATATACTATCAGAAGAAATTTCAAGGCAGAGCCAGAATACTTTAGAGGAATTTGATGTTCTGTCTGGCCAGCAAACACCTTGGGAGTGTCTAGAACCACCTGGAGCGTGTCGTTGGGGATCGTGATAACTGGGTTTCCGTAATTAACGTGTTACCTCTGGGACTCAAACCACAATGAACAGAAGAAATGACTGGATGAATGAATAGTTTTAAAAAAGGAACATCGGAGACAGAGTTCAGTATATCTTGGTGACCTAGTAGTTGGAACAACTGATTAATTTATTGGTTGAATAAATCTAATTAAAAGGCAAATTTAAGGGAACAATCACATTCTTCCAAAAAATCTAGTTTTGACAGTGAATGTGCATTTTTATTTAGCACATGGATTCTTTGAATATTATCACATTCAAATAAATGACTTCAAACAGTTGTTCATTATAAAACTTCTGTTTTAAATTGTAATAGTGTTCTCAGTTTTTGACAGAAGCCATGTAATTCCAAGTCTTTGCTACTTTTATGTAATGGTTTTATCTCTTTGTTGTCAGTCTGTCAGGCTGTCTAATCACAGAGGAAGGCTGTTCTTCTCTGGCATCGGTCCTGAGGTCCAACCCCTCCAATCTGAGAGAACTGGACCTGAGCTACAACCACCCAGGAGAGGCAGGACTGAAGATGCTCTCAGCCAGTGTAATGGTTCCTCATTGCAGACTTGACACTCTAAGGTCAGGACTCATCATATGGTCAAAAATACCTGGCAGCAGATGCCTACAATCTGGTCCTCAATTGCTGGTGTTCTGGATGCTTTATGTGTGGTAATGTGGTCTTGTTTTCTTTAAGTTAATTGCATGTCTTTGACTTTTCTGATTTGGATTTGCTTGTTATTTCCTTTTGGTGTTGCATGTCTTTTTGATTGTGTTTTGATTTTGAAGTGATCACCCATACCTGGCGACGCCCACCGCGATCACAGGTGTTCTCTATTACCAAAACTGCATGCAGATTCTGAGACGGGCAATAAAGAGAGCTGTGCAGCTGAAGCGGGGATCGGAGCCGGACAGATCAGGTGTGAGAACGGCAGGGCGACAATGCTGGCGGATTGATGGCTGCAGAGGTTCGTCCAACCGGTCGCTGTCAAGGAACAGACGACCGGGCGTTGGAGTACGAGTGGCCGGTTTGCCGTCGAGGTTCGCCGTGGTCGTGGAGGATTGATCAGCTGGTGACAAGCAAGGCTGGAGGACTGGCTGCTGCAGAGGTTCGTCCAACTGGTCGCTACCGAGGAACGGATGACCGGGCGTTGGAGTATAAGTGGCCGGATCGCCGCTGAAATTCGCCCGTGGCCGTGGAGGACCGGTCGGCGGGTGACGGGAGAGGCTGAGCACCGGAGGGGACCGTGGCCGGATCGCCGTCGAGATTCGCCATGGTTGTAGACGATCGACCAGCTGGTGACGGGAAGGACCAAGCTGAGGAGAGGATCACGCCCCCCCCCCTTTCGGGGAAGCTAAGAGACAATTTGTCCTTTTTAACAGACTTTTTTTTTATTGACTCTGCTGCTCCTTACTACCTTACTTTTTTACTGACTTCTTTTTTTCAAATAAATTATTGTTAACTCTTACGGCTCGTTTCGTTAAAACCCTGCCCACAGTCACTGCAGTTCCTATTTATTAAATTCACCACTCAGGTGCCACATATGTTTGAATCAAAAAGTGGATTCAGCTTAGAACCATATTCTGACAGACTGAATTTACAGTAAAACAGATGGGTTCAAGCTGGAAAAAGCAGGACAGAAGGCCTGAGGAACAGATTTCAAAGAGGTTTCATTTGTCCTTTGCTACGTGGTGAAGTCATTGAGTCTTCTTTTCATGAAAGGATGCCTAAGTTATTATATTAGCCAAATAGAAGTGGCACATGATTTTACAATGTATTGTGGGATGTGGTTGCCATTTTCCAGGGGATGGTTTTTGGTTTGTACCTGGAGCTTTTGTTTACTTTGCTCATTCTGATGTCGTGCTGTGAGAGATAGAGACACAAAGTGCTTGAAGAATGGACCGTAATAAAGAGAATAGCTTTGCTATTTTGAAAAATCTTTATAAATTATACCTCAATTATACCTACCTTTTTGTATATTCATGTTATTCCTTGAAATAAGGTGGAGTATCTAAACCTACTTAGTATCTAACGTATATTTAACATATATGAACTTGTGTATATTTCATTTTATACAGTTTCTGTAATATAGAAAAGTTAATTATACAAGTTATTTTATAGTACCAATTTTTGCCTGAAATTACATATCTGAAAAATAATAATTACTACTCAAGTTATAAAGTGTAAATGTAAAAGTTAAAAAGTATTTGTGTGACACAAAGGCATCATAGAACATTTTTCAGATGGAACCATTATTGCAAATGTCACACTGTTGGATTTATAGGTGATTTAGGTGAGAAACAAAACCAACATGTTTGAGGCCAGGCTAGATTTCTTTGAAAATAAACTCTGCAAAGCATTATGAAAACCCATTTGAAATTATAGGAGAAGCCTCAGACTTTATAGATCCACATCTTTGCTATAACTGCAACAAATCTGGACTGGATCAGTTGAAGTATATTTTTTCTGTAAATGTTTTAGTGGGCAGTGCGCAAGGCTTTCCTGTGATTTTGGCACAACTGTGCCAAATGTGTTTTACACTTCATTAAAGGGATTCAGGTCAGATAAAAGTGCTGATTTCCATTGTAGGACTCCTGCATATGACAAAGTATTGGTTTAAAAGATGTATCCCAATTTAATCTAAATGTACTATTGTGCAGAGCATATTATGAATAAAATGAAGAGAAAATTAGCTGAATTGTGTCCTTTTTTCCTATTATATTAAAAAATACTTATCAATGAAAGAAAACCTAACAACATAAGAAAAACAAAGTTATCAATAAAACAAGATTGTGAAACACTTTTCAGTAAGTAGCTATCATGTAATAAGTAAATCAATATGCAATAAAAAGCTATCAGTAACAACCTTGTAAACAAATGTCCAGCAAAAAATGTACAAAATATTCACAGAAAAAATGGCTCAGTGTCTGGTTCACCTGGAGAGTGCCACGTGTCATCGCTGTCATCAGTAGGCCAAGGGGTAGGTTGATTCACCTGCCTGGGGATTGACCTGGTTGAACTGTTCTTTTTTTCTTGGGGCAGAGGCAACCGTGCGCTTTATGGGGCTTGGAGCATTCCGTAGCTGATGGGCAGGTTGTTGATACCTTACATCTTCTGCTGCACTATTGTCACTGGGGAAGCAAAGACATATTTGGAAGATTAGATTTGACTGTGTTTATCTAAATGGAAGGCTAAAACTGACACTGATTTATTATAAATGTAGGAATAAAATGGTAATCCCATAAGGACATTTATTTTGTAACCATAATTGTATCCAAAATAGACCTCACCTTGAAGAAAAACAGGAGGCCTCAACTGAAGTTGTTGGATGTACGGTCCTTTCTGTGCCTGATGGTCCTGCTTCTTCTTTGCTGTAATAACATAGAGGTAGAATAGTTTACTGCAAAGTTTTCAAATAATGAGATGATACATTATTTCCTACTGTTCTCCAAAAACAGCAAAATAACTAAATACGTTTTGTAAAACAGCAGTGTATTGGAAAAGTATAACCACCTCATAAATTGCTTTTAGATTATCCAACATACAGTACAGGTATAAAACAGCATTTGTATCTGTTGTAAAGTGTGAATGATATAAACACTTCATACAAGGCTTTTTAGACCATCCAACTTACAGTAAAAGTAATTGTGCTGCTGGAGTGGAAGGAGGAGTGAAGCTAATCACACCACGATAGATTATTACCTACAGCTCTGCAGAAACAGCAAAATACTGTTATGCCATTATGACATGACAAACTGCAACTCCCAGCATGCTACCAATTGAACTGGCCGCCCCGGTGGAAACCATGGTGACCGACTTTAAAAGGCAAAGGCGGCCCATTTTCGTTCGTCTTTTCTGACAGTTTGCCTTGTTGAGAAGACCTTTAGCTGTCTCTCACGTTGCCCCCCTGCGTCGATCGGCTGAAATTAGAGGAGTAATTCTACCCTTAACCCCCTGAGCCCGCCCATACCGGTATGGGTGGGCTCAGGGGGTTAAGGACAGACAAATCATTATACTTTTTTTATACTTTATCAAGAATATGTTCAAGTGGTGTGTGATTGCATTGGTTAGCGTTGAATTGGAACTGATCAAACCCCTATAATAGGCTGCAATCTCAGGGTTAAGGTTTTATTGTGCAATTACACACCGTTTTAAAGTTATTTAATGTTTAAAAAAATAATTCTGTTAGGTATTGTCCGGTAATATAAGCCCAAACAGCTGATATCGGGACAATAGTTACAAAGGATGATTCAAGCACTGGCGTTCTTTTAACAGCAAACACTCTGCACACATGTACAATAAAGGAGTGACAACTTCTCTTTAAGTTCAAGAATTTATTAACATAAATAAAGGAAAATCCAGAAACATCACTATATAATGCTATTTATCTCAACTAACACTATATTTCAATCAAAAAATCCTCTCTACTCGGCTATTGAAACTTAACTAAAACTACTAATTAAAATGAAGATAAAAAAGAAGCTAAGCAGCTATGTACACACAAAAGAAACAAAAGACAATAAAATTGTTGATCACCATCAAAATGATTCAGTGAATTCTTATCGTACATTCTCATGTAGATTATGAAGGAACAAAGACTTAAAAGGTGGGTTCTCTTCAGGACCTGGAAAATTACATCCCTGAGAATAAACGTTCCTTAAACGATAGTAATAATCTCTGGGTGTTTCATTTTCCTGTTGAATAACTCTGAAAGCGTCAAGAGTTATTGAAGCCTGATCCATGTACACAGAATATTCTTCTCTTAAAGCTTTGCAAAGAGCTGAATAACTGTCACAAATCTCTGGAACAAGAGCTTTAATGAAAACATGAACGCTTATAGCTGTTCTTCTCCAAATAAGCTTTAGTTTCTCACGAGATGAGGGAGATGGCAGGTCAAAGAGACAGCGTTCGACTTCCTGCAGATAATTATGAACGTTGGAATCATGATTATCTGGGTCAAAATGTTCTATGTCCCGAGCAAGAGACTCAAGTTGGTGAATACGGGTAACGTAATTATGAGGTGGACCTGGACCACCTGGGAAGTCAAATTGGTGATGTTCATGACCTGATGAAGGTCTGTGAACTAACTTTTGATGTAAGGAAGAATGTGAGAGTTTTCCAAGGTGTGAACTCTGACATGTGGTGGGGGCTTAGGTTGGTGTGGTCCACCTGTATGACTCTTCTGGCCCTTAGGGGGCGGCACAGAGTCAGGACAGGCGGTGGTATGAGTCAGGTGTGATGGCTGCTTATCCCTCCAATCTGAACCAACTATGTCTGCAGAGTTAAGTCGGGCATACACTGTACGATATTTTCATACTGTACGTTCAAAATCCACACACTGGACTCAGCCCCGTAGAGAGATGGCTCTACTCGGACTCGTCTACCCGAGCCCAAATCGTCCCTCGTTAACCCCCCTCGCCGTATACTACACGACGCAGGAGGCGCGATCTATCTGAAACTCGGCGCCAATCCAAAAAAAATTTTCGCATGACTGAAGAATCAGCCCAAAAAGGGCAAAAACTCGTACAGTGTATGCCCAGCTTTATTTACCTGGTACTCTCTTTGGGGCTGTCTACTGCAGCAGGGTGGTGCAACGCCCCACTGTGGACGGTCTGACTTCCAGCTTCTCCCATGGGTTAACCCAGTTTTACGATGCTAAACCAATAAAAATTACGAGCTCTTTAGCGACTGCTTTGACCTTTCTTTAGGATTTAGTATCGTTGTTGCGCAAGGCTTCACCTTTTAAGGAATTACTAGCTTTTTAAGCTTATGCTTTTCTTTCTTTTAAGGAAAATTAGCAATTTTAGCTTTATGAGCACCCCCCTTTCGACATAAACAGATCTCTGATCCATATTTTTTTCCTCAGAATTGAGTGATTCCATATTCCTTTCCCCTTGCTTGGTCTAAAAAAGTAACCGTTAGAATAGAATGAATTCAATTTTATTGTCATTGCACTGTCACAAGTACAAGCAACGGAATGTGCTATCTGCTTTTAACCCACCTCCTGGGGGAGCAGTGGCCTGCCACTCTGTGGCACACAGGAAGCGTTCTGGGGTTAAGGGTCTTGCTCAGGGACCCAGAGTGCCGGCACTTGGGATCGAACCGGGTACTTGTATCCTTCTCTAAGTGCAAGTGCGCTGCTCTAACCACTAAGCCAGCACTCCCCAGCATTTACTATTCCCAGCACTTACTATGTGTTACTGGCTAACACATTTTTTTCTTTATTTCTTTCAGTGTTTCTTAAAGCTAGACAGTTGCTATTTGAAATTACTTTAGTTTTGCCAGGGGTTGTACATGTTCAAGTGATGAAAAAAAACATTTGATCATATGCTGGAATTTACTCCAGAAATTATTTTGAATATCCACCAACCCAGCTTTCTGAAACAGGGCCCTGTTGCATGTCACTGCTTGTGTGGCTGTGTGGAATCTGCTTATCTGAGTCCTTAAGTGCTGTTTTTCAACCAATTTGTAATTTGACGCTCCATAAATTTGGTTGGTTTTTGAGCGCTACCCCTGCTGTTTGTTTCTGGAGGACTGCAGTTGAAGTCCTGTGCAGAGCACAGCTTCTGCTGGTTTCTGACGTGCCTTCTTGTTCTACCTCCGTTTATGAAAAGCAGCTCTGTTGATACGTTTCTATCTGAGCGCATGCCTGAGGACTATAGCAATGTGTGTATGGCTTGGTAAATGGCTCGCACTGGTACAGAGCTTTATCAAGTCTGACGACCCCAAAGCGCTTTACACTGGTCAGGTATTCACTCATTCATGCACACATTCACACCCTGATGGTGGTGAGCTGTGTTAGTAGCCACAGCTGCCCTGGAGCAGACTGACAGAAGAGAAGCTGCACTGTACCACAGGCTCGTGCTAAATCTCCCTGCAGACAATGTAAATAATTTAATGGCAATAAAATTTTAACTCTGAATGATAAACATGTCTCAGGTCGTCCTTATCCCACCCCCCACCCCCTACCCCCTGAAAAATGAAATAACTTTTTTTTTATTTTTTTCCAAAGTTTGAAGACGTTACGCTTCCCCTCCAGAAAGCTTTCTCAATTCAAATGTCTGGAGTAGTGTGGAGTTCCAGGCTTTACTTTATTGCCCAATAATTAATTTCTTGCTTAAGTGGAAGCTTTCACAAGACACATCAATTCTGTGGACTCAGTGGACAACAGCATCAAGTTTACCAGAGAGGATGCCAACGACAACAAGCTACCTTTTCTGGACTGTTTGGTGAGCATGGAAGGAGATGGAAACCTCAACATTAAAGTGTATAGGAAACCCACTCACACAGACCAATATCTTCTTTTTGACTCACACCACCCACTGGAGCACAAACTTTCTGTCATCAGAACCTTACAACACCGGGCCGAGCATGTCCTACTAAAACAGAAGGGAAGCACAAGGAACAGAAACACATCAGAGATACCCTCCAAACCTGTGGGTACCCTAACTGGGCTTTTGTCAAATCAGCAAGAAAATCCAAAAGACCCGCTGCAGAACATAATGGTGAGAAGAATAAACGCAGAAACATCGTCATCCCATATGTTGCTGGAGTCTCTGAAAAACTCAAGAGGATTTTCTCCAAACACAAAATCCCAGAACATTTCAAAGCAAACAGGACCCTCAGACAGAGGCTGGTGCATCCCAAGGACAAAACCCCCAAACCTAAGATGAGCGGAGTGGTGTCTGCAGTTCAGTGCAGTGAGGAATGTTCTGATCTTTATATTGGAGAAACCAAACAACCTCTCCACAGACGCATGGCTCAACACAGGAGAGCTACCTCCTCAGGACAAGACTCTGCTGTCCACCTACACCTTAAGGACAAAGGACAAAGAAGACAGATGGTTTGAAAGGGATGTGAAGGAAGCCATCTACGTTAAGAGAGAAAAAACAACCTTAAACAGAGGAGGAGGCCTTAGGTTCCAACTCTCTAAAATTTATAATACAGCTATAGGGTTAATTCCGGCCAATCATCACCTCAATGCTTATGGGTGATCACAAGATCGTTCCTGTAAGACAGACCAATAATGACCCTAACATGACCCTCCCCGTTACTAAGGGATGGACCTGTTTCAGTTCAATTTATGTGTTTATCTAAGCCATAACAAGGCCTTTGTTGGGCAATACTATAAACAGGGTTCCCACACCTTGGTGAACATCAAATTCAAGGACCTTTCAAGGACTTTCCAGGACCAATTTCCTCAAATTCAAGGACCACACGTGGCGGCATTTACCTACTGTGACCGCTGAATAGGTTATCATAATTTAATACAATGCAAATTCAATAAAAGACTAAACGGCATAGAAGTTGTTGGGTCAGAAGCAATGCAAGAAAGTGGACTTAATTTATAGCCTACATTGATATTGATCATCATTGCTCTGACTGCAGCGCTGAGAGGGACTCCTGCGGTAGCGGGAGAATGGTGTTGGGACAAGGGAAGGCGCCCCACGGCAGTATCTGCGGCTGGAGGACAAGAATATGAACAACACGTGCTTTCACGTAAGAGTCTCCAAAAGTCGCTACATTTGTTGCTAGTCGCTTTTTTGAAAAAGAGTCGCTGGAGGGGTCTGAAAAGTCGCTAAATATTGCGACAAAGTCGCTGAGTTGGCAACACTGCGTGAATGTAACCCATTGGACGCACGTCGGCCTAAACCGTAGCCTACCAACTAACGAAGAAGAGTGAACGTACTTTTGCAAATTAAAAGTCTCCGGAATCAACATAATTTTAAAAGATCGCGTGGTAGTAAAATAATGACACATGAGTCGTCATCCGTGTGAACTTTCAACCCCACAAAAAATTCAAGGACTTTCAAGGACAAGGTGAATTTTTGGCTATTTTCAAGAACTTTCAAGGGCCTTGAATTTATTTTTTCAGATTCAAAAACTTTCAAGGATTTCAAGGACCTGTGGGAACCCTGTATAAAGCTTGAAACTCCACACATTTGAATTGCGAAAGCATTCTGGATAGGAGGCGAAATGTCGTCAACCTTTGGAAAAAAAGTCCTGTTTTGTTTTTTAAAAAAAATTGGAATGATCAAGACCTGGATGACTGAGAATCTTCACCAGCGTCTGCATGCAAGTTAAGCTTTATTTAACAGGTTTAGATTGATATTGAGAAATACATGTTCAAGTGATTAAAATAATGTTTGATCATAAAAGGATTTATGATACACAATGAAATAAGTGTGAAAAATGTAAAAATGATTTGTTAATTTTCATGAATGTCTTGTAATTGTTTTTGTAATTTCAGTTCTCTTACTGAACAATTACAGTTATAAACAAGAACAAAAACGCTAATGTTAAAGCAAAAGAAATGTGTTTGTTATATGAGCTATACATTTAATTAAAAATGTAAAAAAAAAAAAAAAATAGGTAACTTAAAATCGATATCTCTGAACGTCACTTACCTGTCTAGGCTAAACATTCATTTTTCTACAACTTAAATTCTGAAGTTCGCTGTAGCTCAGTTTGAAAAATTAAACAAAATAAAAAAACTTGTAATGTTTTTAAGCCAACTAAAATGAGCTACTAGAGAAATGCTGAAACTAGCAAGTGAAGACTGTTGCCTTTAATGACAAACATTTCACAGCAAAAAAAGCTGTGCACTTGGAGTAAATATTCACAGAGGAGTCATTTTCCCGCCTGTGTGGATTCTCATGTGTATGTTTAAATCTGATTTTCGGCTAAACCTTTTTCCACATAGATCACAACAGAAAGGCTTCTCTCCTGTGTGGATTATCATGTGTGTGTTTAAATCTGGTTTTCGGCTAAATCTTTTTCCACATAGATCACAACAGAAAGGCTTCTGTCCTGTATGGATTCTCATGTGTTTGTTTAAACCTGATTTATCGATAAATCTTTGTCCACATTGATCACAGCCGAAAGGCTTCTGTCCTGTGTGGATTCTCATGTGTATATTTAAATCTGATTTTCGGCTAAATCTTTTTCCACATAGATCACAACAGAAAGGCTTCTCTCCTGTGTGGATTCCCGTGTGTCTGTTTAAATGTTGTTTTAGGCTAAATCTTTGTCCACATAGATCACAACAGAAAGGCTTCTGTCCTGTGTGGATTGTCATGTGTGTGTTTAAATGTGATTTTCGGCCAAATCTTTGTCCACATAGATCACAACAGAAAGGCTTCTGTCTTGTGTGGATTGTCATGTGTATGTTTAAATGTGATTTTCGGCTAAATCTTTGTCCACATAGATCACAACAGAAAGGCTTCTCTCCTGTGTGGATTGTCATGTGTGTGTTTAAATGTGATTTTCGGCCAAATCTTTGTCCACATAGATCACAACAGAAAGGCTTCTCTCCTGTGTGGATTCTCATGTGTCTGTTTACATGATATTTTAGGCTAAATCTTTGTCCACATAGATCACAACAGAAAGGCTTCTCTCCTGTGTGGATTCTCATGTGTGTGTTTAAAGTTGAGTTTCTAATAAATGTTTTGCCACAGTCTTCACAGCTAAGCTTTCCTCCTGTCTGGACTTTCCTTCGTGAGTCCACATCTTTCTTCTCTGTAGAACATTTCTTATATCCAGAGTCTGACAAGTGTTTCAGCTCAGACAGAGGGTGTTCTACATCACTGTCCTCTTCATCCTCCTCAGTGTCTTCAGCCTCTGAAGAAGTGGAAGCATCTCCATGATCTTGTATCCGGATGGATTCTTCTCCATCATTCTCTTCTGGAAGCTCTCTGCCTTTAATCTGGTCTGGATAAAGCTGTGAGAGCAGCATAGACTGTTCATCATCCAGACTCTTTATGGGAGGAGCAGAGACTGGAAACCTGATGGCATTAATCACCTCCTTCCCATTGAGCTGCTCTCCTGGCAGACTGATGTAGACTCCCTCCTGTTCCTCCTTTATGTGGGGGGGCTTTGGGTCATGCAGGTCATCAGGAGGTCTGTGGTCTAAAGAAGCTTCTTCTTTAACAATCAGCTTCTGCTGAACATCTGCAGGAAACATTGAAACATGTTATGCACATTAGAAAGTATTTTGATCTCAGCCTGAACTGAGGCACATTTTAATGAAGATATATTTCGGTAATTTGGTTAGATAGAACGCTTTGATTTAACTACAACGTTTCTTCTTGTTTATGTTGCACAGTTGTTTCTCATGTCTTGTTTGTTTACAGTTCCTTGCAAAAGTTTTTACGACCCTTGGCATTTTTCAGGTTATTTTGCTTCACAACCTGCAAAGTAAAATGGATTGTTGGATGATTTAGTTTGCACCATTTCATTTACAGAACATGCAGACAAGTAAAACACAGAATAAGCCAATAGAAAACTGGGCGATATGTCCTACAATCAATATAGAGATATAAAAAGCAGTTCACCTCGATAACGATAAGTGGACGATAAAACACAAAAACCACAAGCTACTTCAAAGCCAGGGATATTGATGGTATAATCCACCTAGACAATCATGGCGACTGCCCTTGTCCCATCTTAAAAAATGGTTTGGGTCACACCGCAGTTCATTCCTCCTCAAAAAGCTTAAGTCCAGACACCAAGAGAAGGAGGCTAGGAGAGGTATCTTCCATAAGTTGCCGCTGCATGACTGAAGGCTTTCCCTGGAGCCGCAGCATCAGAGCGCTCTGAGGTCTCGTAGAGCCGATTGATGCAGTCAGAATCCAGCAGCGTGAACATCGGACTAGTTTTAGCTTGAACGGACATCAGCCTCCATGAATACCAGGTCATCCGTGTTGATATTTATTAACACCGATCCAACTCTTTCACTGCGGAGGTTCGCTTCGGTAAAGTCGCACAGCAGAGCCGTCCGCACCAAGTAACGACACAAAACAGGTTAAAATGTCCTCGTACGTTATATGAGGCCACTTCTTTGTATCATCCACTCACTCATGAATAGTTTGAAGCTGTGCCCCTAACCAGCCACTTCGATTGCTCTGCAAGTTTTGACACTGTTGCCGCGACAGTTGATCATTTCAGTCAAACTAATGTTATTTGGCCGAGGGAAGCGCTGAAACGGAAGTGCGGCACACACAAACGGAAGTTGGACAGACCTTCACAAAATAAAAGCATGTGAGCAACATGCGTTAACGCGCGTTAAAGAAAATATCGCCGTTAATAGTCTAATGAGTTAACGCGAAATTAACGCGTTACCTTGCCCAGCCCTAATATATATATATATATATATATATATATATATATATATATATATATATATATATATATATATATATATATATATATATATATATATATAATATGTTGTTTGTATATCTGGAGCGTGTTTAATAGTTTAATAATCCCTCTGGGATTATTAAACTATTTCTGTTTCTGATTCCCCAAGGGCCTACATGTGTGACAGCCTGATGGAGCAGGCAGAGGGAGGAGTCAGGGATGGGGAGGGAAGAACCGAGGAGCCTCATGCTCTCCCAGGGAGCCAGCGCCCCTACTGACTCAGATAGGCACCTCCATTCCCCGAAAACCCCCCCGGAGAGGGAGGCTCCACCGGCCGCAGCACCTGGGGCCAGGGACAGGCGGCAGGGTCCGTGAGCCAACCACTCACCAGGACCAACACCACCACCGCCCAACCCACCCACCAAACCACCTGGCCGTCCTGGAGGTAAAGAAAAAAAAAAGAAAGCCCTCTGGTTAACCAGCCGGCCCGAACCACGCAGACCCCCATCCCCCGGAGGGAGCCCGCACCAGGAGACGACATGGACCTGGACCGAGACAGGGAGCTGGACACGGAGCACTCCAAACATCCACATCCCCCCAAATGTAATCCCACCCCAACACTACCATTCAAATAACTCACACATACGACAAAAGACACCCAGGCTGGGTTCGTCCCCAATTCCCCTCCCTCCCCTCCCCCCACTGGCAGAGTGCAAGCCCCTCGAAGGGGAAAGCAGTTAGATGGTAATGTTCATGCTCCCCAACCAGCTCAACAGGCCAGGGCCCCCCAGCACACCAGTGGACCTGGTAGGGCCAGAACCCCATAAAGCAATCCTTACTGTTGATAGGAGCAGCAGTTAATGGAAAGCTGCTATCAGTCTCCTCCTTCACAAGGAGCTGCTCTCCTTCCTGACGGGCCCCGGGTTCCTCCTGTTCCTCCTTTATGTGGAGGGGCTCTGACTCCTGCTGCTCCCCCTCAGGACTCTGTTCTTCAGGAGCCTCTTCTTTAACATCTGCAGCCAACACTGAAACACATTACATGCTTTATCAACAACTAGATCTTTACAATGTTACAACCATGGGAAAGATTCAGTTTAGAGAAAAACATTTGATCAGCAGTGTAGAGAAAACTGAACCTCAGGAACTGACAGTTTCACCCTAGAAATGATCACCGGTAACTTTAGGTGATTCTGTTGTGGGAATTTAATGTAATTATTCTGTTAAAAACGTTTAATAACAGCTAAATTGGGTAGAATATGACAGTTAACTAAATACCAGTGATACAATATAACAGTTAAACATTGATTTATAAGTATATATTTGTTATTTGAATATATATTTGTAGCTGATTAATTTATCAGTTATTGAGTAAATGTCTCTTTATTGTTTTGTTGCATTTAATGACACAGTTTTATATTATTAGCAACTTTTTGGCCTGGTATTTATTTAAGCGAGTCATTGATTATTTTCCGGTATGTATTCTAAATTATGACAGGATTGGTCCTCCTTAGGAAAACGGCCAGAAGATACCGTTTTTCTGAGGAATTTTTTCAAGCACAAAGAAACGCTTGATACTGAACGGTGCTACATGCTAAGCAAGCATTAGCACCTGTCACTACCCGATCCGTACCATCAGCTCATTTGCGCACGCGCAAACAGAATAACTTCCGGGTCGCCAAAACAATAATGTAATTACGGTACTGAAAATACTTATTTCTATACTCAAATCATTAAAGAATGCTAAACTATATTGTATAGAAAATATTTAAGATTTTTCTATAAGAAATTGATACGTTTTACATTCTTCATTGTATTGCTTGACGTCATCATCGGATATGCTCAGAAGTCGGGGAATCTATCATTGCATAACGATTTGTCTGAATGTACTCTATTAGTTTATTTATTTGTTCAAACAGAACTGGGAAAAATATTTTCATCCTTAATTATAAGGTGAATTTTGTTATACAAATACTCTTGTACTAAAAATTAGTTTTATTAGAAAGTTAAAACTATCGATTAAGAGGTTAGCGCCCTCTGGTGTACAAATCATGAACAAGAGAAGACCCGGTCATAAAATTACCCGCATTATTTTTTTTTTTTTACAAAAACCAAACAGGGAATGGAAAAAAGAACACATAACAAAGCCAAGGCATACTTTTTTAAAATGCATTTATTAAGTACAAAATACTCAAATACATATGCAAATCAAATAAATGATAAAAAAAACCCTAAAGAATATTCGAAATAAAATTCGTTTCTATACTCCTAAACGTGTTTATAGCTGGGGGGTTTTATGTATTTTAAGAAATGGTGTATATATTCTTATTTCCCAAACAACAACTGGGAAACATTTTTGCTATTAAAAAAACTAAAAAAAAAAAAAAAAAACTAAAAAATATAGATATTTCTGTATTTATTTGTAAAATATGCAATATTTATGCAAATACAAAGATATACATAAAGAAGCCCCAGTGTTGAAAAAATACAAAAGAATAAAAAAGTAAGAAAAACTAAATATTGCCTACCGGAAGTTATTCTGTTCGCGCGTGCGTAAATGAGCTGATGGTACGGATCGTGCTACCGGTACGGATCAGGTAGTGACAGCCATAGACATTTATAAAGAGTAGACCCCGCATCGACCGCTCTCGCCTATAGGCGCTGACGAGATTTAGGGGCGCCATCTTGGGGCGGTCGACAACTCCGCTCAGTGTAATGTTTTAACCAGGTGCAGAATCAATTTTAGTCAACTATACTCGCTGATTAAGGAACTAATTTTCACGTTGTTGTTTTTTTCTGAAAACTTTAAAGCTCTAGCTATTATAACAAATGGTTCAGTGGCGCCTCCTGGCGTCTCAGGAGGGCGAAGCAGTGCAGTACCAACACTGTTCACAGTGGGGGTGGTGTGCTGCTGACCTCGACTCGGGACGTCGTGCGTCGGTGGGCGGAATACTTCGAAGACCTCCTTAATCCCACCAACACGTCTTCCATTGAGGAAGCAGAGCCTGAGGACTCTGGGTCGGGTTCCCCCATCTCTGGTGCTGAGGTTGCCGAGGTTGTTAAAAAGCTCCTCGGTGGCAAGGCTCCGGGGGTGGATGAGATTCGCCCCGAGTACCTTAAGGCTCTGGATGTTGTGGGGCTGTGTTGGTTAACGCGGCTCTGCAACATCGCGTGGACATCGGGGGCAGTTCCCCTGGATTGGCAGACTGGGGTGGTGGTCCCCCTATTTAAAAAGGGGGACCGGAGGGTGTGTTCCAACTACAGAGGAATCACACTCTTAAGCCTCCCTGGTAAGGTCTATTCAGGGGTTCTGGAAAGGAGGGTCCGTCGGATAGTCGAATCTCGGATTCAGGAAGAGCAGTGTGGTTTTCGTCCTGGCCGTGGAACACTGGACCAGCTCTATACCCTCAGCAGGATTCTGGAGGGGGCATGGGAGTTTGCCCAACCAGTCTACATGTGCTTTGTGGATCTGGAGAAGGCATTCGACCGTGTCCCCCGAGGGATCCTGTGGGGGGTACTCCGGGAGTATGGAGTACCGGACCCTTTAATAAGGGCTGTCAGGTCTCTGTACGACCGGTGTCAGAGTCTGGTCCGCATTGCCGGCAGTAAGTCGGACTCGTTTCCGGTGAGAGTTGGACTCCGCCAAGGCTGCCCTTTGTCACCGATTCTGTTCATAACTTTTATGGACAGAATTTCTAGGCGCAGCCAAGGTGTTGAGGGGATCCGTTTTGGTGGCCTTAGGATTGCGTCTCTGCTATTCGCGGATGACGTGGTCCTATTGGCTTCATCAGGGCGTGATCTACAGCTCTCACTGGAGCGGTTCACAGCAGAGTGCGAAGCGGCCGGGATGAAGATCAGTGCCTCCAAATCCGAGACCATGGTCTTGAACCGGAAAAGGGTAGAGTGCCTTCTCTGGGTTGGGGAGGATGTCCTGCCCCTAGTGGAGGAGTTCAAGTATCTTGGGGTCTTGTTCAGGAATGAGGGGAAGATGGAGCGGGAGATCGACAGGCGGATTGGTGCAGCGTCTGCTGTGAAGCGGGCGCTGTACCGATCCGTTGTGGTGAAGAGAGAGCTGAGCCAAAAGGCGAAGCTCTCGATTTACCGGTCGATCTACGTTCCTACCCTCATCTATGGTCACGAGCTTTGGGTTGTGACCGAAAGCACGAGATCCCGGATACAAGCGGCTGAAATGAGTTTTCTCCGTAGTGTGTCTGGGCTCTCCCTTAGAGATAGGGTGAGGAGCTCAGTCATCCGGGGAGGACTCAGAGTAGAGCCGCTGCTCCTCCACGTCCAGAGGAGCCAGTTGAGGTGGCTCGGGCATCTGGTCAGGATGCCTCCTGGACGCCTCCCTGGTGAGGTGTTCCGGGCACGTCCCACCGGGAGGAGGCCCAGGGGAAGACCCAGGACACGCTGGAGGGACTATGTCTCCCGGCTGGCCTGGGAACGCCTTGGGATTCCTCCTGAGGAGCTGGCCCAAGTGGCCGGGGAGAGGGACGTCTGGACCTCCCTACTGAAGCTGCTGCCCCCGCGACCCGACCCCGGATAAGAGGAAGAAGATGGACGGACGGTTCAGTCCATTTAAATGTTCTTAGTGTGGTTAAAAGTAATTGAATATTCTGACAGAATTTATGTATGCTGCAAAACACACACACACAAATATATATTATTGATATCTCTCTCTCTCTCTCTCTCTCTCTCTATATATATATATATATATATATGTGTGTGTGTGTGTGTGTGTAAAATTATTCCCCAATGTCTATAGCTCTGATGCCCTCACGGAGTAGATGCAATTTTGGAGAGACTGAGTTACAAAAACTTGTAGACGTGTAGACCTGTATCTCTCTATCTAATATTAGAAAAATCACATTCTAATATAAACAATATTTTTTAATCTTACTGGTGATACGTTATCCCTCAAACCCTAACGTCAAAAGTCTGACGATTTAAAGAAAAATATGCCGCACAGTGCTGAGGTATCATTAGTGTGTTCAGCTTGAATCAGCAGGTTAGGGTAGAAGGTCGACCGCCCCAAGATGGCGGCCGTAATTCCTGCGCCGCGACAGTCAATGAAGGGTCTACTTTAATGTTATGTCTATGGTGACAGCACCTCCTAAGCTACAGGCTAAGCTAGCATTAGCTTTCCTATGCTACATGCTAAGCTAGCATTAGCTCCTCCTAAGCAGAGCTGCAGGTTTATCCAGTTTTCTGGGGGAAAGCCTGCAACGAGTTGTGATGTAGAGGAGGAATCCATCAGCTGCTGAAAACGGCTCCTAAACTTTAGCTCCATCCACACAGTTAGCATGAAGAAGGAAATCTCCAAACCTGATGGGTGCAGCAGAACTCTGGGCTGGAAAACATCCCCCATCATTGGTGTCTCCTCTGCTGCGTCCTGCCGCTCTTTGAGCTCCTGCTTCCCTCCAGTTTCTCCGCTGTGCCTCCAGCTGCTGGACTTCTTTCCAGACTTCATCACCTGCAGCAGCTGCTGCTCTCTTTCAGCCTCACCAACACTCCCGATTCTGGCCTCACAGCAGAACAAGGACAAAGAACCCGGAAGAGATCAACGCGACTGCGCTTTGAGGAAGAGGCGCATAAAACACGGCCGCCATCTTGGTGCGGTCATCCTGCAAACAGCACCAGGAAGCAAGAGGCAGATTCTCAGGATTTCTCATCAACTTGTTTGTAAAATGTATGTCAAGGTTGCCTCTTTGCTTTAATTTAAATATTGTACTTAAAAATCTAAAAAAAATAATAATTAAGATATTTTTGTTGTGTTTTTGAGTCATTCTATGACAATGGGTAAAATTGGACAATGATATCCTCACGTTTTGTACCCAAAAGTATTGTTTCCTATTACATTAGGGATATATTTAACTTTCAGAAAAACATATTTTTCATCTCAGGCATTAGTTTCTTTTTAGTTTTGATAATATCTTCAAGATGTTGTCACTCTAATAATTCCTCAACCCTTTTATTGAAACTTTAAAGGCTCTCTGAATATTATAAAATAAATTTGGAGAGAAAACATAATGTCCACGTATATCAGATGTCCCCTATACTAATTTAATAAATTTAAACTTAAAGATGACATAAAATCACACATTTGTATCTTCTTATTTTCTGAAATGTGATTGATCAGGGTAAGAAGGTTGGCTGCAATCTTCCATCTCTCCAGGACCTGTACGCCATGCAGGAAGATTGTGGCTGATCCCTTCAGCCCAGTCACAGACTATTTCAGTCACTTCCCTCTGGCAGGAGGCCACGCCACAAGAACAGTGAACAAGTCTATTTTTGTTTAACAGGCTTAAAAATGTGCATGAAAGCAGGTATTTATTTACACATTTGTTAACACATTGTGTAAACATCAAGGCGTCATGATTAGAGATTTAGCCATTATTGGCCAGAGTTTATCATTTTATGGCACCAGGACAAAAATATTTTTTTGTATAGGCATGTTTTTTATTAGTGCCATTTATTGCAAAATTGCATATTAAAATGCCCAAAACAGGCTATTACATTGTCAGAAATAAAAGAATAAAATATGTGATCAATTTACCATTAATCTCGAGCTAACTATCGACATTATGCGATTAATCCCGATTTAAATTCTTATTCGTTTCACAGCCCTAACAGAAACAATACTTCTGGGTACAAAACGTAAAAGTATCAGTGTCTAATTTTCAGTGTTGTATAGTAATGAAGTAAAAATATTTCACTACTGTACTTAAGTATATTTTGGAGTACTTTATACTTTTCTCGAGTATAATTTTTTTTTATAACTTTTACTTTTACTTTATTATATTTCTGAACTTAATTGCATACTTTTACTCCAATACATTTTCAATGTTTGGTTTAGTTACTCGTTACAAAAAGAGAGAGAGAGGAACAAGTGTTTTGACCCCACCTACTGATTGACTGCGACAAAGTCGGGACTTGCTCATCACCACCAACAGGATAATAAGCTGGTTCAGTGATAGGGCAGGTTAAATTAACCTTGTGTTATGGGTAAAGCATCTAATAGCAGAGAGTCCTAATTTTCTTAACTAAATGACACCTGCAGCTTTGTCTATTAGCAGGTTTACCACTTCCTGAAGGTTAACTAGACCTGGTTTATCACCTAAACATGGTCTTAGTATACACCCCCTTTGCCTGCACTTGGTTGTGTACAATTTTAAAGTGCATAGCACTGACCTTGAAGAAGGAAAACTGAAAGCTTACAAAAAGGTTTTATTTTCTGTCTAAACTTGGTATAATTTTTTCCTGCACTTGGCTGTTTATATTATTTCAAGTGAATTTGACTTTCAAAGTTTACCAAAATCTAAAAAATGTCATTCAAACTGCATTTGCTTTGTTTTACTTTTTACTTATACTTTTTATTACATTACTTGAGTATATCTATTTTTACAGTAATTTTCATACTTAAGTACAAGACATTTCAGATACTTTAAGACTTTTACTTTAGTAACATTTCAGTCAGTGACTTGGACATTTACCAAAGTCATATTTTGGAGAGGTACTTATACTTTTACTTGACTCCGATATTTCAGTACTTTATACAACACGGCTAATTTTACCCATTCTCATAGTAACTCAAAACACTACAAAACCAAGCTTAATTATTCTTTTTTTTTGGGGGGGGGGGGGTAAATACAAAACTTAAATTAAAGAAAAGATGCAACCTTGACATAATTGCGTTTCGTTTTACAGACAAGTTGATGACTGTTGATGACTGAAGACTTTGGAATCCGCCTCTGGCTTCCTGGTGCTGTTTGCAGGATGACCGCACCAAGATGGCGTCCATGGTTTATGCGCCTCTTCCCCAACATTAAACTAGAAGAAGAAGAAGAAGGTATTTCCGGTTCTTTGGTCCTTTTCCAGGCAGCACAGCCACGGTGATCTCCTCCATGTTCTTTGTCCTTGTGTTGCTGTGAGGCCAGAATCGGGAGTGTTGGTGAGGCTGGAAGAGAGCAGCAGCTGCTGCAGGTGATGAAGTCTGGAAAGAAGTCCAGCAGCTGGAGGCACAGCGGAGAAACTGGAGGGAAGCAGGAGCTCAAAGAGCGGCAGGACGCAGCAGAGGAGACACCAATGATGGGGGATGTTTTCCAGCCCAGAGTTCTGCTGCACCCATCAGGTTTGGAGATTTCCTTCTTCATGCTAACTGTGTGGATGGAGCTAAAGTTTAGGAGCCGTTTTCAGCAGCTGATGGATTCCTCCTCTTCATCACAACTCGTTGCAGGCTTTCCCCCAGAAAACTGGATAAGCCTGCAGCTCTGCATAGGAGGTGCTAATGCTAGCTTAGCATATGGCATAGGAGGTGCTAATGCTAGCTTAGCATGTAGCATAGGAGGCGCTAATGCTAGCATAGCATGTAGCATAGGAGTTGCTAATGCTAGCTTAACATGTAGCTTAGGAGGTGCTAATGCTAGCTTAGCATGTAGCACCGTTCAGTATCAAGTTTTTCTTTGTGCTTGGAAAAAAATCCTCCACAAAATGCTTTTGGGTTTCTCTTTTTTAGGAAGAGGGTCGCATGTTTCCTATGGAGAACCAATCCTGCCAAAATTTAGAATACATACTGAAAAAAATGCTAACTCCTCAAGGCCAAAAAGCAGCTAATAAATAAAACTGTGTGCCATTAAATACAACAAAACAATAAAAAGACATTTATTCAATAACTGTCCAATTAATCCAAATATTTATCCAGCCATGTTGTTTGGGACAATGTTAAAAAGAAATTGGTCTTTACTGTTGTGCTAATAGACACGGTTTTAAGTTATTCAATGTTTAATAAATAACTCTCGGTCTGTTATGTGTTGTCAGCTGAATATCAGGACAATAGGTGAAAGTAATAATTGAAGCACTGATGTTCTTTTAACATGAAACTCTGCACCATATGGAATAAATGAGAAACAACTTCTCTTCAAGTTCAATAATTCATTAAGAGAATTAACAAACATCCGGAGAACATCACTATATAATGCTGTTTCTGAATTAACACTCTTTCAGTAAACAAATCCTTTCTACTAGGCCACTCTAAACTAATATTATTGGAACTATGTGTACAAATGTTTGTGTCAACATTGTTGCTTTTTCTTCATTGGTAACTGCAGTTGTTTGATCATTAACTTAAACTGGATAACTATAATCCCTTCTTATACCATTCATTCTTTTAATCATGTTCCATACTTTATCTATATCTGTTTCTCTTCCTAATGAATTACAATATTTTCTCCAATATTCTCTTTTTTTGTATTTCTTATAACCCTTTTTACTGATTTATTTTTAAAACTTGGAAAGCTTTATTTCGAGACTTAATAATGTTACATTCTGTTGTGCACCATGGAACAATCTTCTTTTTGTCTTTCCCTCCTTTTTTTGAAACTGACTTTTAAACAGCTTCTATAATTGAATTGGAAAACATTTGCTTTAATTTGACCCTTTTTTGTCCAGATTTCTACCACAATATACTGAAGCATCTTTCCATTATCTAAGAGTCTAAATTGTATCCATTGTTTTAGAAAAATCACACAGTAGTCCGTGGGCCAGAATCCGTAGGATGACTTTTCGTATGAACTGTCAGGGTGCAACTTTCTTCCACCGGGATAAGTTGCTCACCCAGCGGGGAAAAGAGTGTTAGAAAATGGACGGACGGATGGATGGCTGGATGGACTGGGTTTTTTATTTTTCTTGCCATCAAGATCTCTGCCAGCTGGCACCAGAAAATGCTATTATTGGGCTTTCTTCGTCTGGAAACAAATGCATACAAACATCTTACGGGCGCAGCAATGATGAACTGATGAACTCAATCAGCTGACAATACAGCGATCTGATTGGCTGAGCAGCAAAAATCATGACCTCTTGGACCGGAGTGCCACATTTTAGATTTTTTTTAATCGGCTATTACTTATTAATGTGCAAGTGCAAACGTGGGAACATTGGTGTTCTGAGATCATTGCTAGGTGTAGCAACTTATCCCAGTGGAAGAAAGTTGCCCCCTGACAGTTCATACGAAACTTCTTAAGGAGACGTCCTACAGATTCTGTCCTACGGCCTACAGCCACCTCCATTACCCTCCTCTCTATCTCTACGAATACTATTGTAGCCATTGATAACAAAATCTAAGGTAGGTTTTAACCATGTTTCTTGAACACATAGAACGTAGAGCTTTCTGAGCTATCTAAAATTTTAGCTTCATCTAAACCTTCTACCTGTATGTTAGACCCAATCCCAACCAAGTTGTTTAAGGACATATTCCCTTTGATCAGTGGTCCTATTTTAGACATGATTAATCTATCCTTGGTAAATGGATATGTACCACAGGCTTTGAAAGTAGCTGTTATTAAACCTTTACTTAAGAAACCATCTCTTGATCAAGATGAGTTTGTAAATTACAGACCTATATCTAATCTTCTTTTCTTATCTAAAATTCTTGAGAAAGTAGTTGCTAATCAACTTTGTGAACATTTACAAAGTAATTACCTACTTGAGGAGTTTCAGTCAGGCTTTAGAGCTCATCATAGCACTGAAACAGCTCTGGTGAAGGTCACTAATGATATTCTCATGGCCTCAGATAATGGACTTGTGTCTATACTTGTCCTGTTAGATCTCAGTGCTGCATTTGATACAGTTGATCACAATATTCTCCTACAAAGACTTGAACATACTGTAGGGATTAAGGGAAAAGCATTAGGCTGGTTTAAATCTTATCTGTCGGACAGATTCCAGTTTGTTCATGTTAATAATAAATCTTCCTCAAACTCTAGGGTCACCTGTGGAGTACCACAGGGTTCAGTCCTTGGACCAATTCTCTTTACTATATACACTCCTGATCAAAATCTTAAGACCAGTCAAAAAATTGCAAGAATTTGCATTTTGCACTATTGGATCTTAAGAAGGTTCTAAGTAGAGCTTCACAATGTTAAAAGGACAAATCAGTGCAAGAGACAAGAACATTTGAGCAGGGAATTGTCTGAAAACTGCATTTATACTCAAACATGATTTTTTCAGCTGATCAAAAGTTTAAGACCATAGCTCAAAAAAACAGAAATCAAAATGTCAAAAAAAAGGACTCAGTAATGAGTAGCTCCACCATTCTTGTTGATGACTTCAAACAATCGTTTAGGCATGCTCGATGCCAGTGTTTCCAGGAGGCTAGTGGGAACGTTGCTCCAAGTGTTGAAGATGGCTTCACGAAGGGCATCCATTGTCTGGAACTGATGTCCATTTTTGTAAACTTCCCTTGCCATCCATCCCCAAATGTTCTCAATTGGGTTTAGATCCGGGGAACATGCAGGATGGTCCAAAAGAGTGATGTTATTCTCTTGGAAGAACTCCTTTGTCAGGCGGGCATTGTGAACTGCAGCGTTGTCCTGTTAAAAAACCCAATCATTACCACACAGACGAGGGCCCTCAGTCATGAGGGATGCCCGCTGCAACATCTCCACATAGCCAGCCGCTGTTTGACGCCCCTGCACAACCTGAAGCTCCATTGTTCCATTGAAGGAAAACGCACCCCAAATCATGACGGCGCCCCCACCACTGTGCCGTGTAGAAAACATCTCAGGTGGGATCTCCCTGTCATGCCGGTAACGTTGGAAGCCATCAGGACCATCAAGGTTAAATTTTTTCTCATCAGAGAAGACAACTTTCTTCCACTTTTCAATGTCCCATGTTTGGTGCATCCTTGCAAAGTCCAAACGGGCAATAGGGGGTTTTCACTGACGTCACTGGCCAACTTCCGGTCCGCCATATTGGGTGGCACACTTCCTTATCTCTAGTTGTCGTACACGTATTATCGTATCGCGAATGGATAAGTACGCCAGCACGCTAGAGCGACCAGATAAGGACGTATATCTGAGGAAATGTTCCGTGATCGACCATATGGACCCCTATGCCCTCCACGGTGCCTTGTTTAGCCGTAATCCAGATGATTGGCCAAATGTAGAGCACGGCGACATAGTGCATTACCTGGTGTTCGGTGAAAACCCTCTGCACACTCTTGAGGAAATGAGAGCTTACAAGGGTCTAGAGGCTCACAACCAGTTCACATCTGGTTATGTACATCAAGGAAATCGCCATCATACGTGGACGGGTGAGTTTTAATAAGATGGTAAAAATGTAAACAATCCGACGCAAATGTGTCGCATGCTTCTGCGGTGGCTGACGGCCGGCGGCGGGCGGTGCGCGAAGGCGCTTGGCTGCAAGGCCGATCGACGCCGCTCGCGGCTTTAATTATTTAAGCAGAACAATGACCAGTGAAAAATTAAGTTGTATTTACCGTATTGGCGCCGGTAGGAGCTGCAGATCATAAAGCCAGCAAACAGTGGGAACACAGCAACTCGTTCAAAGGTAAGCTGCGCTCAGACGGGCTCTGGCACATGCTAGTTTAGTAGCTGCTAACCGTTAGCGCTAACAACCACTCGCGCATGTAATGTACTTTTAACTTGCTGCTATGTGTTTCAAACGTTTAGAACACACTCTCATTGACATCGGGATACTGTGGAAAGTTATGTTCGGTCTTACAGCCGCGATCCAAGCGAGCCGACCACTCTTTGTTATCGCTAACAGTTGTTCTCCGTGGTTGCGCCTCCAGGCAGGAAAGCGGTGGAAAATTAATCTGTTTCTATGTTTTTCCCATGGCGATCATGTGTTGCGCTGTTACAGCCCACAATACAGCAACGGTTTACCATGGTTGAAATCAAGTTAAGGTGAAATTAATCAAATTAAAACACGGCTGAGAGAGGGAGTACAGTACGCGGTAGTCATAGGCAGTAGAGGCGGCGGAGGCAGTCAACATGACAGCCGCGGAAAGTAATAAGTCATAACGCCCAAGCCCTATTATTAATATATTCTTCTTATATGTTTTAAATACTTAACAGTTAATTACCTGTGACAAAGTGAGCACCGCAGACTCTGGCGTATTCCAGCTTAACACCGTCCAAATCGGACCTGGATATCCGTGTCAGCCATAGGTGACGGCGTTGTTCAGAGAGCTGTTTTGTTTTTTCACACTGATTCACTATTACGGCTGGTAGGCGATAGAAAGAGCGTTGATCTCCACCTCCACGGGCCGTGCAACCAACCATTAAACACGTTTTCCCCATTGTTCACTTCCAATACTGCCTAAGGCGTCATACAATGCAGGTCAACGGTGCGAAACGACTGCCACCCAATATGGCGGACGCACTGAGTAGTCACGTGAGCGTGACGTCAGCTGAAAACCCCCTATTCTGTGGCGTTGAAGAAGACGTGGCCTTTGAAGACGTTTTTTGTTTCTGAAGCCCTTCTCTCGCAGATGCCGTCTGATGGTTATTGGGCTGCAGTCAGGACCAGTAATGGCCTTAATTTGGGTAGAGGATCGTCCCGTGTCTTGACGGACAGCCAATCGGATCCTGCGGCTCAGAGCTGGTGAAATTTTTTGGGGTCTACCACTTGACTTTTTTGTTCCATAACCCTCAGGATCATTTAAAAAATGCAAAATGACTGTCTTACTGCGTCCAACCTCAGCAGCGATGGCACGTTGTGAGAGGCCTTGCTTATGCAGCTCAACAATCCTACCACTTTCAAAGTCAGTGAGCTTTTTTGCTTTTGCCATCAGGAGGTCTTGACAGTGTAAAGACTTCACAGAAAATGACATGGAATCCAGATGTTTGCACAGCTTTTGGCTTTTAAAGACTATGGTCTTAAACTTTTGATCAGCTGAAAAAAATCATGTTTGAGTATAAATGCAGTTTTCAGACAATTCCCTGCTCAAATGTTGTTGTCTCTTGCACTGATTTGTCCTTTTAACATTGTGAAGCTCTACTTAGAACCTTCTTAAGATCCAATAGTGCAAAATGCAAATTCTAGCAATTTTTTGACTGGTCTTAACATTTTGATCAGCAGTGTATATGCTTCCGATCGGCAAAATTATCAGACAGCATGGGATTAATTTCCACTGTTATGCTGATGACACTCAGCTATATTTATCCATAAATCCTGATGAATCCAATCAATTACTTCGACTGCAGTCATGTCTTGATGACATCAAAAGCTGGATGACTTTAAATTTCCTGCACTTAAATTTTGACAAGACAGAAGTTGTAATCTTTGGACCATAGTCCTCAAAAAATAAAGTTCTTAATCAATCACTTAATCTGGATGGTATTAACTTGGCCTCTAGTAATAAAGTTAAAAATCTTGATGTTGTTTTCGACCAAGACATGTCATTTAAATCACATATTAAACAGGTTTCCAGAGTTTCCTTTTTTTCACCTCTGGAATATCGCCAAAATTAGAAACATTCTGTCCAGGAGTGATGCTGAAAAACTAGTCCATGCATTTGTTACTTCAAGGCTGGACTATTGTAATTCTTTACTATCAGGAAGTCCACAAAATGCAGTTCAAAGTCTTCAGCTGATCCAAAATGCTGCAGCAAGAGTTCTGATGAAAATCAACAAGAGGGATCATATTTCTCCAATTTTAGCTTCCCTTCATTGGCTTCCTGTTAAATCAAGAATAGAATTTAAAATTCTCCTTCTAACGTATAAAGCCCTTAATAATCAAGCTCCATCATATATCAGAGCTCTGATTACCCCGTATGTTCCTAACAGAGCACTTCGCTCTCAGACTGCAGGTCTGCTGGTGGTTCCTAGAGTCTCTAGAAGTAGAATGGGAGGCAGATCCTTTAGCTATCAGGCTCCTCTCCTGTGGAACCAACTCCCAGTTTTGGTCCGTGAGGCAGACACCCCGTCTACTTTTAAGACTAATTTTCAAACTTTCCTTTTTGACAAAGCTTATAGTTAGAGTGACTCATGTTACCCTGAGCTACCTCTATAGTTATGCTGCTATAGGCTTAGGCTGCTGGAGGACATCAGGGTCTAATTTTCACACTCTACTGAGTTCTACTGTTCTCCAGTTTTGCATTACATTGAAATGACTGTTGTCATTTCAGCTTTTAACTTTTTGCTCTCTCTCTTTTCTCTTCATAGTAGGTACACCTGGTCTGGCGTTCTGTTAACTGTGACATCATCCAGAGAAGACGGCTCACCCGCTACTACCATCTAATGTAGAACAGATTACTAGATCAATGTGTGCTTTTGTGCTATTTTTCTCTCTTGTTGTGTCTCTGCTCTGTCTTCTGTAACCCCCAGTGGGTTGAGGCAGATGACCGTTCATACTGAGCCCGGTTCTGCTGGAGATTTTCCTTCCTGTTAATGGGGAATTTTTCTTTCCACTGTCATATTTGCTCGGTATCCGGGATTGCTGTAAAGCCGTGGACAATGCAAGATCCTCAACCCCAGATTGCTCCCCGGGCTCCACACAAGGGTGATGGGTTAAAAGCAGAGAAGAAATTTCGTTGTAATGAATGTTTCAATGTATGTTTCAATGACAATAAAGATTATATTACTATTACATTACTAATGTCATAATGTCTAACAATATAAATGTGAAAAGGCCAAATGTATATGCCACTGAAACAGGGAAAACAGCACTACATAATTCACTTTCTGGATTGCATTGATGATGTCAAAGCATAGATTTGTTTTTATTTTAATGAACTAAACACTGAGCTATATCCCTCTGTTTTTGTCCTGGCTGATCTTTGTTCTTAATCAGATTATTTGATTTGGACGGCAACAAACCTGAATATGGGACTGGACAATGATTTTAAAATTGATTGACAGATTAAATCTAAATTAGGAGTTAAATCAATTATTTTAATCTAGCTACATTACCTTAATATATTGTCTATATAATATGCCTCAGGTCAAGCTGAGCTCAAAATACTTGCTAATGGCATAATGTGTTTCAATGTTTCCTGCAGATGTTCAGCAGAAGCTGATTGTTAAAGAAGAAGCTTCTTTAGACCACAGACCTCCTGATGACCTGCATGACCCAAAGCCCCCCCACATCAAGGAGGAACAGGAGGGAGTCTACATCAGTCTGCCAGGAGAGCGGCTCAATGGGAAGGAGGTGATTAATGCCATCAGGTTTCCAGTCTCTGCTCCTCCCATAAAGAGTCTGGATGATGAACAGTCTCTGCTGCTCTCACAGCTTTATCCAGACCAGATTAAAGGCAGAGAGCTTCCAGAAGAGAATGATGGAGAAGAATCCATCAGGATACAAGATCATGGAGATGCTTCTATTTCTTTAGATACTGAAGACACTGAGGAGGATGAAGAGGACAGTGATGTAGATCACCCTCTGTCTGAGCTGAAACACTTGTCAGACTCTGGATATAAGAAATGTTCTACAGAGAAGAAAAATGTGGAGTCATGTAGGAAAGGCCGCACAGGAGGAAAGCTTAGCTGTGAAGACTGTGGCAAAACATTTATTAAAAAATCAGATTTAAACAGACACATGAGAATCCATACAGGAGAGAAGCCTTTCTGTTGTGATCTATGTGAACAAAGATTTAGCCAAAAATCAACCTTAAACAATCACATGAGAATTCATACAGGAGAGAAGCCTTTCTGTTGTGATCTATGTGAGCAACGATTTAGCCACAAATCAACCTTAAACAATCACATGAAAATCCACACAGGACAGAAGCCTTTCTGCTGTGATCTATGTGGAGAAAGATTTAGCCGAAAACTTACTTTAAACAGACACATGAGAATCCATACAGGAGAGAAGCCATTTTGCTGTGATCAATGTGGACAAAGATTTAGTCAAAAAGCGAATTTAAACAGTCACATGAGAATCCATTCAGGACAGAAGCCTTTCTGCTGTGATTT
The DNA here is from genome assembly GCF_011125445.2 of Fundulus heteroclitus. Classification (NCBI taxonomy): domain Eukaryota; kingdom Metazoa; phylum Chordata; class Actinopteri; order Cyprinodontiformes; family Fundulidae; genus Fundulus; species Fundulus heteroclitus. The sequence goes on from NW_023397121.1 coordinate 1,381,735, forward strand.
ATGTGGACAAAGATTTGCCCACAAATCGGGTTTAAACACACACATGAGAATCCACACTGGACAGAAGCCTTTCTCTTGCGATCTATGTGGACAAAGGTTTAGCCGAAAAACAATTTTAAACGTACATATGAGAACTCACACAGGACAGAAGCCTTTCTGTTGTGATCTATGTGGACAAAGATTTAGCCAAAAACCTACTTTAAACACACACATGAGAATCCACACTGGACAGAAGCCTTTCTCTTGCGATCTATGTGGACAAAGATTTGGCCAAAAATCTAGTTTAAACATACACCTGAGAATCCACACAGGAGAGAAGCCTTTTTGCTGTGATCTATGTAAAAAAAGGTTTGTTGAAAGAGCACATTTAAACAGTCACATGAGAATCCACACAGGAGTGAAGCCTTTTTGCTGTGATCTATGTGGACAAAGATTTAGCCAAAAACCTACTTTAAACACACACATGAGAATCCACACAGGACAGAAGCCTTTCTCTTGCGATCTATGTGGACAAAGGTTTAGCCGAAAAACAATTTTAAACGTACATATGAGAACTCACACAGGACAGAAGCCTTTCTCTTGTGATCTATGTGGACAAAGATTTAGCCAAAAATCTAGTTTAAACATACACCTGAGAATCCACACAGGAGAGAAGCCTTTTTGCTGTGATCTATGTAAAAAAAGGTTTGTTGAAAGAGCACATTTAAACAGTCACATGAGAATCCACACAGGAGTGAAGCCTTTTTGCTGTGATCTATGTGGACAAAGATTTAGCCACAAATCAACTTTAAGCAATCACAAGAGAATCCACACAGGAGAGAAGCCTTTCTGCTGTGATCTGTGTGGAAAAAGGTTTAGCCAAAAAACAATTTTAAACGTACATATGAGAACTCACACAGGACAGAAGCCTTTCTGTTGTGATCTATGTGGACAAAGATTTAGCCAAAAACCTACTTTAAACACACACATGAGAATCCACACTGGACAGAAGCCTTTCTCTTGTGATCTATGTGGACAAAGATTTGGCCAAAAATCTAGTTTAAACATACACCTGAGAATCCACACAGGAGAGAAGCCTTTTTGCTGTGATCTATGTAAAAAAAGGTTTGTTGAAAGAGCACATTTAAACAGTCACATGAGAATCCACACAGGAGTGAAGCCTTTTTGCTGTGATCTATGTGGACAAAGATTTAGCCAAAAACCTACTTTAAACACACACATGAGAATCCACACAGGACAGAAGCCTTTCTCTTGCGATCTATGTGGACAAAGGTTTAGCCGAAAAACAATTTTAAACGTACATATGAGAACTCACACAGGACAGAAGCCTTTCTCTTGTGATCTATGTGGACAAAGATTTAGCCAAAAATCTAGTTTAAACATACACCTGAGAATCCACACAGGAGAGAAGCCTTTTTGCTGTGATCTATGTAAAAAAAGGTTTGTTGAAAGAGCACATTTAAACAGTCACATGAGAATCCACACAGGAGTGAAGCCTTTTTGCTGTGATCTATGTGGACAAAGATTTAGCCACAAATCAACTTTAAGCAATCACAAGAGAATCCACACAGGAGAGAAGCCTTTCTGCTGTGATCTGTGTGGAAAAAGGTTTAGCCAAAAAACAATTTTAAACGTACATATGAGAACTCACACAGGACAGAAGCCTTTCTGTTGTGATCTATGTGGACAAAGATTTAGCCAAAAACCTACTTTAAACACACACATGAGAATCCACACTGGACAGAAGCCTTTCTCTTGTGATCTATGTGGACAAAGGTTTAGCCAAAAAACAATTTTAAACCTACATATGAGAACTCACACAGGAGAATCCACACAGACCAGAAGCCTTTTTGCTGTGATCTATGTGGACAAAGATTTTACCGAAAAACAAATTTAAACAGACACATGAGAATCCATACAGGAGAGAAGCCTTTCTGCTGTGATCTATGTGGACAAAGATTTAGCATAAGTGGAAATTTAAAGACACATGAAAACCCATATACCATACAAGACAATAGCCTTGCTCTTGTGATCTATGTATGTGGACAGAGATTTTTACCAAAAACAACTATAAACACTAACATGAGAATCTACACATCAGGGAATACGACTCATCCAAGAATATTTACTCAAACTGCACAGCGGTTTGCTGGGAGCAGTTTTCAGCATTTCTCTAGTATCTAATTTTTAGTTTGGTCTTAAAACCTTTAAAGTTATTTTAATCTATTTAATTTTTCAGACTGAGCTACAGCGATGTTCAGAATTTAAGTAGAAACATGAGGGGAGTGCTGGCCTAGTGGTTAGAGCAGCGCACTTGCACTCAGAGAATGATGCAAGTACCCGGTTCAATCCCCATATCCTGCACTCTAGGTCCCTGAGCAAGACTCTTAAACCCTAGATTGGTCCCTGGGCGCCGCACAAGGCAGCCCACTGCTCCTCAAGGGTGATGAGTAAAAAGCAGATAACAAATTTTGTTATAATCTATGTTATGACAATAAAAACTATATTATTATTATTATTATTAATTTTTTATCCTTGACAGATGACATGCAGAGTTGTAAGGATGCAATCAAGCCCCGATTCCTGATTTATTTTTTTCTGTTGTGATTTACTGAATTATTTTTACTATTTTCTACATATTTTATGTTATTTACTATGTTAATTGCATTTATCACATGTATATACTCTTTACTACCAAGAAGTTTTAAGGTTTTAGTTGTTCAGAAATTAAAGTGTATTTCATGTGACTGATTTCTCTGTTATTGCTGTTTGTGTTTATTGTGTAAATCATAGTTTTACTGGAATATATAGACCAGTGGTTACCATTTTATTTTACTATGTATGTGTATTGATTTACTCTCATCGTTGCAGAAAGCAGAGAAATATGTTGTGATGATAATAAGTGTTTTTCTAAATGTATGAAACTGTTATGAACTGTATTCAGCCATCCGGACTGCTTACACATAACTGTCCTGTATGGACTACTTGATATTATCTCAAAGGTTGTTTTGCTTATCTCTACCCATAGATTGACAATGTTACCAGGGATTCCTTTGGATAATAAAAAGAGAGGAGGCGACGGAGTATGCTTCAGAGCGAATTTGGAAATCTGTATTAAACTTCTCCGTTGGCTCTCTTTGCAAGATTTGAAAACTAACTTCTCTGTTGTCTCTCCTCCTTGTGTTGTTTAATTAATGTTTTAGGTGTTTGAACCTGACATTTAACTTTTTAAAAAAAAAATTGTTCATACAACCAAAATGTTTATTTTGTTTTAACATCAAATGAGGGCTTTTTCTGGGTCCCCCGCCTCTCATCGTTACAGGTATATTTTAATGTTGGTAATTATGTTTTTGATTATAATTTTAGAAATTCTAATAAAAAAATTTAAATTGGTAATTTTAAATTTTGAGATTTTTTTGGGTCTTGCAGCTGTTGGTAATTGCAAGTTATTACCTGTATGTTGCAGTTAAAATTATTGACTGAATTACCTTACAATCTCTTATTAACTGGTAACTCGAAAAGGATAATTGGGTCGGTAACCCTTGGACAGCAGGATAAGAAAGACTTTATTGATCTCACAGTGGAGAAATTAACTTGTCACATCAACTCAATAATCAATGAAGGTGCCAAAAGGAGGAAATGGTGCATGAGGTATATACAGTGCGTCCACATATATACAGTGAATTGAGAAATTAATAAATAAAGAAGAGATTTAAGGTGACTTATATACATATGGATTTGACGTACATGAAAGTGGTACCAGGTAAAGAACAACAGTGAGGTAGTGAGATAAATAACAGCTGAATTCACTTATTTACCAGGATTATTGCACAGGGTATCAAATAGTAAATGCACATTAACTATTACAGTTATGGTTGCAGTTATAGCGCAGCAGTATAATCTGGTAGCAGCAGGAATGAATGACCTGCGGTAGCGCTCCTTTTTACAGACAGGATGTCTAAGTCTGGCACTAAAGGAGCTGCTCAGCTCCTCTACAGTCTGGTGCAGGGGGTGGAAGGTGTTGTCCATGATGGATGTGAACTTGGACAACACCCTCCTCTCAGCTACTTCCTCCACAGAGTCCAGAGAGCAGCCCAGGACAGAAGTGGCCTTCCTCACCAGCTTATTCAGCCTCTTTCTGTCCCGCTCTGTGCTGCCAGGAGCCCAGCAGACGACAGCATAGAGGAGGGCTGAGGCCACCACAGAGTCATAAAAAGTTTTTAGCAGAGGCCGGCTCACTCCAAAGGACCTCAGCCTCCTCAGGAGGTGGAGCCGGCTCTGGCCCTTCTTATACAGGGCGTCGGTGTTATGAGTCCAGTCCAGCTGAAGGTCACTAATGATATTCTCATGGCCTCAGAAAATGGACTTGTGTCTATACTTGTCCTGTTAGATCTCAGTGCTGCGTTTGATACAGTTGATCACAATATTCTCCTACAAAGACTTGAACATACTGTAGGGATTAAGGGAAAAGCATTAGGCTGGTTTAAATCTTATCTGTCAGACAGATTCCAGTTTGTTCATGTTAATAATAAATCTTCCTCAAACTCTAGGGTCACCTGTGGAGTACCACAGGGTTCAGTCCTTGGACCAATTCTCTTTACTATATATATGCTTCCGATAGGCAAAATTATCAGACAGCATGGGGTTAATTTCCACTGTTATGCTGATGACACTCAGCTATATTTATCCATAAATCCTGATGAATCCAATCAATTACTTCGACTGCAGTCATGTCTTGATGACATCAACAGCTGGATGACTTTAAATTTCCTGCATTTAAATTCTGACAAGACCGAAGTTTTAATCTTTGGGCCAGAGTCCTCAAAAAATAAAGTTCTTAATCAATCACTTAATCTGGATGGCATTAACTTGGCCTCTGGTAATAAAGTAAAAAATCTTGGTGTTATTTTTGACCAAGACATGTCATTTAAATCCCATATTAAACAGGTTTCCAGAGTTTCCTTTTTTCACCTCCTGAATATCGCCAAAATTAGAAACATTCTGTCCAGGAGTGATGCTGAAAAACTAGTCCATGCATTTGTTACTTCAAGGCTGGACTATTGTAATTCTTTACTATCAGGAAGTCCACAAAATGCAGTTCAAAGCCTTCAGCTGATTCAAAATGCTGCAGCAAGAGTTCTGATGAAAATCAACTAGAGGGATCATATTTCTCCTGTTTTAGCTTCCCTTCATTGGCTTCCTGTTAAATCAAGAATAGAATTTAAAATTCTTCTTCTAACGTATAAAGCCCTTAATAATCAAGCTCCATCATATATCAGAGCTCTGATTACCCCGTATGTTCCTAACAGAGCACTTCGCTCTCAGACTGCAGGTCTGCTGGTGGTTCCTAGAGTCTCTAAAAGTAGAATGGGAGGCAGATCCTTTAGCTATCAGGCTCCTCTCCTGTGGAACCAACTCCCAGTTTTGGTCCGTGAGGCAGACACCCCGTCTACTTTTAAGACTAATCTTAAAACTTTACTTTGTGACAAAGCTTATAGTTAGAGTGGCTCATGTTACCCTGAGCTATCTCTATAGTTATGCTGCTATAGGCTTAGGCTGCTGGAGGACATCAGGATTTAATTTTCTTACTTTACTGATTTCTACTGTTCTCCAGTTTTGCATTGCATTACATTGAAATGACTGTCGTCATTTCAGCTTTTAACTTTCTGTTCTCTCTCTTTTCTCTTCATAGTAGGTACACCTGGTCTGGCGTTCTGTTAACTGTGACATCATCCAGAGAAGACGGATCACCCGCTACTACCATCTAATGTAGAACAGATTACTAGATCAATGTGTGCTTCTGTGCTTTTTTGTTTCTCTTGTTGTGTCTCTGTTCTGTCTTCTGTAACCCCAGTCGGTCGAGGCAGATGACCGTTCATACTGAGCCCGGTTCTGCCGGAGGTTTTCCTTCCCGTTAATGGGGAGTTTTTCTTTCCACTGTCGCTTCATGCTTGCTCAGTATGAGGGATTGCTGCAAAGCCATGGACAATGCAGACGACTCTCCCTGTGGCTCTACGGTTCCCCAGGAGTGAAAGCTGTTTGTCAAAACTTTGATAACCTGGGTTCCCTTATATAGGAACATTTTTTGACCAATCTGTATAATCTGACATGACAGAAGTCCTTCCACTAAGACTAAGAACGTAGAGAACATGGACCCGGTTCTGAAGTCCTTCCACTGAGACTAAGAATGTAGAGAACATGGACCCGGTTCTGAAGTCCTTCCACTGAGACTAAGAACGTAGAGAACATGGACCCGGTTCTGAAGTCCTCACTAAGACTAAGAACGTAGAGAACATGGACCCGGTTTTGAAGTCCTCACTGAGACTAAGAACGTAGAGAACATGGACCCGGTTCTGAAGTCCTCACTAAGACTAAGAACGTAGAGAACATGGACCCGGTTCTGAATTCCTCACTAAGACTAAGAACGTAGAGAACATGGACCCGGTTCTGAAGTCCTTCCACTGAGACTAAGAACGTAGAGAACATGGACCCGGTTCTGAAGTCCTTCCACTGAGACTAAGAATGTAGAGAACATGGACCCGGTTCTGAAGTCCTTCCACTGAGACTAAGAACGTAGAGAACATGGACCCGGTTCTGAAGTCCTCACTAAGACTAAGAACGTAGAGAACATGGACCCGGTTCTGAAGTCCTCACTAAGACTAAGAACGTAGAGAACATGGACCCGGTTCTGAATTCCTCACTAAGACTAGGAACGTAGAGAACATGGACCCGGTTCTGAAGTCCTTCCACTGAGACTAAGAACGTAGAGAACATGGACCCGGTTCTGAAGTCCTTCCACTGAGACTAAGAATGTAGAGAACATGGACCCGGTTCTGAAGTCCTTCCACTGAGACTAAGAACGTAGAGAACATGGACCCGGTTCTGAAGTCCTTCCACTGAGACTAAGAATGTAGAGAACATGGACCCGGTTCTGAAGTCCTCACTAAGACTAAGAACGTAGAGAACATGGACCCGGTTCTGAAGTCCTTCCACTAAGACTAAGAACGTAGAGAACATGGACCCGGTTCTGAAGTCCTTCCACTAAGACTAAGAACGTAGAGAACATGGACCCGGTTCTGAAGTCCTTCCACTAAGACTAAGAACGTAGAGAACATGGACCCGGTTCTGAAGTCCTTCCACTAAGACTAAGAACGTAGAGAACATGGACCCGGTTCTGAAGTCCTCACTAAGACTAAGAACGTAGAGAACATGGACCCGGTTCTGAAGTCCTTCCACTAAGACTAAGAACGTAGAGAACATGGACCCGGTTCTGAAGTCCTCACTAAGACTAAGAACGTAGAGAACATGGACCCGGTTCTGAAGTCCTTCCACTAAGACTAAGAACGTAGAGAACATGGACCCGGTTCTGAAGTCCTTCCACTAAGACTAAGAACGTAGAGAACATGGACCCGGTTCTGAAGTCCTTCCATGGCGCCCTGTATCTCAGAGAATAGACTTTAAAATCCTTCTGTTAGTCTATAAATCTCTGAATATACGTGATGAGCACGTACATCTAGGCACACAGCAGTGCAGTGATGAGCCATTAATCCACTGGTAACGCGGTCTCTTACTCTGGACTCCCGACAAGCTCATTTTTCTCGTCCCTCTGACAACAACAGGTCTATTTCAACCGGAAGCGGATGCCATCACCACGCTTGACAGGAAGTTAGCGGGCGCCATCTTGTGCACATAGCCTATTGGTCCAGACATTATTACTTCAGTTTAGTTTTTATTCAGTTAAAGAACATTTAGTCTCCTCCTGCATTGATTTCTTCTATTTCCTCAGAGCCTGAACTGGTTCATAGTCACCTGGTGACATGGTGATGTAGAGCTGTGTGTCGTCTGCATAGTGATGGTAGCTGATGTTGTTTATGATCTGAGCTAGAGGAGCATGTAGATCTAGAACAGGAGGAACCCAGGATAGAACCTTGGAGAACCCCACATGTGATTTATGTCGTCTCTGATGTAAAGTTACCTGCTGACACTAAAAGTCCTTTAAGTAGGATTTAAACCAGTAGAGAGCTGTACCAGAGAGGCCGACCCAGTTCTCCAGATGTTCTAACAGGATGGAGTGATCGACAGTATCAATGCTGCACTGAGGTCCACCAGAACCAGCACTGAGGTTCTGAGGTCCAACAGAACCAGCACGGTGGTTCTTCCACAGTCTGTATTTATATGGATGTCATTAAACACCTTGATCAGGGCGGTCTCTGTACTGTGGTGAGGAAACCAGACTGGAAAACATCAAAGCGGTTGGTCGTTGTTAAGAAGGTGTTTAATTGTTGAAACTCAGCTTTTTCTATAATCTACTGATAAAGGGGAGGTTTGAGATGGGCCTGTAGTTCTGGAGGAGAAGTTTGTCTAAATTGTTCTTTTTCAGCAGTGGTTTGATAATTGCTGTTTTTAGGGACTGGAGGAAAACTCCTGACAGAAGGGACGCGTTTATTATCTGAGTCAAATCAGACGCTATGACAGGCAGAACGTTCTTAAGGAACGCTGTGGGTAGAACATCAAGGCAGCAGGAGGAGGAACTTAACTGCTGAATGATCTGCTCTAAGCTTTTGTGGTTTATTTGGCTGAATTGGGACATTTTGTCAGAAGTAGTTCCAGCTGAATAAAGCATTGGTTCTGGTGTTGATATGGAAGTACATAATGATCCTCTAATTTTTAGCATTTTCTCAGTAAAGAAGTTAGCAAATTCATTGCAGGCCCTGGTGGAGCTCAGAAGCCACGGACACAGGAGGATTTGGTAACCTATCGACTGTGGAAAATAAGACACGAGCATTATTAATGTTTTTCTTGATGATCTCTGCGTTGGTTGTTTAACATGTTGAGTTAAACCAAAGTTTCTAAGTGTGTCACAGTTCTTTTGGACCTTTGTCTTCAGGGTTGTCAATGAGAAAGTTCAAGTCTCCCACAATCAACAGTAGTAATTAACACATATAAAACCTGCAGCAACTAGAGGTACCCGGCTTTTTGTGTTCTTTGCTTCCACTGTGAGTTCTAATTATACAAGTGAGGTGCAGCTTGATTGGGGGCCAAACTCAGAAGCCTGTGGATTGTACAGATGGTCGAAACCAGACTTTATTCCCCCTGAAATACGATGGACATCAGAGCCTCTGTTCCCACCGCCTCTTAGGCATCAGGTTAAGGAGGAAATGCAGAAGAAGACGCAGCGGCCTTCGTACCAGGCTAAAGACTAATCCACACAGGCCAGCCCTGCCCGGTCTCCTCATGGCTAATGTTAAATCCCTAAAATAGACGAGATCCAGCTCAGGATTGCCTCACATAAGGACAGCTGTGCAGTGATCTTCTCAGAGACCTGGCTTAGTGACAACATGCCTGACGCTGGAGTGAAGCTAGCAGGCTGCTCTTTGTTTGGAGCAGACCGGAATGAATAGGCAGAGAGAAGCAACGGTGGAGGCTTAATAATGTACATTCACAACAGCTGGTGCACAGCTGCTAAAGCTCCCAGAAGCCTTTGCTCCACCAACCTGGAATACCTAGACGTTAAACTGGCTCAAGAGTTCAGCTCTGTGGTTATACATCCAGTCTAAAGCTAAAGCTAAGCTAACTCTGGACGAGCTGTGCTGCTTTATCGGTAGCCTTATGAACAGCAATCAGGAAGCAAAGATCAAAGATTCTTGATTGTCACCATGTGTTACCGTGGTGACATTTCTTTTGGACACTCATCACCTCGGCTTCCTTTAATCATTGGGTAGAAAGAAAAGGGAAAACAGTTGGACCTCCAGAACGGTTCGCCCTGAAACAGACCGGCCTGTCAGGAATCCTCCCTTGCCTTTGTTGGAGATTATTAAACTTATTAAAACTTATTAAAAATGAAGACTCAGGAGAAACAATGAGGTCGCAGCTCTTCTCCTTGCCAACAGGAGGACTCATTTATTAGCTGTACATACAACAAGTGACATCTACAAAGTCGTAACTGCGCATCTCTGACTCCCTCTTTTAAAGATGAACCTGTGTGTGTGTGTAAAACTTTGGTATGTGTGTTTCTGGGAACTCTTATCTAAACATTCTCTTAAAAAAAACTTGACTAATGTCAATGTTTGACAGATGTTTGGAAAAGCAGGAACAGAGTGTGGGGGTCACGTTCTGGCCAGATATCCTCACATCACCTCTTGCTAAGGAGACCACAGAACAGTCTGGAAAACACTGCAGTCACTCACACCGCTCAGAGTTGGTCCTGCTGGAAAAGCAGCACTAATTCTCTTAGACAATCAGCATGTAGAGTGGATCCCCCACACTGGTCCATTAGAGAGAGCCAGAGGTGAAGCTCCTCATGGCCTTTCCTCGTCTCCTTCAGCCTCCAGCCTCTCTTGGCAGTGTGCAGGGCTGCAGCCTCTTCTCACAGCAAGCAGGGCGTCTGCAGCTGCAAGGCGCCGATTCCTCACACAGTGACATGACAGCTGCTGGTCAGGTTAGAGTGAACATGACTTTATTCTCTCACAGATTAAAAAACAACATGAAACTATGGATAAAAGAGTCATTCCACAGAAATGGCTCATTGTGAGGCCCTTTAACCTCTTCAGGTGCATTTTATCTGTTGTGTCACTAAACTTTATATTTAAACAGCTTCACATATACATTGAAATGCATTCTTCAATGCAGTATAAAAATTATTAACTTTTTTCCTTTGACTCCCCCCCCCCTCTTTTGTGATGTCCTTTGTGGTCATAATGAAGGTTAACTTTGGAAATATCAACAAAAACTAATTTAAAAGTCTATAAATTTTACATCTACTTCTGCTCTTTTGCTGGTGTTGATGTATTTTTCAAAATGAATCATTAAATATTAACTAAAGATCACATGACTTGTTTCCCTGGGTCACCCCTCAACCCCGTTACACAAATGATCTCACCCTCACAAATAGAATGGTATGATCCACAACTGTTCACACATCAGGAAGTGACAGCACTGAAAGCTTTGGACAACTGGAGCACAGAGACAGGCAAGTTGCTGCAGATTTTCCTCCAATCTGGTCATTTATCCTGTGATATTGTGGTCGTCAAACTAAATGACTCAACACTGTTACATAAAAAGAAGATAGAAAACTACTTGTAGCCATTTAATGCAAAAATCTCAACCCCGTTATGGGTTTGATTGTAACGGGGTTGTGAGATTGTGATGGGTTCAGATTTTACTGCTTTGTTTGTTAAGTTGTCCAATTGTTTAGATTGATTATTATTATATTTTATCAACATTTTTATACTGTATGCATGCTGAATGTGATTTATGTTCTATGTTAAAGCTGTGAGTAAGATGGCACCAACAACAGCAACAGAAAGACAGAGAATGTATGGGGAACGCCTTAAAGCTGATCCTGAAAGAAGGGAGAGAAACCTGCAGAGTGAGAGAGAGAGATGGAGAATGAATGTAGAGGCAGGGAAGGAAAAGGTAATTCAGGAACTGAGTGAAAGAGAACAGCGTAAAAAAAGAAAAATGTGGAGAGCAGCTAACCACAGGAGCAAGAAGAGGAAAGAAGTCCTCAGGAACTTTAGCACTCCACCACAGAGTCCAGATCAGAGAGATGAGCCAGAGCAGCCTTCACAGCCAGGATGTTCAAGGTTAGGGCAATAGGTAGTTAACAGCGTTATAAAAGTGTCATTTACCCAAAGTCATGTTGGAAACAGGGAGGGCTGGAGAAAAAATGACTTACATTTCCATGCCCAGATCAACTTTTATTTCTTTGTTTAGTTTTCACCGTTCTGTGGCTAGGAAGAAGTCCAGAAGAGAAAAGAATAATGTCAAGAGGCTAATAGTGGAACTACAGAAAAAACTTGAAAAAGAAAGAAAATGGTGGCAGAAAATATTCAGATTCACCACAGTCAAAAGTAACATGACTCAATTCAAGTTAGCCAGTTAACCCCATAAAAAAAAAAATATATATATATATATATATAACTTTACCATCAGGAATAAACACAAAAAGTCACCAAGGACAGAGAAAAGCAGCTGATGCTAAAGTCACAACAGGGAGAGTCATGAAGAAATGGTTGCAAATATTTGCAAGTGACGCAGAGTAGGAACGCCCACACGGAGTGCAGTTTTTCCTTATTAGGAAATCCAGAGAAGACTGAGGAATGTGCCTCTGGCATCCTGCTGCTGTTTACAGGATGACCGCACCAAAATGGTGGCCGTGTTTTATGCGCCTCTTCCCCAACGCGCAGCAGGACGCAGCAGAGGAGACACCAATGATGGGGGATGTTTTCCAGCCCAGAGTTCTGCTGCACCCATCAGGTTTGGAGATTTCCTTCTTCATGCTAACTGTGTGGATGGAGCTAAAGTTTAGGAGCCGTTTTCAGCAGCTGATGGATTCCTCCTCTTCATCACAACTCGTTGCAGGCTTTCCCCCAGAAAACTGGCTAAGCCTGCAGCTCTGCTTAGGAGGTACTAATGCTAGCTTAGCTTGTAGCATAGGAGGTGCTAATGCTAGCTTAGCTTGTAGCTTAGGAAAGCTAATGCTAGCTTAGCATGTAGCATAGGAGGTGCTAATGCTAGCTTAGCTTGTAGCTTAGGAAAGCTAATGCTAGTTTAGCATGTAGCACAGAGGTGCTAATGCTAGCTTAGCATGTAGCACCGTTCAGTATCAAGTTTTTCTTTGTGCTTGGAAAAATTCCCCCGAAAAACGCTTTTTGGTTTATTTTCTTTATAAAGAGGGTCGCATGTTTTCTTCTTGCAGTATGGAGGACCAATCCTGCCAACATTTAGAATACGTACCGAAAAAATCATTGACTCACTTAAATAAATACTGGGTCAAAAAATAGCTGACAATATAAAACTGTGTGTCATTAAATGCAACAAAACAATAACAAGACATTTACTCAATAACTGTTCAATTAATCAGCTACAAATATATATTCATATAACAAATTATATGGATAAATCAATGTTTAACTGTCATGTTTTATCTCTTGTATTTATTTGACTGTCATATTCTACCCAATTTAGCTGTTATTAAACGTTTTTAACAGAATAATTACATTAAATTTCCATAACAGATTATTCATCCATCCATTTTCTGACCCCGTTTAATCCCTCATGGGGTCACAGGGGGTTGCTGGGGCCTATCTCCAACGTTCACTGGGTGAGAGGCGGGGTACACCCTGGACAGGTCGCCAGTCTGTCACAGGTTTAACAGAATAATTACATTAAGTTTTCACAACAGAATGACACTAAAGTTACTGGTGATCATTTTAGGGTGAAACTGTCAGTTCCTGAGGTTCAGTTTTCTCTACACTGCTGATCAAATCTTTTTCTCTAAACTGAATCTTTCCATGGTTGCAACATTGTAAAGATCTAGTTGTTGATAAAGCATGTAATGTGTTTCAGTGTTGGCTGCAGATGTTAAAGAAGAGGCTCCTGAAGAACAGAGTCCTGAGGGGGAGCAGCAGGAGTCAGAGCCCCTCCACATAAAGGAGGAACAGGAGGAACCCGAGGCCCGTCAGGAAGGAGAGCAGCTCCTTGTGAAGGAGGAGACTGATAGCAGCTTTCCATTAACTGCTGCTCCTATCAACAGTAAGGATTGCTTTACTTTGTTTCTGGGTCCTGTGTTGTAGCTAAAGGCCAAAACTCTCTGGATTCATCAGACAAAATATCTGAGCTAGGAGTTTTTCCTGTAACTGGTGGGTTGGCAGTTTGAAGCCCCACACCGATCCTCTGTCGTTGTGTCCTTGAGCAAGACACTCCACCTGCTTTGGTTGCTGGTGGTAGTCAGAGGACCCGGTGGCGCCGGTTGTCTGGCAGCCTTGATTCTGTCAGTATTTTACGTGTCCTGTCTGGTTGTGGAGCACCAAGAATTGCTGTCTTGATGCCAAGGAGAGGCCAACAGGTTTACTTTCACAGGTGGAGCATTACTGCTTTCACTATAGTGCTCTGTGGGATACCTTTGATACAAACTTTATTAGGGCTTATTTTGGGCTTATTTCACATGTTCAATGGACACAAACTGAAAAGTGGAAGAGAAAAAAAATATTCAAATAATTTTTATTGATTTTAAAGATTCAAAAACAGCATAAAGAACATAATAAACAGGATAATACAATCCCAACAGCACGTGCTGACAGATGAGATTCAGCTATCAGGTTCAACAAAGAGGTAAAAAGGAGGGGCTGGGTAAGATGTTACTCTTAAGAGAATTAAGTCCCAAACATGAAATAAATGGCTGCCAGGTTACTCTAAATCTATGAACAGAGTCGCTGACAGTATGTTTCAAGCTTTAGATGGTTCATAACATCTTCCATCCACCGTTTGAGTTGGAGGGGCAGCTTTTTTCCAGCTGAGCAATATAACCTTCATCATGTCTTAAGTCCCAAAACCATAAGAAAGGGTTTATTAGAGGCATATTTTGGAGTTTTGTGTTTAATTTCCTGTTTGCTGTATTACCTTGTTGGATCAATTAGAGTCTGAGTCGTCAGAGCATGTTGAACGCTTTGTCCATTTATTTTACTCTTTGCATGTCAAATGTCCATCACAACACGAACACATCTCCAGGCCCGCATAGAAAGCAAACTTGCTTGTATTTACGATTTCAGCGGTCAGAAACTGTTTTCCTCATCCAAGTGGAACACCTAACAAAGGAAAGTTCCTACCTTAAATAGACATGACCGCTGATTACCCAATGAATGCATTTGTGCACCTGCAGTTTGCTCAGTTTTATTAATGCGATTATTCCTCTGGGAAGCTAGGGGTCGCTGTAGCAACTTGTCGCTACATGGGCTAATCATAACGTTATACAAAACATCAAAAAATCGATATTAATGTTCCATATTAATGCAGTAACAACGCTCATAGCACTATTGAATGATGGTGGAGCGAAGCGAAAGCCAACCTTATGTTTGCAATAAATGGTAGTTTCTTGGTAGTGTGAATGATATCCAGGGAGTACCGCAAATTGGTTCCGCCATGACGCGAAGCGTCCGGACGCGTGCGTTTCAAGAGTGAGATTTTCATTGTAAGATTGAGATTTTCAAAGTAATGCGTGTGAGCGTGTGCAATTGATGAAATGCGTGTGTCACACGGTCAATGCGTGAGAGTTGAGAGCTATGTCCAGGGAGCTTATGCTAGAGGACATTTAGAGCTAATTTTAAAGGGCCTTAAGCTCTTTTTTGGTCGTAATGAGCAGACCAGACAACTCAAACATCGGACAGTGCATAAATGACGGTCAACAGAAAGTTTCTCTCCAAACTTACCCTGCCGCCATAATCCAGGTCCCTGTTGAATCTAATGAGGACACAAGTTAATACTGATGCACACCAACGGCGCCACCCACAGATGCTGGCGAGATAAGATAAGATAAGATAGGCTTCATTGATCTCACATTGGAGAAATTCACATGTCACATCGGCTCAGTAGTCAGTAATCAGAAGAAGAAGAGGGTTCCAAAGTAGGACAAGGTGCATCAGGTATACATAGTGTCCGCTAACGTCACATGTGCGTGCACATGCAGCCATAGAGAGGAGATTATCAGAGGAGCACAAGACAAACATAGCACAATGTATGGCTCCTACAAACCCCTTATGGGAATAAAGTTTGTTATAACCATAAAACACACTCATGCTACATCAGCAGAGCACAGTTTCAAAATAGCTAGCTGGAGCTATCCTGTAAGATCCCGGGTTTTTACCAAGTCAAACCTCAAAATAAAAAAGTAAAACCATTTTAAACCTTCCCAGTTTATTTCTGATTCAACCTCTCCCATTTTCTCCGGTTGTGGTGACGGGCGTCTGGTTGCCAGTGATTTACTCCAAGGGCAAGCTGGTTCTCTCAGCTGCTATCGGCGGCCACGGCTAGCTAGTTCTTAGGAGGTGGCTCCGGGTCCTAGGCCGTAGGAAACTCAACGGTGTGGGGGTTGCAGCATGTGGAAGCGGGGACCTCTGCTCGGCTTGCCTGGTGTAGCTGTTCTTGTGAGGGCCTGTGTTTAGGTTGCAGCAGGTGACGTCAGATCACCTCTCAGTTTGGCCTGTCCGCATGAAAGGAGACTGCTCTGTGCCGTCTCGAGCTGAAAAAGCTTACATGCAGACCGTCTCCAGGGCAGTTGGCTATAAGTTCCAATGCTGGTTTCTCAGAAAAAAGGACTGCTTAACCTGGCTGGCACTGCAAATGTTTATGGGTGTCCAAACACATTCTGACCCAGGTGGCTGTGGCTTGAAGATGTGAGGTATTATCTAAATAATTGTTACTAATATCATAGTTTATATTGTTAATTATTTGACCTGTTTGCAGTCACACCAGGTTATTTTATCTGATAATGTGGTGTTTCTATTGTAGATTTCAGTAGTCATAAAGACTCTTCAAACCGTAACTATATTTTACCATATTTGATCTAAAAGGTAGAGGGATGTTTCTAGTTTCAGTACTGGACTCTCATACACAAAAGACGCTGTGGCCTGATATCTGGTCGTCAGAGAGCGCCCTGTTCTTTCTCTCACACAGACATTAAGTAGGACCGATGTGTACACCCATTCAGGGGTGTGTACAGTATATCAGTGCTTTGTTCATCACATTGGTAAAGAAGATCATGCTGTAATGCAGACATGTACTTGCTGAAACATTTACCCCTAATCAGTCATTATTTCCAATCTAAGTATGTCAGACTCTGTTCCTCCAGAGTGCGTTTATCTGTTATTTCCGTGGCAACCAATTTTGCAGTCCAGTCTCCTGTAATGACATAATCTCTAACAATATAAATGTGAAACACCCAAATGTATATGACACTGAAACCGGGAAAACAGTACTACATAATTCACTTTCTGGATTGCATTGATTAAATCAAAGCACAGATATTGCAGATTTTTTTTGATTTAATGAACTAAAAACTGAGCTATTGCCTGTAATGTTTTTAAGGTGCTGGTTGATCTGGGTTCTTTATCGGATTATTTGACTCAGACGGCAACAAATCTGAATGTGGGACTGGACAATTACTTTAAACTTGATCCACATATTAAATCTAAATTAGTAGTTAAATAAATAAATCTAACTAAATCACCTAAATACATCTTTATTTAAATGTTCCTCAGTTCAGTCTGGGATCAAAATACTTTCTAATGTGTATAATATGTTTCAATGTTTCCTGCAGATGTTCAGCAGAAGCTGATTGTTAAAGAAGAAGCTTCTTTAGACCACAGACCTCCTGATGACCTGCATGACCCAAAGCCCCCCCACATCAAGGAGGAACAGGAGGGAGTCTACATCAGTCTGCCAGGAGAGCAGCTCAATGGGAAGGAGGTGATTAATGCCATCAGGTTTCCAGTCTCTGCTCCTCCCATAAAGAGTCTGGATGATGAACAGTCTCTGCTGCTCTCACAGCTTTATCCAGACCAGATTAAAGGCAGAGAGCTTCCAGAACAGAATGATGGAGAAGAATCCATCAGGATACAAGATCATGGAGATGCTTCCACTTCTTCAGAGGCTGAAGACACTGAGGAGGATGAAGAGGACAGTGATGTAGAACACCCTCTGTCTGAGCTGAAACACTTGTCAGACTCTGGATATAAGAAATGTTCTACAAAGAAGAAAAATGTGGACTCACGAAGGAAAGTCCAGACAGGAGTGAAGCTTAACTGTGAAGACTGTGGCAAAACATTTATTGGAAAATACGATTTAAACAGACACATGAGAATCCACACAGGACAGAAGCCTTTCTGTTGTGATCTATGTGGACAAAGCTTTAGCCAAAAACATGGATTAAAAACACACATGACAATCCATACAGGACAGAAACCCTTCTGTTGTGATCTATGTGGGCAAAGATTTAGCCAAAAACATGCTTTAAAAACACACATGACAATCCACACAGGACAGAAGCCTTTCTGTTGTGATTTATGTGGACAAAGATTTAGCCACAAATCAGCTTTAAACACACACATGAGAATCCATACAGGACAGAAGCCTTTCTGTTGTGATTTATGTGGACAACGATTTAGCCAAAAAGCAACGTTAAACACACACATGAAAACCCACACAGGACAGAAGCCTTTCTGTTGTGATTCATGTGGACAAAGATTTGTTGAAAGAGGACCTTTAAACAGACACATGATAATCCACACAGGACAGAAGCCTTTCTGTTGTGATCTATGTGGACAAAAATTTAGCCGTAAATCACATTTGAACAGGCATATGGGAATCCACACAGGAGAGAAGCCTTTCTGCTGTGATCTATGTGGACAAAGTTTTAGCCGAAAATTAACTTTAAATGGACACATGAGAATCCACACAGGACAGAAGCCTTTCTGCTGTGATCTGTGTGGAAAAAGTTTTCGTGAAAGAAGAACTTTAAACACACACATGAGAATCCACACAGGACAGAAGCCTTTCTGCTGTGATCTGTGTGGGAAAAGGTTTGGTGAAAGAGGAACTTTAAACACACACATGAGAATCCACACAGGACAGAAGCCTTTCTGCTGTGATCTGTGTGGGAAAAGGTTTGGTGAAAGAGGAACTTTAAACACACACATGAAAACCCACACATGACAGAAGCCTTTCTGTTGTGATCTATGTGGACAAAGTTTTAGCCGAAAATTAACTTTAAATGGACACATGAGAATCCACCCAGGACAGAAGCCTTTCTGCTGTGATCTGTGTGGAAAAAGTTTTTGTGAAAGAAGAACTTTAAACACACACATGAGAATCCACACAGGACAGAAGCCTTTCTGCTGTGATCTGTGTGGGAAAAGGTTTGGTGAAAGAGGAACTTTAAACACACACATGAGAATCCACACAGGACAGAAGCCTTTCTGCTGTGATCTGTGTGGGAAAAGGTTTGGTGAAAGAGGAACTTTAAACACACACATGAGAATCCACACAGGACAGAAGCCTTTCTGCTGTGATCTGTGTGGAAAAAGTTTTTGTGAAAGAAGAACTTTAAACACACACATGAGAATCCACACATTAGGAAAATTGACTCTGCTATGAATATTTATTCAAACTGCAAAGCTTTTGTTTGCTGTGAGATGTTTGTTGTCATAAAGCCAACAGTCTTCACTTGCTAGTTTCAGCATTTCTCTAGTAGCTATTTTTTGTCTGGTCTTAATACATTACAGGTTTTTATTTTGTTAATTTTTTTAGACTGAGCTACAGAATCCAAGTTGTAGAAACATGAATGTTTATCAAAGATAAACATTCATGAGTGCGTGCAGAGATGTAACGATGCAATCAAGCCCCGATTCGATTTTAATTTCCCAATTTAAATTTTGTTCTGTGTTTTTTTACCTTTTTATAAAACGAATAGCTTATATAACCAAAATGTTTCTTTGTTTTAACATCTTTGTTTTTATCCTTGTGTTTATAACTGTAATTGTTCAGTAAGAGATCTGAAATTATATATAAAAAAACAATTATAAGATATTCATGAAAATTAACTAATCACTTTTACTTTTTTACACTTAATTCATTGTTTATCATAAATCCTTTTATGATCAAATGTTCATCACTTGAGCATGTATGTCTTCATATCAATGTAAACCTGTTCTAGAAATATAATTTTCCATAACTCTCTGTAACTGGAAAATAAAACAAAAGTTATACCCAACACCAATGTTCCCCCTAATTCTTCATGTCTCTGAGTAAACACACAAACTCCCTGAGTATTCACCTGACCTCTGTGAGCAACATCACATGTTCACACTGAGGCTACATTACGCCTGTCCAACACCTGAGATTATAACAAGTTACATGGTTTACTAAAAGAATCAAATTACAGCAATAATCTCTTTTAGATTACCTAGTTTAGAAACAATTAATTTAACCTGATTACATAAATAAGACAAGAATCTTTCTTTAGAGCTGTACTGTTTTATTTCAGATTAGGGGTCCTAAGGAAGACCTGAGACATGTTCATCATTCAGAGTTAAAATGTTATTGCCATTAAATTATTTACATTGTCTGCAGTGAGGTTTAGCACAAGCCTGTGGTACAGTGCAGCTTCTCTTCTGTCAGTCTGCTCCAGGGCAGCTGTGGCTACTAACACAGCTCACCACCATCAGGGTGTGAATGTGTGCATGAATGGGTGAATAACTGACCAGTCAAACAGCAGGGGTAGCGCTCAAAAACCAACCAAATTTATGAAGTGCTAAAATACACATTGGTTGAAAAACAGCACTTAAGGCCTCAGATAAGCAGATTCCACACAGCCACACAAGCAGTGACATGCAGCAGGGCCCCGTTTCAGAAAGCTGGGTTGGTGGATATTCAGAGTAATTTCTGGAGTAAATTCCTGCATATCTTGGCTTTTCCTTTTCAGTAAGCTCAGAGTGACAAATGTTTCCTTGTGTATAGATCCAACACAGGAGAGGAGGATGGAGCAGACCATGATGATCTTACTGCCAGCACCAATGGAAGGGAAGGGATCCAGCATGCTTTAGTTCAGATCTTATTCACTGGACAAAGCCATACCAACCACATCCTCAGTGTATAGAAACACAAAGTATCACAAAAAGGACTGACATTCCAGCAGAAATGCTTTCACCATTCCCCATGGCTACATTAGAGTTCAATAGGAAGAGGAGTCTGGTGTTTTAATTCAATTCAATTCAATTCAATTCAATTTTATTTATATAGCGCCAAATCATGAAACATGTCATCTCAAGGCACTTTACAAAGTCAAGTTCAATCATATTATACAGATTGGGTCAGATTATACAGATTGGTCAAAAATGTTCCTATATAAGAAAACCAGTTGATTGCATCAAAGTCCCGACAAGCAGCATTCACTCCTGGGGAACCGTAGAGCCACAGGAAGAGTCATCTGCATTGTACATGGCTTTGCTGCAATCCCTCATACTGAGCAAGCATGAAGCGACAGTGGGAAGAAAAACCACCCATTAACGGGAAAAAAAAACCTCCGGCAGAACCGGGCTCAGTATGAACGGTCATCTGCCTCGACCGACTGGGGTTACAGAAGACAGAACAGAGACACAACAAGAGAAACAAAAAAGCACAGAAGCACACATTGATCTAGTAATCTGTTCTACATTAGATGGTAGTAGCGGGTGAGCCGTCTTCTCTGGATGATGTCACAGTTAACAGAACGCCAGACCAGGTGTACCTACTATGAAGAGAAAAGAGAGAGAACAGAAAGTTAAAGCAGAAATGACAACACATAATGCATAATTGAAGAACAGTAGAACTCAATATAGTGAGAAAATTAGATCCTGATATACTCCAGTAACCTAAGCCTATAGCAGTAAAACTATAAAGGTAACTGAGAGTAACATGAGTCACTAGTTATAATTTTTGTCAAAAAGAAAAGTTTTAAGCCTAGTCTTAAAAGTAGACAGGGTGTCTGCCTCACGGACCAAAACTGGGAGTTGGTTCCACAGGAGAGGAGCCTGATAGCTAAAGGATCTGCCTCCCATTCTACTTTTAGAGACTCTAGGAACCACCAGCAGACCTGCGGTCTGAGAGCGAAGTGCTCTGTTAGGAACATACGGGGTAATCAGAGCTCTCATATATGATGGAGTTTGATTATGAAGGGCTTTATACGTTAGAAGAAGAATTTTAAATTCTATTCTTGATTTAACAGGAAGCCAATGAAGGGAAGCTAAAATTGGAGAAATATGATCCCTCTTGTTGATTTTCATCAGAACTCTTGCTGCAGCATTTTGGATCAGCTGAAGGCTTTGAACTGCATTTTGTGGACTTCCTGATAGTAAAGAATTACAATAGTCCAGCCTTGAAGTAACAAATGCATGGACTAGTTTTTCAGCATCACTCCTGGACAGAATGTTTCTAATTTTGGCGATATTCCGGAGGTGAAAAAAGGAAACTCTGGAAACCTGTTTAATATGGGATTTAAATGACATGTCTTGGTCAAAAATAACACCAAGATTTTTTACTTTATTACCAGAGGCCAGGTTAATGCCACCCAGATTAAGTGATTGGTTAAGAAGTTTATTTTTTGAGGACTCTGGCCCAAAGATTAAAACTTTGGTCTTGTCAGAATTTAGATGCAGGAAATTTAAAGTCATCCAGCTTTTGATGTCATCAAGACATGACTGCAGTCGAAGTAATTGATTGGATTCATCAGGATTTATGGATAAATATAGCTGAGTATCATCAGCATAACAGTGGAAATTAATCCCATGCTGTCTGATAATTTTGCCTATCGGAAGCATATATATAGTAAAGAGAATTGGTCCAAGGACTGAACCCTGTGGTACTCCACAGGTGACCCTAGAGTTTGAGGAAGATTTATTATTAACATGAACAAATTGGAATCTGTCTGACAGATAAGATTTAAACCAGCCTAATGCTTTCCCCTTAATCCCTACAGTATGTTCAAGTCTTTGTAGGAGAATATTGTGATCAACTGTATCAAACGCAGCACTGAGATCTAACAGGACAAGTATAGACACAAGTCCATTATCTGAGGCCATGAGAATATCATTAGTGACCTTCACCAGAGCTGTTTCAGTGCTATGATGAGCTCTGAAGCCTGACTGAAACTCCTCAAGTAGGTCATTACTTTGTAAATGTTCACAAAGTTGATTAGCAACTACTTTCTCAAGAATTTTAGATAAGAAAAGAAGATTAGATATAGGTCTGTAATTTACTAACTCATCTTGATCAAGAGAAGGTTTCTTAAGTAAAGGTTTAATAACAGCTACTTTCAAAACCTGTGGTACATATCCATTTACTAAGGATAGATTAATCATGTCTAAAATAGTGCCACTGATCAAAGGGAATATGTCCTTAAACAACTTGGTTGGGATTGGGTCTAACATACAGGTAGAAGGTTTAGATGAAGCTAAAATTTTAGATAGCTCAGAAAGCTCTACTGCTTCTAAACAGTTCAAACACTGCGCAGATTCTAAAGATTCCTCCAATGCTGCCTCACTTACTGAGGACGAGGTAATCATGTTTGGGAGGATGCCAATTATTTTATTTTTAATGGCATCAATTTTATTTATGAAGAATCCCATAAAATCATTACTACTGAGAGCTAAGGGAATGGAGGGATCAACAGAGCTGTGGCTCTGGGTAAGTTTGGCAACTGTACTAAAGAGAAATCTAGGATTATTTTTATTCTCTTCAATTAATGATGAAAAATATGCTGCTTTAACTCTGCGGAGGGTCTTGTTATACAACAATAGTCTGTCCCTCCAGATTAAGTAGGATTCCTCTTGGTGTGTAGAGCGCCATTTTCTCTCCAATTTCCTAACATTGTGCTTCAAGGAACGCAGCTCTGAATTAAACCAAGGAGCCAGCTTCCTGTGAATAATCACCTTCTTTTTCAAGGGAGCTACATTGTCTGATGCAGAACGCAATGAGGAAGTCACATTGTTAGCAAAGGTATCGATTTGTGAATGGGAAGAAACAGCAATGCTGCCATCTACAGGGCATTTCTGCAATACTGAGGATATTAAGAAGGGGACAGACTCTTTAAGTTTTGATACAGCATTATCCGATAAAAATCTACTATAATGGAACCCTCTTTTGGGGGTGGAGAATTCAGTTAGATTAAACTCAAATGTTATTAAAAAATGATCAGACAGGACAGGGTTGTGAGGAAATACTGTTAATTCTTCACAATCAATGCCATATGTCAGCACAAGGTCTAAAGTATGGAGCCGAGAGTGCGTCGGTTCATGCACATTTTGAGCAAAACCAATTGAATCTAGGATAGTTTTAAAGGCTACACTAAGGTTATCACATTCAGTGTCAACATGGATGTTAAAATCACCCACTATAATAACCTTATCAGTATTTGACACCAAATCAGATAAGAAATCTGACAACTCATCCAAAAACTGAGTGTAAGGGCCTGGTGGACGATACAAAACAACAAACAGAAGAGGTTTTATTGCTTTGCAGTTTGGATGAGGGAAACTGAGGGTTAAATGTTCAAAAGAACTGTAATTATTAGTTGGCCTAGGACTAATTAATAAATCAGACTGAAAGATGGTTGCCACTCCTCCTCCTCTTCCCACAGATCTGGGAATGTGGAAATTTGAATAACTGGAGGGAGTTGACTCATTTATACTAACGTAGTCCTCTTGTAGCCAGGTTTCTGTGAGACAAAACAAATCAATCTGATTATCAGAAATCAATTCATTAACTAACAAAGTCTTTGGAGGGAGAGACCTTATATTTAATAGACCACATTTTATTATTTTATTTTTAGGTTCAAGGTGAACCATATTGATTTTTATTAGGTTTTTAAGATTTGTTCCTTTTAGATAAGTTTTTGATCTGTTAAGTTTTGGCCGTGGGAAAGACACCGTCTCAATAGGATAATGGGTGGGTAACAGTACAGAAGCTGCAGAGAGGTGTGTTAAACTACGGCTCTGCTTCCTGGTCTGGACCCTGGGTTGTCAGCATTTAGGAGAACTAATAAATCCGGCCAGATTCCTAGAAAGAAGAGCTGCACCATCCAAAGTAGGATGGATGCCGTCTCTCCGGATCAGACCAGGTTTTCCCCAGAAAGTTCTCCAGTTATCAATGTAGCCCACGTCGTTTTCTGGACACCACCTAGACAACCAGCGGTTGAATGATGACATGCGGCTAAACATGTCATCATTGGTCAGATCAGGCAGGGGACCAGAGAAAATTACAGAGTCCGACATAGTTTTAGCAAACTCACAAACCGAAGCAACACCAACTTCAGTGACCTCCGATCGGCGTGATCGGGTGTCATTACCGCCAGCGTGAATAACAATTTTGCGGTATTTACGCTTATCCTTAGCCAGTAGTTTTAGGTAGGATTCTATGTCGCCTGTTCTGGCCCCTGGTAGGCATTTAACTATGGTCCCTGGTTTCTTTAGTGCCACATTTCTCATTATGGAGCTGCCAATAATTAAGGTCGGCTCCTCGGCGAGATTGTCGCTCAGAGGGGAAAATTTATTAGAAACGCAGATGGGTTGGTGGTGATCTGGGGTCTGTAATCTAGAGCTATGCTTCCTACGAACTGTCACCCAGCCAGCCTGGTTACCAGGCTGCTCGGGTGCTACTGCTTTAGGTTCGCTACGTGAAGTTACTCTATGCGGCTCCGTGCTAGCAAAAGAGCGGCTATCAGCTGGTTTTTTCAACAGCACGGAGCCGGGTCTCCAATTCTGACACCCTCGCCTCCAAAGCTACAAAAACACTACATTTATTACATGTACCATCATCACTAAAGGAGGCAGAGGAATAACTGAACATCTGACACAGAGAGCAGCAGATAGGAGACTTAGTCAGGGACGGAGAAGCCATTATGAGGCTAAGGCTTGGCTAGCGCTAGGCTAACGCTAGGCTAACGCCCTATTATCACGCCAAAGAACAAACCGTGTGAAACACGAGGAGTTCCCAAACGTGATGAGCAGCCACAGACAATGTTTTAAAAGTGCTTATGTTTGGAAACAGATGTTACAACAAAGAGGTTTAAAGATAAAAAGCGAGAGAGCCTGGAGCAAAGCTCCGTCGTTCACACAGCAACAACAGGAAGTGATACAATACGCCTTACCGCAAACAGGAAGTCTGCCCGTAACTGGGGTAACTGCAGCAAATTATTTTACCACCAAGCCTTATTTGGACAAAGAGCTGATATTACTTTCATTATTTCAGGCTTCAGAAACTGGAAAAAGTTACAAATTAACAGGACACAAAAACAGAAGAGAATGATCCCATTTTGCTGAAGTGGTTAACAGAGTGTAAAACAATGCACACAAGCCCCAAATTGTAGAATGAAATTCTAAACATCATGGCCAGTATTATAAGTGGAGGCATCACAGATCCTATTTTGCAGTTTTCAGTTGATGAACCTACGAAGGTTACTGGTGCTGAACAAGAGAGTCTGTCTGGGCTATGTGGACCATGACCTTGTCCCACATGAGCAGTTTGTTGGGCTAAACAGAGTTTCTGAGAACAGGGCATGTGTGTGTGTGTGTGTGTTTGTGTTAACTGTATCAGATAGCACTGGCAGCCACTACTCTTTGATAGTGATGGGTTGTTATCAGTCAGTTCAATGATCTCTGTTCAAGGTCACAGATGTCACAGAGTGTCTTGTTTACATAACATCCAGGAGAAATTAAGAAATTCAGTTTGGATACCAGCATTTCATCACTATGGTATTAATCAATCTCCATCATATATCAGAGCTCTGATTACCCCGTATGTTCCTAACAGAGCACTTCGCTCTCAGACTGCAGGTCTGCTGGTGGTTCCTAGAGTCTCTAAAAGTAGAATGGGAGGCAGATCCTTTAGCTATCAGGCTCCTCTCCTGTGGAACCAACTCCCAGTTTTAGTCCGTGAGGCAGACACCCCGTCTACTTTTAAGACTAATCTTAAAACTTTCCTTTTTGACAAAGCTTCCAGTCAGAGTGGCTCATGTTACCCTGAGCTATCTCTATAGTTATGCTGCTATGGGCTTAGGCTGCTGGAGGACATCAGGGCCTATTTTTCTTACTCTACTGATTTCTACTGTTCTTCAGTCTACTGTTCTCTAGTTTTGCATTGTATTACATTGAAATGACTGTTGTCATTTCAGCTTTTAACTTTTTGCTCTCCCTCTTTTTTTTCTTCATAGTAGGTACACCTGGTCTGACGTTCTGTTAACTGTGACATCATCCAGAGAAGACGGCTCACCCGCTACTACCATCTAATGTAGAACAGATTACTAGATCAATGTGTGCTTCTGTGCTTTTTTGTCTCTCTTGTTGTGTCTCTGTTCTGTCTTCTGTAACCCCAGTCGGTCGAGGCAGATGTCCGTTCATACTGAGCCCGGTTCTGCCGGAGGTTTTCCTTCCCGCTAACGGGTGGTTTTTCTTTCCACTGTCGCTTCATGCTTGCTCAGTATGAGGGATTGCAGCAAAGCCATGGACAATGCAGATGACTCTTCCTGTGGCTCTACGGTTCCCCAGGAGTGAATGCTGCTTGTCCGGACTTTGATGCAATCAACTGGTTTCCTTATATAGGACATTTTTGACCAATCTGTATAATCTGACCCAATCTGTATAATATGATTGAACTTGACTTTGTAAAGTGCCTTGAGATGACATGTTTCAGGAATTGGCGCTATATAAATGTTATCTGCCTGTCTGATTTCCTGTCCTGATCCAGTTGGCTATTTTTGAGTCTGCCCGGTTCCTGTCAGTTTTTGTTTTCGCCTCGCTTGGATGTCTGCTCTGTACCCCGCTGTGGATTGTTTTCTGTCTGCCTGCCTGACCCATCATCACATCAATAAAACTGTTAAGCATTCGCTCAACTGTCTTACTGAGTACCGGGTTCTCCTCCTGCTAAAATCATTACAAAGGGTATAAATGCAGGCCCAGCCAGCAGCAAACAGGCCCCTGTGGAGGTCCCACAGTGTGGGTGTGTTGTTCATTCAAAGGATTATTGGTTTGTTTATTTTCCCATTTCAATACTCCATCTTCTTCATTCTCCTTGGATTTGCCTTCTGTGATTGTCCTGCTGATTCCCCTGAACACCTTTTTCACTTTTCCTATTTCAAGTACATTATGGAGAGACATCAAAGAATCATTATGTTAAAATGACTAAATATTCCCCAGTTTTTAATCACCCATATTGTTCTATGTTGATGGTCTTGATAATCAAACGTTTGATGAGGTAAATATTGTTTTCTTGCTAGCTAAGTATCCACTGCTGTTCCCTGAAAAAAAAGATATATGCACATTTCCATCTACTTAAGCATCGTTACTTTAGCACAATTGTTTCATGTTAGCAGGATAGGACATGAAACAATTACGTTAAAGTAACTAAATATTCCTAAGTAGTTGCAAATGATGCATGAAATCTTTAAGTAGAAAGACTCTCCCCCTTGTTTTGATATTTTATTTAATAATTTCAAATTGTATTACTCCTCGCTGAAACTTGTTAAATCTGCTATGGGGTGCCGAATGTAAAATTTCAGATAAAATTCTATAGCTGATATATTTTGATTATTTAGCTCACTTTTCTCACATTTAACTCCATTTTCTCACGTTTAAGACAGAAATTCACAATAAACAAGATCTTATATGCAATTGTCAACAATATGTTTATAAAGTAAAATAAATAGTTAAATGTTAAATCTAAATGTTAAATCTATATCTAAATGTTAAATGTTAAATCTAAATGCTAAATCTATATCTAAATGTTAAATATATATCTAAATGTTAAATCTATATCTAAATGCTAAATGTTAAATCTAAATGTTAAATTTATATCTAAATGTTAAATCTATATCTAAATGTTAAATCTATATCTAAATGTTAAATGTTAAATGTAAATGTTAAATCTATATCTAAATGTTAAATCTATATCTAAATGTTAAATGTTAAATCTAAATGTTAAATCTATATCTAAATGTTAAATTTAAATCTAAATGTTAAATCTATATCTAAATGTTAAATTTAAAACTAAATGTTAAATCTGTATATAAATGTTAAATCTATATTTAAATGTTAAATGTAAATGTTAAATCTATATCTAAATGCTAAATCTATATCTAAATGTTAAATCTATATCTAAATGTTAAATGTTAAATCTATATCTAAATGTTAAATTTAAATCTAAATGTTAAATCTATATCTAAATGTTAAATCTATATGTAAATGTTAAATTTAAATCTAAATGTTAAATCTATATCTAAATGTTAAATGTTAAATGTAAATGTTAAATCTATATCTAAATGTTAAATCTATATCTAAATGTTAAATGTTAAATGTAAATGTTAAATCTATATCTAAATGCTAAATCTATATCTAAATGTTAAATCTATATCTAAATGTTAAATGTTAAATCTAAATGTTAAATCTATATCTAAATGTTAAATTTAAATCTAAATGTTAAATCTATATCTAAATGTTAAATTTAAATCTAAATGTTAAATTTTAAATGTAAATGTTAAATCTATATCTAAATGCTAAATCTATATCTAAATGTTAAATTTAAAGCTAAATGTTAAATCTATATCTAAATGTTAAATCTATATCTAAATGTTAAATGTTAAATGTAAATGTTAAATCTATATCTAAATGTTAAATGTTAAATGTAAATGTTAAATCTATATCTAAATGTTAAATGTTAAATGTAAATGTTAAATCTATATCTAAATGTTAAATGTTAAATGTAAATGTTAAATCTATATCTAAATGTTAAATGTAAATGTTAAATCTATATCTAAATGTTAAATTTAAATCTAAATGTTAAATCTATATCTAAATGTTAAATCTATATCTAAATGTTAAATTTAAATCTAAATGTTAAATCTATATCTAAATGTTAAATCTATATCTAAATGTTAAATTTAAATCTAAATGTTAAATCTATATCTAAATGTTAAATTTAAATCTAAATGCTAAATCTATATCTAAATGTTAAATTTAAATCTAAATGTTAAATCTATATCTAAATGTTAAATGTAAATTTTAAATCTATATCTAAATGTGAAATGTTATATCTAAATGTTAAATATGCAAATTGACCACGCCCCCTATCGGGTTCACGCCCACACCACCGACCTTGGATCAGCCATGAGATCCATCTGTGGAGGACACTGGAAGCATGCCGCACAGACGGCTGACAAGGCAACTTCCTATAACTATATAACTTTCTCCCTTTAACGACAAAGTTTCTTGTTTTAATGAGAGACTTATCTTGCTTAAACGACATCATTTTCGTCTCATAACAACGCAACATAACCCGGCATCAGCTCGCGGGATATTTGAGTGTCATGGAGAAGAGGAGAGACGGAGGGGCGCCTTTTATTACTTTTTAAGAAGTCGTCATTTGTCGGAGAGATGTATTTCTGCACTGAGGAGTGACAAGGTAAGTCATAAATATACAGCAAGTCCTCTACTTGAAATTTGACCAATTCGGCAGTTATTTATATTTAACAACTATGCTATGGAAACAAGTTGCAGCCCTGTAGTACAGTCTCTGGCTCCGTTTACACGGTGAAAACAGGTTTGCGTTGCCTTTGTACTCTCCATTTACACACTACAAGGTTTAACTGTTGCTTGGGGGGGGGGGGGGGGGGGGCTTTTAGCTATAGCTGTGGGTTTATTTACAACAGTTTGCAGCAGAAACAGTCCTTCGCCAGCCGCTGTTTTCTTCTTCTGGGCAATTTGACGCGGAGCTTCAAAAATCACAGCGCTACTAGTGGTGCGTCATGGGAATTACACCGTTTTAGTACTCTGTTAACAGGGCCTGTGACTGCAAATGTACCTATGCCTTTAAGTATTTGAATTAAATGTAATTAAAATAAATTTTAATTCGACACTCGTAAGGCTAATTAAAAGTATGTGTATTCTACACAATAAAAGTGAGGCTAGATAAAGCTACATTTATCCATATTTTATTGTGTCAAAACAAAGTGATGAATACAGAGCTTTCTAATGTGACTATTCACAAGCCAGTGAAGGACAACTATTTGAGGGATTGCAGCAAAGCCATGTACAATGCAGATGACTCTTCCTGTGGCTCTACGGTTCCCCAGGAGTGAATGCTGCTTGTCGGGACTTTGATGCAATCAACTGGTTTCCTTATATAGGACATTTTTGACCAATCTGTATAATCTGACCCAATCTATATAATATGATTGAACTTGACTTTGTAAAGTGCCTTGAGATGACATGTTTCATGATTTGGCGCTATATAAATAAAATTGAATTGAATTGAATTGAATTATTTATATGAACTTCATTAATAAACCCAGTCAACTACTGACATGCTTTAATAAGGGGAAAAGCAAAAACTGATAATCGATTATCATTGCTGCAAATTCAAAAGGTAATATCAGAATTTATCAATAAAAGCACCTGGCAGCAAGGCACCATTGTTCTCAGTTTATTTGTTGTTCCATTTGTTTTTTCTGATGTCTTTAAACTTACTCAGAAAAGAAAACAAATCTTAATCAACAACATTGTTCCATTGCAGTCTAGGTTTAAGCAATTTTAACATTGATCCAGTCTAACCTTAAATCACAATTTTAAACAGCAGCTATTCTCCTTCTGATGGGAATTCTGTAAAAGTACTTTTTAAAATTCCCATAAACAAAAACATTAAGGTAGGAGGACCAGGATTACTTAATTTACTGTGATATCACAGACCTGGGGCCTGTTTCAACAAGGAGGTTCAACCAACTCTGAGTTAAAACTTGAACTCTGAGTTAACTTAGCCTGAGATGGGAAACTTTGAGTTTTGGGTTTCAGAACAGCTGAAATGAGTTAGTTTAATCAACTCTGAGTTGGCTGACTCTGAGTTAAGTGCATGCACCACAACTATAAAAAGCCATTATCAATGGAGCGCAGATATTACGAGTCACCATGGCAACAGCGTCAGACAAAAAAAGGTGTGCATATTTCTCACCAGCAGAACTGGATGTGCTTATGCAAGCATATGCAGAATTTGAGCATGTATTTTAAAAAAAAAGCAACACGGCTGCAGCGGCGAAGGAGAGAGAGTTAATTACTTTTATACACTGTTGGGTGTAATGAATTAAGTTGCTAAGTCATCTAAATACTGTAATTAAATTAAAGACTATAAAACAATAGTGGATTTAATATCAAATTTTAAAAGGTATATTTTTAATTTAACTTTCTCCCTCTATAATACACTTTGGTCAATTTATGATTAATTCATGCAATTGAATATTGTTTTAATTTGAAAGCATTAGAAGTGCAGTTTCTTGTCTCTCCTTGTATTGTTCAAGTGGTTGAGGTTAATTTGGGATTTAGAAAGTAATTAATAAGTAAGTAAAACAAATTAGTAAGTAGACCAATACTTTCTCAAGACAGTAATTATTACATTAATCTAATTAGACTTGTTGAAGATAAAATTTGTAGTTAGTAATTAAGAACTATTTTAGAGTAACTTACCCAACTGTTATAATATCAGAGGTGAAACTGGAAGAACAGTATTTTATTAAACTTAATTTAATTTTCACGGATAGGTGCAATCCTGCAGGCATCAAAAGAACATGGCAGCAGCTGAAAATGAAATATAAAAACATACTTCAAGCAGGTAAGCCTTGAGCACATCATAGGAGTAGAGTAGCTACCTGTCTTTACAAACATTTGACATTAAATGACTAAATGGCATTCAGTGTCTAGCAGTGCAGCAGCATTTTTGACATATGTCTAAATGTTCATTCTCATTTGACTTCTACTCAGCCAACAGAAAGAAGCCAGAGGCTCGTAAAACAGGGGGAGGACCTGCACCACCACCCCTGACAAATGCAGAAGAGATGGCCCTGAGCCTAAATGCTGGAAGGCCAATGGCTGAGGAAATTCCTGGAGGGACTTCATCAGAGCCAGTCACTCCAGAAGATTTAAGTGCCTTCATAAAATGTAAGAGGTCTACCTACAGTGTTATTTTTTTATATTGGCTAAATGTGATATTTCCATTTATATTACTTTGGGTTGGGTTTTTTGTTGGTCCCAACAGATTCGGATGGTAATATCTGCCTCTTGGAGCCTCCTGTCTCAACAGTACCCCATACAGTTGTCAGTAGCCTACTCCATACACCATCAATTATGACAAATAGTATTATAAAGTGTACTCTATGAAATGCTCATCTTCACAGGATGATGGGTATGAAGAAACCGTTTCTGCTGCCACAGACAGGCCTACAGAGGTAATTTTAATATTATATGTCTACACATCAAACAATCTACACATTCACATTTATTTGTGGAGTAGCCTATAGAATCCAAGTTTATATCTATAAATGGTCATTCTTATCTCTACCCCCCCAAGAACGGCAGGAGGAAGGTCCATCAACTTCTGGTGCACAGATGGACACAATACAGTGATTTACAGTAAATGCCACAGTTTCATTCTGAATTTTAGACTACATTCATGATGTAACTCTAATCTAATGTATTTTCAGTTGCCAGTTAAGGAGTTATATAGACGTCTTCTTATTAAAAAGATGGACCGCCAGATCCAAAAGGCAGATCTTTAAATCCACATTCTGAAACTAAAGCTAGAGGTGAGTGTATGGTCACAGGTGAATTCTAGGAAGTATTGAAACTATTTTAAAACCATTTTTATTTTTATTTTTTTTTTGTTTTTTAGCAAATGAAGAACACCATATAAATTGCTGTGATACGATAGGGATATTACAAAAAAAGCCACTCTGGGCCTCAAAATCCTTTCCCGACGTAAATGTAACTCCCTACGAAGTAATACAGCCTCTTCGTCAACAGGACCATCCATAAAAGGACATGCCATTTCATTCCCTTTGATGCGCTCTGCTGAAATGTGCGGAATGAATATGTCCCCAAAGAATCAATGAGGTGTTTAAACACCACTTCCTCTTTAAAAAAGGAGAGGAGACCAAAATAAACTCTGTGTTTTCTGAAGAAAACCTGCTCCTGACCAGGTTAGGTTCACAGAGTAAATTGCCATGGTAACTGACTCTGAGTATAAGTTACCTCTCTTTCAGAAACAGGCTTGACTTACTCTGCTTTCTCAGGTTTAACTTACCTCCCTTTCTGAAACAGAAAACCCAGAGTTTCCCTCATTTCAGAGTTAACATACTCAGAGTTTTCACTTAACCTCCTTTCTGAAACAGGCCCCAGGTAAGGAGCACATGGTAGAAGATTGCTTGGCTAAATGAAATATGGACAAATATTGTTTCATTTATTTTGTGTACCACCAATACGAGAGGATCTATAGGAAAAAAAGATGCATTTGAATTTAATTCTCTTTCCTGTCAGTACAGAATGTCTTGGTATTGTTTGTGGTCACATTCTTTAATTTCTGTTTTACAGGTTTGTTCCTGAAAAGATAGCTATTGGTAAGTCCTAAAATCAACAACTGTGGAAATTATTTTCATGTATATTTAAGTGACAATTTTATTTTTTTAGACTTTTTACTTTTAACCTATTGCAAACAAAATTAACCTTAATTTTAACAGACAATAGCAGTAAAAACGATAAAAAGGGTTTTAAATGCCTGTTAATGATTTATTTTAAATGTGTGATGAGTGCAGTTATTGTGGCAATAAATAAATAAATCACAGAACATTATTTATTTTTTCAAAAAAATGACCTTACTCCAGCTTTCAAATTACCGAAGAGAATCTGCAGATTTTAGTTAGAGAGTTTGATCAAATTTCAAAGACTTGCGTTTCAGTAGAGCTTTTAAAATCTCTGAATTAATAAGAAGTTAGCAGCTCTTATGTGTTGTGTGTTTCTGTTCAATAAGTACATTGATAATTGCTTCAGTAGATTTAGCAAAGAATGTCCCCTTTTCTTCTAATTGCCACATCGTTTTGAAGGTAACATTAGGCCTTAACAGTTTGATTTTTCCCTCCCTCTTACTTGCTTTTTTACTTTTACTGAACTGCCTTATATTTTCACCATAATTCTGTATGTTATGGACAATTTTGTAGCACAACTAATACTGCGTATTAATTCTTGTCTTTTCTAGATCCCTTTGGATAAGCTGACATGGCAGAGAAAAGGCCAGCTAAGTTGCGAGTGATTTTAAATCCTGATGACACCAGGAAGCTAATTCTGCCTGCTGGAATTCCAGAGACTGTGGAAGAGCTTTTAAACCAAGTGAGGAAGATGTGTGGAGTAAATGGCAAGTTTAGACTACAGTACCAAGATAGAGACTTTAGTGATGCACTAGTGAACCTGACATCTACTAGTGAACTTGAAAATGTGGCAACTATCAAGGTCATCCCAGTAAGTGATGATAGCCCAGCCATCCCTGGATGTGATGATGTAGAGTCTACTCAGACAGATGACACAGAGCTCCTGTCCTCACCTTCCAGCTCTGTCGCCACAAGAACCCACATGTGGCCAAGAGAGTTTCCAATACCAACGTTCTCCTATGACACTGAACTGCAGTTAGAAAAGGCAAATGCAGTGTATCGGTCAAACAAGAGACCACTGACAGCCAGTCCTAAAACAATAAGAGATATTCTAAAAAAGGTAGCTGAAGAGATTTACAAGTAGAAACCCTACCAACAGATGCTGACTTCAGTGCTGTAGCCGAAGCACTAATCAAGAAGCATCCATGCCTCTCTGAACCTGCTTCCTACAATGGTTGCTATGGATGGAAATGCTGGCTGAAGACAAAGATGGCCAACTACCCAACTCAGCTAAAGGGCATTGGATGTGCTGAATTACTTGCTAATTCACTGAAGTACAAAGCTGCAGAGGATGCATTGGCAGCAAAAAACGTGAAGAGACCACGGAGAGGAGAAGCCAAGCACATTCCTGACATTCCAACTGGAGAGACTCAAGATATTTTGGAAGCTGAGAGAGTGACACTTTTGAGCGAAGTAAAGAAGCCAAACAATCGTGCATTGATCAAGAATAAAATGGACAAGACTTTTTCACTGCCAAGACAGCAAATTGTGACAAAGGAACTAGAAGTGGAACAGGTGAAAGAAAGATGGCCTGCATTGTTCTCAGTGGAGGAGGGAAGTATTTTTTTCCAGTAATAGTTCAGGAGTGGCCTATAAATCATGTACCAACTGAGCCAAAGCAATTCACAATGCATGTTTAGGTCTTGTCATAGAAAGATGAGACACACCACACAGTTTTGATGTGAAATCTGATAACATTTGCTTGTGATATAGTTTTTCTGCAGATCAATGGTGAATTTATGAGGATTACTACTGTTCCACTTCAACCACCATTCCTGGCCTCTTTGGACAAGCACCATGGTAAGCTGATGGAGATCATCAGGAACAAGGAGGAGCTATCAGAGAGAAGACACGCCATGTATTGAAGCTTCTTGATCAGCTATGTATTTGCTTAGTGTTGCAACAATAGCCTATCAGAAAAATAGTAAAACTGTAAATAAAAGCAATAATTTTCATGTGTCACTATCAGAACACTTGATTGTGAAATTAGATGGTTTTGGAAGAAGTAGAATGTTTCTCATGTGATTTTGACAGGCTATTCACCGGTTTGGCAGCAATTACTGCAGATCTAAGTTCTCATTTAGACGTGTACATGTTTGCATCTTCAGTCAAGTTGCATGGTTTGTGTTCTGCACTCTCACCTAGAGCCTGGATGTGAGCCTAAAGAGAGAGTGTCTGCTGAAGTGCCTCATCTTGTACCTTGGGGAAGATGTACAAAAACTGATCAAGGAGTTTCTGCTACGATATTTTGCTGTTAATCACTTAAACTTCAGAAAAGTTCATTTACATGAGCTCAGTTCCCAATAAATTACTTAGGTTAATTTATGATAAATTCATATCCAATTGCTGATCCCATTTAAAATGTCTACAGGGTTTGCCACTGAAAACTGAGTAGTCCTGGCGCTTTGTGCAGATGTTGCTCTTTGGGGGTGCACATGCTACTGTTGAGCGGAGGGGGGTGAGCGTAGTCACTACAGCCGCAGCACAGACGTACTGTGCGCTGCGCTGCTAACAGCTTTTGTGAAGCCCCAGGCTTTGGAAATCACAGCTTGTCTTTGCATTCACATTTATCTGGCGCTTAACTTTCACTGGATGTTGGTCCCTCCAGCGACCCAGTACTTTGCTCTGCTTAGTCGGGATTGTTGAGGGGGATAGGCCGTGGGCCAGAATCTGTAGGGTGACTTTTCCTATGAACTGTCAGGGGGCAACTTTCTTCCACCGGGATCAGTTGCTACACATAGCAGTGATCTCAAAACACCAATGTTCCCACGTTTTCACTGCCACATTAATAAGTTATAGGCGATAAAAAATCTAAACTATGGCGCTCCGATCCAACAACCTGGACAGGTAGCCAGTCCATCACAGGGCAGAAATAGTCCAGACTTTTGCCCAATTTACTGTGATATCTTCATTTCCACGCCAAATAGGTTGGAAATGAGGCGGAGTTGACTGGATTCATTCTTCCAGCTGAATGCGCTCCCGACGCAGGGGATACAAATTCTGGCGTGGATAAGTCGTTTGGCACAACAACACCTGTCACCTGTGCTATTCTAGCGCAGCAGGTCTTGGTGATATCACAGTAAAATGGGCAAAAGTCTGGACTATTTCTGCCCTGTGATGGACTGGCTACCTGTCCAGTTTATACCCCGCCTCTCACCCATTGACAGCTGGAGATAGATACTCCTCAAGATCCCAGCAGGGATAAGAGTGTTAGAAAATGGATGGATGGATGGATGGATGGATGGATGGATGGATGGATGGATGGTCTGGGCTATTTCTTGTTCCTTGCCATAAAGATCTTTACCAACTGGAGCCAGAAAATGCTGTTATTGGGCTTTCTTCGTCTGGAAACAGATGTTTACAACCCTTTACGGGCACAGTCATGATGAACTCACTCAGCTGACAATACAGCGATCTGATTGGCTGAGAAGCAAAAATCGAATCACGTGACCTCTTGGACCGGAGTGCTACAGTTTAGATTTTTTATCGCCTATAACTTATTAATGTGGCAGTGAAAACGTGGGAACATTGGTGTTTTGAGATCACTGCTATGTGAAGCAACTTTTCCTGGTGAAAGAAAGTTTCCCCCTGACAGTTCATAGGAAACTTCTTAAGGAAGCGTCCCACAGATTGTGGCCCACGGACTAGGAGGGGTTGCGTGCAGAGAGAAA
Organism: Fundulus heteroclitus; assembly: GCF_011125445.2. Classification (NCBI taxonomy): domain Eukaryota; kingdom Metazoa; phylum Chordata; class Actinopteri; order Cyprinodontiformes; family Fundulidae; genus Fundulus; species Fundulus heteroclitus. The sequence goes on from NW_023397121.1 coordinate 1,419,226, forward strand.
AACTGTCGGACATGGGGTGGAGATGAGGAGTTTACAAACCTGTTGGTTTTATAACATAACTGTTGCTACTTGGATCAGGATTTTAATGAGATGTGACACAACACAGTTTTAAAAGTGTAGCATAAATTGTGCTTTTCTTGATTCATTTGACATTCAGGAGTACAATAAATGTCTTGTTTTGTCAGGTTGTTGAAAAGGATGACGCAGAAAGAGAGCTTGAGCAGTGCACAACGGCCGTGTTTGTCATCAGGGAGGAAGAGGATGCGTTAAAGCCACCATGTGACATAGGCATCATTATTGAAGGTGTGGAGGTGCTTAATGAGCTGCCATCAATCGCACATGGATGTGCTCTCTTATTTGGCCTCATCTATGCTATGAACTTAAGCTATCCAGGGGAGCTCAGACACACTTTCCATGCGCTGCAGAAAGTCTTCATGGAGATTGAACCAAAGAGAATGACACGCAGAGTGTGCAGTCTGAGTGTCAAGCTCTAAATATGGGGTTGGTCAAAGAAAGACGGTTGCATGTTTGGTTTTATTGCTTCTGTTCAAAGGAATTGCAGATTAATCTAAGGGCTCATTGTTACATAAGGGAGACATAAGCCTTAATTCAAAATACTATTTAATTTGTGATTTTTATTTCTTAAGTTATTGGATTTATGTCTGTTGTAGAAATATTGTGGCATGTATATAACCTTTGAAATGTGAATACTAAATTCAGTAACTCACATCAGAGCACTAGCTGTGTTTTTTTTTCCTGTTTTTCTTTAACTGGGTTTATTGATATTTTAACCCACAGCACCTGTGTTTTTTCTTAATTTTTGGGGGTCTCCTACATTTGTAATGGTTAAAGTTTATTTTCATACTCTTAATGGGTATTTCAAATGTTAGCAATGACAGCAATGTTTATACTGTTTTACTACTGTCACTTTGGATCTCTGAAGTTTTAAAGAGGTGAAACATTTTTTTTTACATGTTGAGATGTGTAAGTTGATGTTTTTGCACTTTCATTAGGTCTGAAAATGGGAAAAACCCACATTTAGTTTAATTTTACATGTAATTTATTTTCCCTAATTTTTGTGTAAAATATGCACTGACCTTTTGAAAGATGATTTTATTTTTCAGACTCATCAAAAATAAATGGCCTTTAAAGAGAATGTTCTGTTTTTAATTTGTATCTGGAGTGAATCATTTCAGTGAATTTTAGTTTTATATTGTAGGGAAATTGGCTTGTAATGTCGTGAAATTTTGAGTTATAAAAAGGCAAAAAAAATCTCATTGACTTAAATTGAGTAACACTTTAGGTTGGGACTAAATATAATGTTTTGAGTAAGGTACAAGAGAAACTTGACTTTGTGCTGATTCAGAAATTTAAGTTGAGAAAAATTAAAAAAATTTTATGTAACAAAATTACAGCATTTCAATTAGTTTATTCCAAAGTAAATCTATACTTATATGTAATGTAAAAAATTTGATTTTTCCAAATTGAAAAAATTAAGTTGTAACGAAGGATAAAAGTTGTTTATGGTCTTTGTTCTAAATTATAGTTTTACTTGGTATGAATGCAGTTTCTTTCTTTGGCTTAAAGTAAAAAATATATTTCTAGTAAATCAAATGTAGAGTTTCAACCACATCAGAAAGTTAATATGAGACAAAGTAATAAATTTAAGTGTAACAAATTACAGTAATTCTTTTAAGTTGATCCAAAGTATCTTTTTTTTCAGTGTGGTTCTGATCCAAAGCTCCAGATATGAGGATTAAAGATGGAGGCTCAGACACAAAGTCTGCTTCTTTCTAATTAATCGTCATGCAGCATCAAAATGTTTGAACGCTCCTTATTTCATCCTCATCATTATTTAGATCTGCTTCTGTTTCCTCTCCAGTCATTTTACTACTTTATCTATCTGATATTAATGCGCTCTCACCTGTCAGCATCTTACTGGCTTTGCCTTCTGGGAGGAAAGCTGTTGGATTTTGTAAAAGGACCAACAGAAAATGGAGGAAAAAGAAGGAGAGAACAAAAAGGAGAAGGACAGCAGCTCTGCCCAGGGCACAGCTCTGGAAGGTGAATAGAGGAGTTTAGAAAAGTCAATTGGTCCCTGGATCACAGAGCAGATACAAGCACTTTAAAGCTTATTGCTGCAGATTAGTTTCTCTTTTTCTCTATTTTTACCACCAGCCTGGTGAGAAGTGCTCCGTGTAGCAATCAAACACAAGGAGATGTACATGTATATATATTCTTTGTAGATGTTTCCACTTGTTATTCAGGATTATTCATTATTTTTCCTGTTTATTGATCCTCAGTAAATGACATTACTAGAGCTGCACCTTTAACCCATCAGGCTGCTGAAATTAATTAACCAGCCTCCAGTGGAGGAGCTAGGCTTTTTGCTTTGGGGGGGGGGGGGGGGGTTTTTTTTCTTGTCTCTCAGAAAGTCCCTTACCACCACTCTATAAGGGTGAGGACCCTATAAAATGTTTCCAGAGAACAAAACTACTGAATGCAATAAAATGTTGACTGGAAATGAGCTGAAGACTGAGAAGAAACCTGAAAAACAGACAAGTTACAACCTGACCTCAGAGTTTTACAGCTCAGTTCACTGCTGATAAAAAGAGAAGAACTGAAAGGAAAGGTGTTTAAAGTCAGGTAAACTCACCTGGACAGGGGGCGGAGCCTCAGGTGAGTCAGTTACAGTCAGGTATCAGATCAGGAGAAACAGGTTCTGACTCCATTTAGCAGCAGAACAGAACAGAGAGAAGAACTGAGAGGAAAGGTGTTTAAAGTCAGGTAAACTCACCTGGACAGGGGGCGGAGCCTCAGGTGTGTCAGTTACAGTCAGGTATCAGATCAGGAGAAACAGGTTCTGACTCCATTTAGCAGCAGAACAGAACAGAGAGAAGAACTGAGAGGAAAGGTGTTTAAAGTCAGGTAAACTCACCTGGACAGGGGGCGGAGCCTCAGGTGAGTCGGTTACAGTCAGGTATCAGATCAGGAGAAACAGGTTCTGACTCCATTTAGCAGCAGAACAGAACAGAGAGAAGACTCTGGATCAGGGTGAGTGTGAACTTGTTCTGCTTTTCTCTCTGTGGACTGTGAACAGAACCAGGAACAGAACTCAGTCTGGTTCTCCTTCAGAACCAAGCTGCTGCTTCATGTAACCGTGGTGCTGGTCAGGCTCTGATTTCCTGCTTATCAGCACCAACAAACGCTCAGTTTCCTTCCTTTGTCTCTTTTCTTCAGACAAAAACTGAATAATGATGTAAAAGCGCCTTTAGCATCGTTTGCTTTCTGAGTGGAACGTCTAGTCAGACTCAGATTTGTGGGAAGACCATCCCACAGGTTGGTTCCTTTGACAGAAAAAAACATTTTTACCAAAAGATGTTTTACTAAATGGAACTTTGCATTCTCCACATGTAGCAGCTTCCAGTTGTTCAGTAGAACCGGTACCGGTTCTCTGCTGCTTCTTCCTCATGATCTTAGCTAATGCTGACGTCAGAGACTCACATCCTGTTCTAGATGAAGAATTGAGCTGAATCAGGAAAAGTGCTTTGAAAACTCTGAAGTCTGCAGATTGTGATTTAGCTGCTGAATAAAAGCTGAAAATCAAACTTTGTTCTCAGTTGATCTCTGATTCTTTGCAGCAGCAGCCGCACCTTTCTGTAAAATCTCTCTACAGACAGTTTGTCTCCTGCAGAACAACATGTCATGGTTGCTATTTAGTTCTTTTCCAACCAGCCTCTGATGACATCACAGCAGGCCACCAATCAGAGTCCTTTAGAATACGGCCATTTGGAGTTTTTCTCTCCTTTTTCTCCTGGTTGTGGATCCAGTTGCTCCTTCAGAGGCGTTTCCTTGTATTTCCTGGTTTCCTGCTTTTCTCTACGGCTGCACCATGTTTGATCCAGATGTGTTCAGTTGTCTAGCATCTGCTTTATTATCGCCTGTTGTCTTTGTTCACATAAATTCTATTTTAATTCAATCTGAAAAACTCACACGGAGAGAAAAAGACGATTAGAAGAATTTTATTGCTACAATTATTTTAAGACTTTGGTGCTCAGACCTCAGCAGGAAACATTAGCGCTGAATTTTCCTTTAATATGCATAAGCAGGTGTATGAGAACAGGGATGTTTCCCCCCAGGCCTGAAACTGGTGGTGGAGTGGAGATAGACCAAGTTGGTTCAGTCCATAGACGCTGGTTGGTGAGACCATCTGCTTGAGCTGTATTGGTGAGATCCAGTAGACTGGGAGAGCTGATACTAGTGCTTCACTCAGGGACCCACAAAGATAGATGTCCAGCTTGGATAAACACAGGTTTGCATCAACCTGTCCATGATGAGCAAGCATGAAGCGACAGTGGAGAGGAAAAACTCCCCTTTGGGAAGAAACCTGTGGCAGAACCAGGCTCAACATGGCGGTCTTCTGCCGGACCCATTGAGATGTGACAGGGAATGCAGTCAGAGTCCAGGAGGAATTCCACTCTGATAGGGACGAGGTTGAAGGAGCACCATGGGAAAGCCAGATGGAGCTTGGCTACCATGGTGGAGAAGGGATGGAGGTGGGTTGAATCAGGTCATCTGAGTCCTAATCAGACATTGGCCAACCACTGCTTGAGCTTTGGCTGGGTAGCAGGCTGAGACGTGATTTGAAGACCTTTAAGATGAACTCTGGATGCTGATTGGGCTTCGTGGAGGTCTGGTTCAAAGCTGATTGGCTTACCTCGGAGGGGATGAGCCTCTGATTGGATGAATGTAAGTAATTCAGTTTCTTCAGTTGAATTTCCGCCTAGGCTTCATATAGTTTATTAATACTTTTAAATGGCTGCCCTAATTGACAAATATCAAAGTTTCTATGGAATGAAAAGGAGCCAGAAATGTTGTTCAGCAGTTCATGCAGACTAGTTTGTAACAGCGTCACTTTTAACCCTCTCATTGCCGTTTATTCAGCAGACAGGACTTGCCTGAAGTTTGTTGCTTTGCCCTTTAAACAGTTATTGCTCAGTCAGAAACACAATTAATACTGAATAACTGTCAGATAGTGAAAGTTGAAGAAGTCTTGGAGAGAACGGCAGAAGGACACTCCCTGCACAGTTTGGATTCTACAGCCAAAGAAATAAATAGAGAAAAGCTTCAGGTCAGCTGAATATAACTTTGGTCATAAAGGAGCTGAAACACCAAGATGTTCCTCCTAAATCAAATCTTTTTCAGAGGAACATCTTGGTTCTGATTGAGCTCATCATGGTAAAATCTTCAATCAGATAAATCCATCTCTGCTGTTCTTCTGGAGAATGACCTGCAGGATAGTCCAAGAGAAGAGTTACAAGCTGCAGAAGAGAACTAAAAGGAAGTAAAACTTTCTGGAAATGAGTGTATTTGTCCTTGATTTGAGCAGCTAAATCAGATTATCTGCCAATGGAATGAGTATTTGATCCCTAAAATAAGATAATTAGATATACTGACCTTGAAATAAGATGATGGAGATGAGTTGATCCTATATTAAGAGCTAAATGGTATTCAGTTGGCAGATAATCCTATTTAGCTGCTCAGATCAAGGACAAAAACACTCATTTCAATCCAGTTTTACTTGCTTTTAGTTCCTTTTAGCAGTGAAGCTGCAGCATCTTTGTTCATCTTTGTGGGCCGCTGTGTTCAGAACCAACACATCAGAACTTCAGAGGAAATGTTCCCTCCTTCATTCACTCTGGATGTTTCTACAGACCTGGAACAGGATTCCAGTTCAGACCTGAAAAGGTTTCAGCCTCAGTTTTAGCTTCATTCTCTGAAGAAAGCAGAACTTCTCCAGATGGTTCTGAGGAGATCAGCCAGCAGACATCAGGAGGTGCATGAAGTAGTGAAGGAGAGGACAATCCAGACCCAGATGGTACCTGCTGAACTCAGGTTCCTCTGGTCCTCTACACACATGATGGGAACCAGCTTTCTGCTCTACAGAACACTGACTGGACCTGAACCACTGGGAACTGACTGGTTCTGGTTCCTCTCTCAGGCTGACTGAAGTCCAGGAGATGGAGAACAGAGCAGAACCTCCAGGACCCAGCAGTCCGTCTATGAGAAGTGACTGGTCCAAAGGAAGACCCCCAACCTTCAGCAAAGAACCTGGACCCTCAGAGTAAGAACCTTTAAAGCTTCTGCTTCTCTGCAGCAGTTTGTGTTCAGAGCTTCTTCTCTGGTTTTTATCAGAGTTTCTCACTGATTGATGTGATCTGAATAACAACATGTTGGTGTTTCAGAGGTCAGAACCACAGACAGAGAGCAGAACCTCCAGGATCCAGCAGTCCGTCTATCAGGAGTGACCGGTCCAAAGGAATACAACCAAACTTCAGTGAAGAACCTGGACCCTCAGACTCAGAGTAAGAACCCAGTTTCTAACTGATCCTTGTGATTCCACAGAGATATAAAACATAATATTTACTCAGTCTTCAGTTTATAAAGTGAAAGTAAATTAGTTTAGAACTTTAACTTAACTTAAAGCTCCATAATCATCAGCTGTTAGTCAATAAAGCAGTAGTATTCACTGCAGAAACATTGGGCCTGGTTATACACACATGTACAATGGTCTTAGTCACATTGGCTGTAGGGAGAATTGTTGGCATGGAAATGTGTAAATATATGTTTAGAAGCATATTCATTCATTTGTTTAAAAATGGACCTTAGAGTTTTATAAACTGGTAAGTAAAGCATGAATTAGGAAGAGCATTTATGTTAAGATCTAAAGGAAGGAGAAGGGGTGTGATTACTTTTGTTTTACTTCTTCAGACCAGGACCTGGACTGCTGGCAGCCAATCAGAGCAGCTGTGCTCCAGGTGAGACTGAACATCTCCAATCAGAACTTCCTTCTATCGTCTCTGTTGGACTAATTCCTCGTCTTTAGTTGGCATTTGGGAATCTAAGTGTTTAAAGTCTTTCTGGGATCGATTATTTGCCCTGAATCTCTGGATTTCCAGCTGCTGTAAATGTAACGTCTGTGTTCAACCCAACAACCTATTGGGTTTGCTTTGAAGTGCTTCTGTTTTCAGCCCTTTGTGCTAAATGCATTAAAACTGAACATCTTCTTAAAGCTGCAGCTCATTTTGATGGAAACAAAAAGGTGGAGAAAACAAGCTGCTGCACTGCTGCTTTACAGAAAGAGGGAAGGAAAGTCTGAGAGACAGAAAGCTTTATTTCCTCTGACAATAGATCCCAGATTACAGCAGATATATTTGTAGAAACATGGAATATTTCTATCTGCTGTTTACTTCTAAAGGACCAAATCAGTCCCATGTCATTTCTAATCTGTAATTATTCTCTAAAAACATCCAATCCAGTCTGTGAGGGAGAAAAGCATCTGAAATGTGAACACAAGCTGATCCAAGGAGCTGTTTCTCTGGCAGATTAGAGCATTTCCTCCAGATTTCCTTCATTAAGGCTGAAAATGCTGCCAGGAAGCATTTTCTGTCTCTCTGCCTCTTCTGTAGCTGCTGTGTTTGTGGGAGAAGGTCAGATAGAAGCAGAGAAATGAGGACAATGGTGACCTGATGCTAAAGAGTTGATGTTGCTGAAAGCTGCTGCATGTTTCTGTCAGCATTTCTTCATCTGATCTGCTTTGTGAATCAGATCCTGACAGTGAACAGATACTGGCCACAAAGCAGAGGCACAACTCTGCTGTCTGACCATCTAACAAGGTTCTGCTTCTAAGGATGGATCCCATTGGTTAGCATCACATCATGTGACCTAAGAGACCTTCTAATGATGACACCTCCTGATGTTCCAGATGTTTCTGCTCCAGCTTCATCACTAAATCAGCTTTTCCCTTCAGTTGTCTCTTCTTCTCTGTTCCAGCAGATGTTGGTCTGCAGGAGGTTCTAGAGGAACATAAGATCAGTCTGAGGAGGAGATGTGAACGTGTGACTGAAGGAAGTGATGAACCAGGAAGTAGAACCCTCCTCAACAGGATCTACACTGATCTCTACATCACAGAGGGACAGAGTGAAGAGGTTAATAGCCAACATGAGGTGAAGCAGCTGGAGAGAGCTTCCAGGATCCAGAACCTCCATGACTCTCCAATCAGGTGCCACGACATCTTTAAAGCCTCACCTGACCAACATGGAGCCATCAGAGTGGTTCTGACCAACGGCGTGGCTGGTGTTGGAAAAACCTTCTCAGTGCAGAAGTTCACTCTGGACTGGGCCGAGGGCTTGGAGAACCAAGATGTCCGTGTGGTGGTTCTGCTGTCGTTCAGGGAGCTGAACCTGATCAGAGGTGAGCAGCACAGTCTTCTCACGCTGCTCCATGTTTTCCATCCAACCCTCCAGAAGCTCCCAGCAGAGCAGCTGGCTCGCCACAAACTTCTCTTCATCTTTGACGGCCTGGATGAAAGCAGACTTTCTCTGGACTTCAGCCACAGTCGGCTGGTTTCTGACGTCACACAGAAGTCATCAGTCGACGTTCTGCTGACAAACCTCATCAAGGGGAACCTGCTTCCCTCGGCTCTGGTCTGGATCACCTCCAGACCTGCAGCGGCCAATCAGATCCCTCCTTCATGTGTTGCCAGGGTAACAGAGGTACGAGGCTTCAGCGACGCCCAGAAGGAGGAGTACTTCAGGAGGAGGTTCAGTGATGAAGAGCTGTCCAGCAGAATCATCTCCCACATCAAGACCTCCAGGAGCCTCCACATCATGTGTGGAATCCCAGTCTTCTGCTGGATCACTGCTACGGTTCTGGAGAACATGTTGACCACAGAGCAGAGAGGAGAGCTGCCCAAGACCATGACTGACATGTACTCTCACTTCCTGCTGGTCCAGACCAGGAGGAAGAAGAACAAGTACCATGGAGGACATGGGAGGAGTCCACAGGAGCTGATGGAGGCTGACAGGGAAGTTCTCCTGAAGCTGGGGAGGCTGGCGTTAGAACATCTGGAGAAAGGAAACATCATGTTCTACCAAGAAGACCTGCAGCAGTGTGGTCTGGATGTCACAGAGGCCTCGGTGTACTCAGGAGTTTGTACAGAGATCTTCAAGAGAGAGAGCGTGATCTTCCAGAAAGCAGTCTACTGCTTTGTTCATCTGAGCATTCAGGAGTTTCTGGCTGCAGTCTACATGTTCCACTGCTTCACCAGCAGGAACACACAGGTGGTGGAGAACTTCCTGGGATATAAATACGGTGAAACATCTCTGGATGAGTTCCTGAAGAGAATCATGAAGAAATCCCTCAGCAGTAAAAATGGCCACCTGGACCTGTTTGCTCGCTTCCTTCATGGCCTCTCTGTGGAGTCCAACCAGAGACTCTTAGGAGGCCTGCTGGGTCAGACAGAGAACAGTCCAGGAACCATCCAGAGAGTCATCACCAACCTGAAGGAGATGAACACTGATAGAATCTCTCCAGACAGAAGCATCAACATCTTCCACTGTCTGATGGAGATGAAGGACCTCTCAGTTTATCAGGAGATCCAACAGTTCCTGAAATCAGAGAACAGATCAGAGGAGCTCTCAGAGTATCAGTGCTCAGCTCTGGCCTACATGCTGCAGATGTCAGAGGAGGTTCTGGATGAGTTGGACCTGGAGAAGTACAACACATCAGAATCAGGACGACTGAGACTGGTTCCAGCTGTGAGGAACTGCAGAAAGGCTCGGTGAGTCCAGATGTCTTCATTGATGCTGATTCAGCATTATTGCCGTCCGGTTTATTCTTCATTATTCAGTCGGTTCTGGACGTTTTTGGACCTTTAACTACTTCCTTCATACTTTGGACTATTTCAACCATCAGATTTCTAAATCTTCAGCTCATTCAGGTCAGCTCTGCTGCAGCTTTTGGTATTTAGAGATTTTGATCTTTTAGAAAGATTAAATCATCCAGAGACACGTTTTAAACTTTAAACAGCTCTTCACTCATTTCAATCTGAAAAACTCACACAGAAAGAAAAGGCAATTAGAAGAATTTTATTGATACAATATTTTAAGACTTTGGCGCTCAGACCTCGGCAGGAAAAATTCACATAGTCTCCTGTTGTGAGGACAGCAGCAACAGTCCATGACAAGCCAAGCCTAACAACACCACAGTGTCTCTCAGGAGCCCTTTGGCTTGTTCCACTATGTTATGGAGCTGGAACAGAGTTAGAAGAGAAAGATTTCAGCTGACTAGATCCGCTATCATCACACCTCTCAACTTTTAGGGAAAGTTCAGAGTGAGATTATGTTCATTTTTTGGGCTGGGGGAGCGGTGGAGAATGGATCCAGTCAACTGCGTCTCATTTTAACTGACTAGACATGGAAGTGGAGATGTTTTCCTTTGGTTAAAAAGTGAAAGAGGAGTGTCAACACCTTACTGTCCAGTTAGTGGGTTAAACAGAAAAACACCAAACTGTTCTCCTGTGATTGTTCCAACATACCAAGACTGCCTGATATGAGCAGAATCACGCCTGTTTAATCTCTATTCACAACATTTACGCTCAATATTGCACCTCCTCAACAAGTAAACGGCTCTGTGGTCCATGCCAGATTTCTGAGGAAAATCCAGTTTGCTCTGATTTTGGCTCATCTGCAGAAATTCTGTCTGCTGGAACCAAAACTCCCCCTTCCTGAGTCCATCCAGCTGCTGCTTTATTCTTGTAGAATAGATTTTGTTACTAGATAGACCCGCATGAATGGATCAGATGAAACAGACCCCACATGTACAAATAATCACTGAATAAAGTTATAAAGTAGTTGTAAGTTTCTGCCGGCATTATTACACTCCTTTTTTAATCAGAATCAGAAATACTTTAATAACTACAGGTTACTACATGGGTTACTACATCCTGGTGCTAAATCTCATTGCAGAAAATGTAAATAATTTAATGGCAATAAAATTAGAACCCTGAAAGATGTGCACATCTCTCAGTTCTTCCATAGCAGGACTGCTCCTCTGAAATAAAAATATGCTATACAGCTCTTTAAAAAAATCCATGTTGTAATTTCATGTAATCGGACTAAATCAGTTTGATCTAAACTAAGAAATCTAAAAGAAATGATGCTGTAACTTGATTCTTTTATTAAGCCATGTAGCTTGATATAACCTCAGGTTTTAGACATATCGGTTGCTCTCAGAGGTCAAGTGAACGCTGCAGCTTTTCAAGCTCTGCGTCTCACTGGTTATTAAGTGACTGTAGAAAAAACACTATTTGGTAACGTCTGGCAGCAGCATAATTTATACTTAATGATAGTGGTGAGGAATCATTGAGGTGGGAGGATTTCCCCCCATTTGTGGACTGCATGTCAGAAATAAACAGTGAGGAAAAATGCATCAATAAAGAGAGTAAAGGGCTCCTTTAGAGGGAAGAAGAGGAATGAGGGTCTGAGCTGAAGCCCCTTCAGTTACAAGTCCCTTAAAATGACCCTTAAAAGTGGGCACCTAAATTATATGTAAGGTAATTATGTGCACCTGAATTCAAGCACAAGGTGACGCATCAACCCCCCCAGACTAAGTGGAGTTAACGGAGCTGAGAAAGCGTTCATTTAGAGCGTATTTGATCCTGTCTACAGACACCAGGCTACAGACTTCAGCTGAGATGCTTTAGCAGCTGTCTAAGAGCTACTGGATGATTTATGGAGTTGGATTTCATCATCAACCATAATTGATCATTTAATCTTGTTCACCATCAGACTGATTGACTGAAGGTTGTAACTCAGGAAATAATAACTGATTACTGAGTTACTAATTAAAAGGAAACAGTGATTTTATCAAGTTGCAGCATACAGAAAGAGAGCAAAAGTAAAGCCACCCTCAGCAGCAGCAGCAGCAGCCAGTTGCTCTCCCAGCTCTGCTCTGATCTCAGCAGCACCTTTCACATTGCTATAGCAGAATGCAGCTTTGGGCCCTGAACCAATAACACATAACACACAGAAGCCAAACACTGATGCTCACCCACACACAGAACATCAGCCATGGCCTTGTGAAAGAGGGCAAAGTGGAGCCTGGTAGCAGGTGGAGCTTACCTGAATCTGAGCCGGCCTTCTCCTTTGCCTCCATCTGCAGGTGTGAGTGGCTTTAATGGTCAGAGTGGCTCAGAGCTGAAAGGTCTGGCTTTAAAACACAAGAGGAACCAGTCATGGCTGCACGCTGGATCAGAAAACAGATCTGCTAACCAGATACAGTCTAAAACGTCAATTAGTCTGTTTAGAAGTTTTCTTCTCATTTCTTCTGCTTTTTTTAACCACATGCGCCGTGTTTCTGTGCTGCACCGCTCTTACTGCCCCCTCCCCTCATAGGAGCCAGGTGCTTTTATCAGCGGCCAGCCTTCAAAACGTGAATCACTACGTTTAATGTCCTTCCACTCGTACCAAAATGTCCCAATTAAAATCAATAGGAGAGTCAGTAGCTGTGTTTCATGCTGTTTTGTTTTTAACGACACAGAACCAGCGGTGCTTCTGTGGGCGTGGTTCCTTGAGCTTGAATTCAGGTGCGCAAAATTACATGTAATTTAGGTGCGCACTTTTAAGGGTAATTTTAAGGAACTTGTAACATCAGGGGTTTTACCTTAGATACATTTTTCATTCTCTTCCCTCTAAAGGAGCCCTTTACAGTCTTCATTTATGCATTTTCCCACCGTTTATCCCTCGCGTGCAACGCACCAATGAGGTAAACCCCCCCAAATGAACATAATCTCACTTTTAATTTTTGGTAAAAATTGAGAGGTCTGGTGAGGATTATTATTTTGGCCGGTAAAAAATATGCCTGGCCGGTTGATTTTTACATCTACCGGCCAACTTGGCCGGTGAATCAGGAAGTTAATTTCGGACACTGGATCTAAGATGTCAAAGCATTAGGACGACTTTCCTGTTAGTGGAACTGTAAAAAGAATTCAGAGTTCAAGTGTCACATATAAAATACATAATAATGAATAAATAATGAATTGAGCATAAATCTGAAAACATTGTCCACTAATCTACCATTTTAGTGTGTGGTGGCACAAGTGAGTCTAGAGTCAAGACATCTATCAATTTTAATATAATTATGTAGATATGATGATTATTATTATACTCAATGTTCATCATAGAAGAACAATAAAATAAACCAAATGTTTTTGAACTTGATAATTATTGCACATTAACAAGCTGCAACCAGCTATAAATGGTTGTAACAAAATCTTCTCTTGCAGCAATATATCAAGCTAAAACAGACTTTGTAGTAAATGAAATAGGGCTCCCTCCACTGCAGACAGCAGCAGGTAGAATGTACTTCAGCTATTATACCACTGAAGAAGTAAAGTGCTAAACTAAGTCAGCCACTGGTAAGCTCCTGCAGCGGAGAGCATGCTGTGAAGAAAAGCTGCTTTATTGATGCAGTTGTAGTAACACACTGTGTTCTAGTGGAAGTAACGTAACGCCGTTATCTGTTACATTAAGTCATGACTCTCTTTACTAAATGAAAACTGGAGCCTCCTGTTTTCTTTTTGATACATTACCAGTAATTTTACCCAGTTTGGTCACTTCCAGTAAAAGGAAGAAGCGTCACTTGTATGTATAGTTAGAGATGATTTGGAAGTGAGATGAAGCCAAAACAACCATAGTGTATTATCACTAGACTCACATATGTCTAGAGATAATCTGCTGATAATTTACATAGAGGAGACGGCCAAATGCTACCATGGACATCCAGATAGATTTAGTCAGTTCTGTTGTTTTACTCTAGATGATCTTTCTTCATCTTTGTGGTTAAATGAAGCTTTTAACCAAAGCAGAGACACAGCAGCTCTGCAGTAGAACCAAGACCTGAAGAGACTGAAGAGATTCTCTGTGTAGGTCAAACAGGACATTGATGTGAAGAGCAGATGTTCATCTGATGATGACATCACTCTTTACTCGTCATCTTTTAGTCTGTTTATCAGTCTTTATTAGTCTGATTTAACTACAACTGATCTGATTCTTTCTCTCATCACAGACTAGTGGGCTGTATTCTCTCACTGACTGAATGTGAAATTGTGGCCTCAGCTCTGAAGTCCAACCCCTCCCTGACTGACCTGGAAATAGAGAAGATCTATGGTGGAGGGAGACCCTTTGGAGACTCTGAGATAAAGCGTCTCTGTGAGATCCTGGAGACTCCATTCTGTAAAGTAAAGAAGCTGACGTAGGTTTTATCTTCACTGCTACTTTAATACTTATTTTATTAATAATTTTGTTCTGACATTTTTCCTTTACAGACAACCTGCTGTCCAAATGTTTTGCCTTTTCAATTATTTATTTTCTTCTTTGATATTTTCAGTATTGAACATTTAACACTTAAAATGCTTTAGACTGAAGAACAAAAATTAGGAAAATAAGTCAAATGATGTGAATTATTGATGGAGATGTTTTAATTTGATTTGGTAAAGATTTAGATAACAAGATCAGATGATTTAGCTTTATTTTTCATTTCTTTGTCACATCTTTACATGAAACATTAATTTTTGTTCCTCCAGAGTAGTGCCAGGATCACATTCATACACATAAACAGTAAAATAAAAATAATAAAATAGCATTATCTAAAAAATGAATGTCTGAGAAGAACAAAGAGAGAAAATGTAAACTAACTCAAAGCGACGGCACCAGCAGGTTGCATGTTCTCCCTGTGCATGCGTGGGTTCTCTCTGGGTACTCCGGCTTCCTCCCACAGTCCTAAAACATGACTGTTAGCTTAACTGGCCTCTCTAAATCCTCCTTAGGTGTGAGTGTGTGTGTGAATGGTTGGTTGTCCTGTCTGTCTCTGTGTTGTCCTGTGATAGGCTGCTTACCTGTCCAGGTGAAGCCCGCCTCTCAGCCACTGACAGCTGCAGATAGACACCAGCAGCCCTCAGGACCCCAGCAGGGATAAGCCTGGTGGAAAATGGTTGGATGGACGGCACCAGCAGGTTCCAGCAGCTCAGCTTTGTCCTGAAGCTGCTGTTCTGTTGGTGCGGCTCAGAGAGGAACCGTCCTCTTCAGTCTGACAGCTCAATCAGACAGAACCAGAACCAGGAGCCAGCAGTGTGGCTATTAAAACTACAGCACAATATTGAAAAGTAAAAAGCTCTACTGCAGCAGACGCTCTCTGGACTCAGCGCTACCGTTCAGCAACAAGCCAACAAGTTTGAGCACCAAGAAGGAAAGCAAAGAAAAACTGAAGAATCATCATTTCTATTAGTCTGCAGACCATTTCTGCCTGGCAGACCATGATCCAGAGGAACATCTGGCTCCAGCTGTTCTCCTCCATCCTCCTCCTCCCAGGATGTGAAAAAGGAGGTGCTGGGAGCCCCATCAGCCCGGATGCTCTGTTGGCTCCTCACTTTAAATCGGCGCTGGAGAAGATCCAGAAGAACGCCGAGGAGTCAGAGACGCTTCAGGACCTGGTGAGGCCTCGCTCCGGGCCGACGTCCCTCGCTGGTCTGCCGGCTGCTTGGAGCACCGTGGGCAGGAGGTCAGGAGTTCAGGCGCTCCACGCCTCCTGGAGACTCCCTCTGCTCCTCCATCAGCCTCCTCCATCAGCCTCCTCCATCAGCCTCCTCCTCCCTCTGCTCCACCTTCAGACTCCTTCTGCTCCTCCATCAGCCTCCTCCATCAGCCTCCTCCATCAGACTCCTCCTCCATCAGCCTCCTCCTCCATCAGCCTCCTTCTCCATCAGCCTCCTCCTCCCTCTGCTCCTCCACCAGCCTCCCTCTGCTCCTCCATCAGCATCCTCCATCAGCCTCCTCCTAAATCAGCCTCCTCCTCCATCAGCCTCATCCTCCATCAGCCTCCTCCTAAATCAGCCTCCTCCTCCATCAGCCTCCTCCTCCATCAGCCTCGTCCTCCTTCGGCCTCCTCCTCCTCTCCTCCCTCTCTCCTCATCCTTTCTCCTCCCCCTCTCCTCCCTCTCTCCTCCTCTCCTCCCTCTCCTCTCCTCTCCTCCTCCTCTCCTCCTCTCCTCCCTCTCTCATCCCCCTTCTCTCTCCTTCTCTCCTCCTCCTCCTCATCTTCTCCTCCCTCTCTCCTCCTCTCCATCTTCTCTCCTCCTCTCCTCCCTCCTCCTTCTCCTCTCCTCCTTCTCTCCGCCTCACAGACTGATCAGCAGAGGCTCCACGCTGCACCTCCTCTCTCCTCCACAGTTTAGAGGAGAGAGGAGTCATGGAGACGGTTCTAGCGTCTCCAGAGCAGACCGCTGCACCTCATCTCTCCTCCTCCTCCATCAGCCTCCTCCTCCTCCTCCATCAGCCTCCTACTCCCTCTGCTCCTCATCCATCCGCCTCCTCCTCCTCCATTAACATCCTCCTCCCTCTGCTCCTCCATCAGCCTCCTCCTCCTGCATCAGCCTCCTCCTCCTCCTTTCCTCCTCCTCTCCTCCTCACAGACTGATCAGCAGAGGCTCCATGCTGCACCTCCTCTCTCCTCCACGGTTCAGAGGAGTCATGGAGATGGTTCTAGCGTCTCCAGAGCAGAGCGCTGCACCTCCTCTCTCCTCCTTCTGTCCTCCTTTCCTCCCTCCCTCCTCCTCCTCTCCTCCTCTCCTTCTCTCCTCCTCCTCTCCTCCGTATGTTCTCCTCCCTCTCTGCTCCATTTCTCCTCCTCATCTCCTTCTTATGTTCTCCTCCCTCTCTCCTCCTCATCTCCTCCTCATCTCCTCTCCTCCCTCTTTCCTCCTCCTCTCCTCCTCATCTCCTCTCCTCCTCTTCTCTTCCTCACAGACTGATCAGCAGAGGCTCCATGCTGCACCTCCTCTCTCCTCCACGGTTCAGAGGAGTCGAGGAGACGGTTCTAGCGTCTCCAGAGCAGAGCGCTGCACCTCCTCTCTCCTCCTCCACGGTTCAGAGGAGTCATGGAGGCGGTTCTAGCGTCTCCAGAGCAGAGCGCTGCACCTCCTCTCTCCTCCACGGTTCAGAGGAGTCATGGAGACGGTTCTAGCGTCTCCAGAGCAGAGCGCTGCACCTCCTCTCTCCTCCTCCACGGTTCAGAGGAGTCATGGAGGCGGTTCTAGCGTCTCCAGAGCAGAGCGCTGCACCTCCTCTCTCCTCCACGGTTCAGAGGAGTCATGGAGACGGTTTCTTGCGTCTCCAGAGCAGAGCGCTGCACCTCCTCTCTCCTCCTCCACGGGTCAGAGGAGTCATGGAGGCGGTTCTAGCGTCTCCAGAGCAGAGCGCTGCACCTCCTCTCTCCTCCACGGTTCAGAGGAGTCATGGAGACGGTTCTAGCGTCTCCAGAGCAGACCGCTGCACCTCCTCTCTCCTCCTCCACAGTTCAGAGGAGTCATGGAGACGGTTCTAGCGTCTCCAGAGCAGAGCGCTGCACCTCCTCTCTCCTCCTCCACAGTTCAGAGGAGTCATGGAGACGGTTCTAGCTTCTCCAGAGCAGAGCGCTGCACCTCCTCTCTCCTCCTCCACAGTTCAGAGGAGTCATGGAGACAGTTCTAGCGTCTCCAGAGCAGAGTGCTGCACCTCCTCTCCCCTCCACGGTTCAGAGGAGTCATGGAGACAGTTCTAGCGTCTCCAGACCAGAGCCCTGCACCTCCTCTCTCCTCCACGGTTCAGAGGAGTCATGGAGACGGTTCTAGCGTCTCCAGAGCAGAGCGCTGCACCCCCTCTCTCCTCCACGGTTCAGAGGAGTCATGGAGACGGTTCTAGCTTCTCCAGAGCAGAGCGCTGCACCTCCTCTCTCCTCCAGGGTTCAGAGGAGTCATGGAGACGGTTCTAGCGTCTCCAGAGCATAGCGCTGCACCTCCTCTCTCCTCCACGGTTCAGAGGAGTCATGGAGACGGTTCTAGCGTCTCCAGAGTAGAGCGCTGCACCTCCTCTCTCCTCCACGGTTCAGAGGAGTCATGGAGACGGTTCTAGCGTCTCCAGAGCAGAGCGTTGCACCTCTCTCCTCCTCCACGGTCCAGAGGAGTCATGGAGACGGTTCTAGCGTCTCCAGAGCAGAGCGCTGCACCTCCTCTCTCCTCCTCCACGGTTCAGAGGAGTCATGGAGACGGTTCTACCGTTTCCAGAGCAGAGCGCTGCACCTCCTCTCTCCTCCACGGTTCAGAGGAGTCATGGAGACGGTTCTAGCGTCTCCAGAGCAGAGCGCTGCTCTCCTGTCAGAACTGCAGGAACTCCTGGATAAAGACGTCATTTCCAGGGTTCTCCACGGGGTTCTATTGCCTTTTTTTACTGGTTCTGATGACAGAGAGACGGTTCCACATGCTGACAGTCAGACAGCTGCTGGAGAACGTTCTCCAGAACCACTGGTTCTCCTCCATAGATCTGAAGGACTACTTCCATGTTCCATCATCCCCAAACACAGGAAGTATCTGCGCTTCTCCTTCCAGGGGATTCCCTGTCACTACAACCTGCCGTTGGGTTCCTCTCTGGTTCCACGCACGTTCTCCAGATGCCGCTGCACTCTGCAGGGATGAGAATCCTCTTTTATGTGGACCACCTGCTCTTGCTGGCTCGGTCCAGAGAGGAAGCGGCGGTGCAGACCAGAGCTCTGGCTCCACAGCTGACAGAACTGGGTTCTCCATAAAGTGCTAAAAGGTTGTGTTCTGCGTCCCAGCTGCTAGGAGCTAAACTGGGCCACCATGAGAGCCCAGAGCAGACGCTGTCAGCGCTGCTCCGCCGGGTCACACCTCCACACAGTGACAGCTCTGTCCGTCATGCGGCTGCTGGGGATGACGTCAGCGGCCCACCTGCTGCTTCCGCTGGCTCTGCTTCATAGGAGGCGCCTGCCTGCAGAGATGCTTCACCCGCCTGCGCAGAGACCCTGTGGCCAGAAGAGGCAGAGGATGACTGCAGTCCCTCCGTCAGTGGGAGCCCACCTGGCCCACTGGGGAAACCCCCCCCCCCCCACTGTGTCAGAGGGAGTTGCCCTCAGCAGACCAGAGTCACACGTCCCGGTGTTCACAGACGCTGTCAGGCTGGGAGGAAGGTGTCTGTCCCAGGTAGTGGCAGAGAAGTGGCCACACCACATGTCTCTCCACATAAAGGTGCTGAAGCTGACTCAGCATTTTGCTCCTCTGCTGCGGGACCAGCAGCTTCTGATCCACACCCACAACAGGCTCACAGCAGCGGCATAAAGCGCCAAGGCTGCTGCTTTAGCTTGAAGATGAATCCAGAACAATGTGAGCTGAAACTCTGTTAAATGATCCATGTTTAGAACATTGTGGCTCTGAGAACCACTGTTCTAGCAGAACCCTGAGCCAGATTAGAAGACAGCAGCATTTTAAACAGACGCCAGAGCCATCAGACTTAAATATCCAGCAGCAGCAAGTGATCATGGATGGATTTATGTTCAAGGAGAGTTTATTGTTGGCTGCTAATCTCCAAGCTCTAGTGCCCCCCCCCCCAACCCTAAGCCCAGAACATCTTCATCAGCAGCCGCCACTGCTGAGAACCACACCTTGATCTGGACCTTCACACGTCATGTTAACATGTTCTGGTTCTGCTGGCTTTAACTCTTTAAATCAGTTCTACTGGATCACATATCAGACATCAGTTCATCATGTTTCTGGCACTTTTACATTCAGGGACATTCATTTTCTACATTTGATCATTTATTTGTTCATGTTTCAGTTTTAACCTGCATCCTGGTGGCTTCAGCTCACATCTTTCATTCTTTATTCAGATTGGACAGCTGCAGTTTGTCAGAGATCAGCTATAAACATCTGGCATCGGCGCTGAAGTCCAACCCGTCCCATCTGACAGAACTGAACCTGAGCGCCAACTACAACCTGAAAGATGGTGGAGTGAAGGAGCTCTGTGGTTTCCTCCAGACTCCCCTCTGCAAACTACAGACACTGAGGTCAGACTCCATGTTTTAGTTCTGATATCTGTGATGTGAAAGTTGTGTTGACACTAAACTGCAGACATCTGGCTGATATTCTACTGATCCACACTGAGGATCTTCATGGTAAAGTCTGCTTTCTTCTTCACTGCTTTGCTCCACTTAAAGTTTCTTTCTTTTTCTAACTTCCTGTCAGCATTTATTCAATAATCAGCAGAAAACATGAAACAATGAGCTGAATTTCAGTTTAGAGTTGCAGCTTTTATCCAGAACTGAGGAAGAGGAAGAGAGAAGAAATAAAATGCTGATGTTTCATTTATTTGAAGGTTTTTAATCTCTTTAAACCTTCATCAGGTCAGTTTTTCTCCATTTTCTACAGGATGATGTTAAAATAATTGAATAAGTGGATGTAATTGAGCTGAAAAGCAAAGTTCAGATCTTGTATTGTAATAAATCTTTGCTGAGTTTGTTCCTGGACTTGGAGCCAGTTTTTAATGTTGTCTCTCTGTGTAACTGAGTCTGAGCCCTGATCTCAGGTCAGAAGCGGACAGCATTGGGACCCCCAGTGTGTAGAAATGCCCCTCATGTGAAGCGGCTCAGAGGGGATTCAAGCCAGTTTAGAAAAGTCAATTTCAGCTCCTGGAATCTGTGTGACAGGAACAAATCTATAATCCCTGATTGATGCTTCAGCACTTTTAGAAGCTCTGCAAGGATTTTACTGACTAAAACACTCAGACACAACATGTCACAGTAGCAGGTTCTGCTTCTGGGAGCTTCAGCTCCTAAAGTCAGTTTACATGAAATATTCTCCATCACATCATGTTTTTATGGCTGTGGAATCAGTAAAATAGTTCATTTATCTGCATTAATCTCCATTTGTTCACACATTAACATTCATGAGGTGCTTTGCATCGAGCGTTTCTGCTTGAATCTGGGCGTGTAGAGGGCAGAACCTGAGCCAGAACCTGGTACCAAATGTATCGCTACAGCTGGGATCTAGAAAGGAAAATGGCTGCTGCTGTGCCTGAGCATGGTTTTAATCATCTGAATATTTTTACCATACTCCATTTTCTTTTTCTTGGCTTTCACTTTTAGTACGGATTCCACACAAAGTTTCTAAATGAGAGCCAGGACTGTAAAAACTGCTAAACAAGTTTTAACTGTTGAAAGTTCTGATATTGTTGATTGTTGAATAGCTGAAGTCAGCAGGTCTTTATTGAAGCAGCAGCTTGTTGTCATTAATATTAATGAGAGTTCTTTAACTGGTTCTGTTGGACTGTTAGAACCTGCATCCTGGTGGCTTCAGCTCACATCTTTCATTCTTTATTCAGATTATGGGAATGCAGTTTGTCAAAGATCAGCTGTGATCATCTGGTAACGGCGCTGAAGTCCAACCCGTCCCATCTGACAGAACTGGACCTGAGCTGGAACAAACTGAAGGAGTCAGATGTTCAGCAGCTGCAGGATCTTGTAGAGAGTCCAGATTACAAACTGAAAACTCTGTAAGTAGATGGTTGGAGTGAGTCCAGCTGCTGTCAGCAGAACTGTTCTGAACCCAGTTGGTACCAAAGCAAAGATCCAGTGTTTCCAGTAAAGCTGCAGCTTCTCAGTGGGAGGAGAATGGTGACAGGCTTCCTGATTGGACACAAAGACAACAATGAGCCAATCAGAGGAGCCAGCAGCTTGTTGTGTTCCTGTCTTTGTGTCCATGTGAAGATGACTGTTGTTGTTGTGTTCATGTCTTCCAGCTGACAGCCTTCCACCATGTCTAGAGACAGTGGTCCTCATTCATCAAGCTGTGGAGCATCAGGTCTGATCTCAGACTCTTTGTTCTCTCATTTCAACAGCAAACAGCTGATCAGTTTCATCTTAGTCACAGCTCTGAGATCAGTCTGACTGCAGCCTGCAAATCACTGATTTCACAGCCCATCATTCCATTTAGTCACCATGTGGTCTTTCTACAGAGCACAAGCTCTGCTGAAGTCCACTCAGCACATCTGGACATGTGTCCTTCTCTCACTAGTTTCATCCAGATGTGTTCAGGGACAGCCTCCATGTTTCTTAGTCAGCTGATGTTTCAGGAACAGATGTTCATGTTCAGCTTCCAGAGGCTGAAACACTCACTGATCTCCTCTGTTGCTCCTTCTTCTCTCTGCAGGTGGTGGAGGTGATGATCTTAGTGGAGGAGAGAAGCTGAGCTGTCCTGATGATCCAGAGGTTGAAGCTGCAGCAGTTTGACTTTAAAGAGACTCTGACTGGATCCTGATGATGAACTCTGACCTTAGAGATGTTGATCCTGTTTATCTGATCATGTCTGTCATTTAGTGTCTGATATTGTTTGTCTCTGTGGACCAATGAGGATCAAATGAAAACTAAGCTGCATTTAGTGGCTCCATGGAGTTTTGATCTGAATCTGATGAAACTGCAAAGTTGATCTTTTTTCTCTCTGCTTCATTTTCAGCCTGTAAGCCAGAAATCTGAAATAAAGCTCAACTCTAAAGTTTTCAGGCTGCATGTTTGCTTCATTGTGATGCAGTTTCTGCAGGTTTTTCAGCATATTTTAGATGTTTTCTGCAAATGTTTGGGCAGCTCTGCTCCTTTTATCTGTTGCTGCAAACAGCTCAGTGAGTAAATGATGGTTTCTTCAATCAGAGGATGAAGCTTTTCTTCAGGATTTTACATCAAATCTGTTTATTTCCTTCTTTCTGAAGGTAACATCTAAAAGTGAGTAAAGATAAAGTTTGATCTGCTCCAGCTTCTCCTTTGGTGAGCATGGAAACACTTTCTGCAGCAGCTCAGACACTTTCAGATCTTCTCTGGAGGATTTTCTCTGTTCTTCCTGCAGAACGGTTCTGGTTCTGTTGGATCTGAGGCTCATCATGCAGCTCTGCTCTGCTGAGGTCAGAACATAGATTTTAATCCTGTTTAGGGACTGTGGGGGTAAAACCTTCACCTGCAGCTCCTCATGAAGTCCACTGTGGACGTTGGAGAAGGAAAAAAGACGCGACGATTAATTAGAAAGAAGCAGACTTTGTGTCTGAGCCTCCATCTTTAATCCTCATATCTGGAGCTTTGGATCAGAACCATGACTTCCTCTTTATTATTAGATTTATTATTAACTTTAATATTATAGCTGCTCCGCTTTGTCCTCCTGGTTCTGATCACGTTCCTCCATCTTGGGGCTTTATTCAGTCTGAGAGGAAACAGGAAGTGACTGTGAGCTCACAGCTAAAGAATCTGAACAAACGGGTCGGTCCAAGATTCCCACTGAGAGAACAAAGGTTTAACTTCCTGGTTCAACTGTCAGAGAATAAAAACATCTTCTGTTTGCTGAGAAGATGTGAAGAATTAAAGCTGAAGCAGAAGCAGACTGGGTTCTGGTTCTGGTTCTGTTTACAGAGAGAAAACCAGGAGAAGTTAAGCCGCCCTGATCCAGGTTCTTCTCTTTGCTCTGATCTAAACTGACTGCAGTCTGAACCTGACTAGACCTGCTTCTCCTGATCTCATCACACCTGACTCCTCTGAGGCTCCGCCCCTTCTCACAGGACAGGTGAGTCTACCTGTGTGGAACAAGGTTTAGATTCCTTTCTGCTCATCTCTGCATTGACAGCAAACTGGCCCTAAATGGCTGCCCAGTGCTGCAGTCAGTAGCTCTGTTAGCTTGCAGCAAGAAGATCCTGGCTTCAACACCTGCTTTACCTGGAAGAACCCAGGTAAAGCAGGTGTTCTCTCTGGGTACTCTGGCTTCCTGCCACAGTCCAGAAACATGATTGTTAGGTTAAATGGTGACTCTAAGTTACCCTTAGGTGTGTGAGGAGGAGACGGGATCAGAGTGTCTGATTACAGGGACATAATTGACTGCTTTGATTTTCTGCAAGCAGCTCTATAATAGATCAAAGCATATGGCTGTAATAAAAATCAGAATAATGGGCGTGATTGGGTGCCACAGTGGTTAGCACACACAACCCATGTACAGAGGCCTTAGTCCTCTAGGCGTTTGATGCAGGCTGGACTCTGACCTGTGGTCCTTTGCTGCATGTCTCTGCCCTCTCTGGTAGCCCCTTTGCTGTCAGCCCACTGTCTGAGAAACCAGCCACTAGTGCCGTAAAAACCTCAATAATAATATATCCATCCTTAGATATGTGGCAACCTGAGGGGGGATTTTCTTTTACTTTGAAACACGCATGTTAAAGTTTACAATACGGGAAACCAACAGCGCCACCTGGGATAACTCCAGGAAAATGGTAATAAGGGCCCAGGTAAGTTCTGCTGGAAATGAGACACGATATAGAAAAGTCTACAAAACTTTATTAAACTTCAGTAGGTTTAATTCAACAAGAACCTGGACTTGAATGTTTAAACAGTGAAAATTGAGTATAATTTTTTATTTGAAATGAAACCGAGGCTTAGCAATGGGGGGAAAGTGGTGAGGAGAAAAGGGAGCACCCTGGACACTACAGAAACACAGCAAACACAAGCAAAGGCTGCTCCAACACAACACAACCCAAAACACCAGGGCCACCAGGGCTCACCACTGCCACCACAGTAGCCTCAGTCCCTAAATGACAGACAAAACTAAATCAATATGAGTAAAACAGTGATACAATGCCACTACAATATTGCACTGCATCCCATAAATGGTGCCACCAATGAAAGTTCAGCTAAGTCTTTAAAACATGTCTTTATAGGCAAAACAGCAGCGAGTGTCAATCCACGTTGAATGCTGATCAGAGGCTGGTCAGGTGGCTGTAACTGGTAAATTCCCAGCATGCCAGGTAAACAAGTCCACAATTCCTCCTCACAGTGTAGCTTCCTGCCAGCAAACAACAGGACAGATGGCTCCAGAGGTCTGAGGAGCAACAAAGAAGCCCAGCACAGTTTGACAAACAAAGACAAGCAGCTGAGTTCAACAGCAGCAGCCTTGTGGAGATCTGCTGATATACAGCAGCCAAGATTGGCCTTAAAGTGGCAGCGTACCATTTGTGCTGCTACATAGAGATACATAGATTATTATTATTTATTCATTATATATTTCTAGAACAAGGTAGATTTGGTCAGCTGGCATGAACCCGAGTCTCTGTGTTTATGTCACATGTGACTCTACTAGCTCCAAAATGCTTTTACACAAACCACCAGGAAATAATGGTATTATTATACTATTTAAACCTTAGTGAACAGTTCTCCACATCCATAATGTAGCAGTGGGATGTTATTACACTAGATTGTCCAGTGAGAAGCTATTCCGCTAGGACAACTATATGAGCACCGGAGGCTTTTATTTTGAAAAGACGACAGATCCATTGACAAACAGCGGGTAACTTCCTGTTTCTAAATTATTATTTCTATTGAAATTTAAGGTGTTGTGAATGAAAATGTAAATAATGATCTTTGCTGGTGAAGCTATTGAGTTGATGGATTGTTGTTGTGAGTGTTAGTTCGGAGTTTAAAAAGACAAATTAACGGATCATAGCATTATAGTCTGTGAAGGGTTTCCCACGCTCTCCATCGCTCTTTCTGTTGGCATTCCGTGGGAGAAGCTATGAAGTTTGGTTTTCTGTCTTCAATAAGTGGATTTGAAGCATAATAAGTGACAGTTTGATGATTGTTGTTGTAAACTAATGTGCTGTGGAGCATTTAAAGCTTGTTAAAGAGTGCTAGAAGTGTGTTAGCAGTTGTTTAGCTGCTCTTATGCTAGCTGTGCGTCTCTGTCAGCCAATGATACGCTGCGCTTCATGCCTAAACTTATGCAGCCAATCACTGTCATGAGCAGAACTTTAGGCAGATGTGCCGCTTTTTTGTGAAGCGTACGCTAAAGACGAGATGAAGGAAGTAAATCCTGGTAAGCCACTCTAATTATGGCCAAACGAGCCGGCTGTGGAGCATCCGCTGATCAAGGGAAAGCTAAAAAGAAATGCGGTACATTTAAAGTGGAATGGCTGTTGGAGCATGTACAAATAGAAGAAGGAGAGGTGAAACTGGGGGAGATTCTTTCTGTTTCAGGTGAGAAAGGACTGCGCTGCAAAGGATTCTGCCAAGCTAAAGTAGCAAGCGAGTTTTCAGAGGGAAAAGTGTGGACTGAGTGGAAGTTGGACTTCCTTAAAGGTCACATTCAGCATAAAACTCATCTGAATGCTGTTGGAATTTTACAAAGATTTAAGATGGAATGGAGATCAGCAGATTATTGCAGGAGAGCTCAAAAGATGGAGAAAAAAGGAATGAGCTGTCCCAGAAAAAGAAATCTGACCCTGAGCAAGTTAAACTTCTCATTGATGACTTTCTACTGGCCATCAAAATAAATGCATCAATGCTATCGGTGCAGCAAACACATGATCACACGGCAGAGTATGTGAGTGTACCAGAAAGCTGGCCAAGCAAAAATGATTCCTTTGAATTTGTGAACTCGATCACTGAGAATAAATGCAGAATAAAACTATGCAGAGTGTTAAAAATGCACCCTGGCATACTCTGATAGTAGATGAGAGCACAGACATAACGGTGCACAAGATGCTAGTCTTGTAGATTAAATCCAGGGAGGAAAATGATGTCAACTATAAAACATCATCCAGCTACCAGCATGCACTGCTGCTGATATTGTGCAGCCTATCAGCCAGTTCTACTCCAACCATGGATGGACTTGCAGAAGATGGTGATGCTGACATGTGATGGTGCCTCAGTAATGCTGGGGAAGCACAATGGAGCTGCAGCATTATTAAAAAGACATATAGCACACCTAGCTGAACAACATTGTGTGGCCCATAGAGAGGACCTGGGCATTGATGATGCCTGGAAAGATGTGCCTTTGATGCCAGATGTGCAAACTCTTCTTACAACTGGATATTCCACTTTCTCTCTGTCCACTGTGAAGAAATGGAGGAACTAGCAAAGATTCTCCATGAAGACACTGTCATCCAGGCCTCTGAGTGAAGTGTGATGGCTGTCACAGCTTTGAATGCTCTTCTGAGGAACGACACGGTGCTTGAGGAATACTGCAGAAGAGAAAGCAATGACAACAGGGATCCGCTGGCAAATTGCTGCTACAAAAAGCTGAGGGATTCAAAGTTACTCTAACAGCTCTGGGAGATGTTTTAGGGGAGCTGGCACATCTCTGTGTTTCCTTCCAAAGACTTGATCTGTGAGGGAAGGACACAGAGACTGAGAAGTTGAGTTCTCAATACTTGAATGATGAGAAGAATGTGCAGTGGAGTGACCGTGTCAAAGAGCTGATGAGGACCTCATCAGCTGATGAGATAAACACCAGTCAGATTATTCTTTTCATTCCTAAGCTCTGTGATCACTTGGATGCTGGTTTCCCTGAAGGTGAATTAAGGGAGTGGTCTGCATTTGACATTGAAGCACTAAGCTCAGACATCAGTTGTGAGTATGGATCAGCAGGCATCGCTACACTGGCAAAGAAACATGAGGGCATTCTGCCTCTCATGCTCCTTAGTGCTGTTCATGTTGGATGTTTCTATCACTTTCTACAGTATGTATTTTTGCATTTTAATAATCTCATATTAACTTCGTTCTTTTATATCAGAGCCTCCACGGGACCCACTAGAACATGGGGACAAGTAAAAGTGAAGTACAAGAATATTCTACAAAGTGGTAGCCTTTAATTATTATACTGTGTTTTAAAAAGCCACTTTTTCCGCTTTTTAAAAGCCACTTTTAAATGTACTAAAAAAAAGTAAATTTTTTAGTACATTTAGTACAAGTTGTTTCTCCTCCTGTTTGTTTAATGAATGTTTTAGGTGTTTGAACCTGACACCTGATGACACGCTGCAGTCTGCTCTGGTCCTTAGCGGTGGCACCAGCGTACCAGATGGTGATGGAGGAGGTGAGGATGGACTCAATGATGGAGGAGTAGAACTGCACCATCATTGTCCTTGGCAGGTTGAATTTCTTCAGCTGCCTTCTTCAGGAAGTCCATCCTCTGCTGGGCTTTCTTGGTGAGGGAGTTGATGTTCAGCTCCCACTTTAGGTCCTGGGAGATGATAGTTCCCAGGAAGCAGAAAGACTCCACAGTGTCCATGGTGGAGTCACAGAGGGTGATGGAGGTAGCTGGGGCGTTCTTCCTGAAGTCCACAACCATCTCCACTGTTTTTGCAGCGTTGAGCTCCAGGTTGTTCTCCCTGCACCAGGTCACCAGATGGTCAGCCTCCCACCTGTAGGCGGACTCGTCACCATCAGAGATGAGTCCCATGAGAGTGGTGTCATCAGGAACTTCAGGAGCTTGATGACTGATGACTGGAGGTGCAGCTGTTGGTGTACAGGGAGAAGAGCAGAGGAGAAAGAACACAGCCCTGGGGGGAACCAGTGCTGATGAGCTGGGAGTCAGAGTCATTCATGTTTTCCCAGCTTCACCTGCTGCTTCCTGTCAGACAGGAAGTCTGTGATCCACCTGCTGCTTCCTGTCAGACAGGAAGTCTGTGATCCACCTGCTGCTTCCTGTCAGACAGGAAGTCTGTGATCCACCTGCTGCTTCCTGTCAGACAGGAAGACAGGAAGTCTTTGTCTCTTCACAACCACTATTGAGCATTTTTTTACACTGATTAACCTCACAGACACAAGTGCACTCTCACAAACAACTACAGGTAATGGATTCCAGGTACTTAGAGATTCACTTCTATACAGAAAGACCCTATTTTTATCTTCAACTGCCACATTATACATGTTAGATTAAATAATTATACATATACGTCAGCGATGGTATCAAGGTGTTACTTTATTGTATCTGTTATACTATATCCGTTGGTTGTGCTGTTCTTTTTACATCTCTCCTTGCAGGGGATGAAGCAGACTGAAGACGTTTTATCATCCTGCCCCTTTTATTTTTCCACATTGCCAGACAGGACACTGTTAATAAATAAATTTAAATGTTGAAAAAAGGATTTAATTTCTGTTGACTTTTATCTAAAATATTGAGAGCTATCGTGAAAATTTTGATGAAAAATGACAAGAGTGCTTAACTGATTAGTCACATTTGAGGAAATAAGAGGACATAAATGTGTGATTTTTTTTTTTTACATCTTTCTATTTAAAATGATTGAATTAGTATGGGGCACATCTGTTCTGTGTGGACATTATGTTTTCTCTCCAAATTTATTTTATAATATTCAGAGAGCCTTTTAAAGTTTCCATAACAGGGTTGAGGAATTAGAGTGACAACATCTTGAACTAATGATCAAAACTAAAAGCAAACTAATGCCTGAGATGTAAGATTATGTTTGTCTGAAAGTTAAATATATCCCTAATGTAATAAAATATATATATATATATATATATATATATATATATATATATATATATATATATATATATATATATATATATATATATATAAACATATATAAACATATATAAACAATGCTTTTGGGTACAAAACGTGAAAATATCATTGTCCAATTTTACCCATTCTCATAGAATGACTCAAAAACTATTGTAATTATTTATTATTTTAGATTTTTAAGTACAATATTTAAATTAAACCAAAGGGACACCCTTGACATAATTATCTTTCGTTTTACAAACGAATTGGTGAGAAATCCTGAGAATCCGCCTCTGGTATCCAGGTACTGTTTGCAGGATGACCGCACCAAGATGGCGGCCGTGTTTATGCGTCTCTTCCCCAACGCGCAGCCGCCTTGATCTCTTCCGGGTTCTTTGTCCTTGTGTTGCTGTGAGGCCAGAAGCGGGAGTGTTGGTGAGGCTGAAAGAGAGCAGCAGCTGCTGCAGGTGATGAAGTCTGGAAAGAAGTCCAGCAGCTGGAGGCACAGCGGAGAAACTGGAGGGAAGCAGGAGCTCAAAGAGCGGCAGGACGCAGCAGAGGAGACACCAATGATGGGGGATGTTTTCCAGCCCAGAGTTCTGCTGCACCCATCAGGTTTGGAGATTTCCTTCTTCATGCTAACTGTGTGGATGGAGCTAAAGTTTAGGAGCCGTTTTCAGCAGCTGATGGATTCCTCCTCTTCATCACAACTCGTTGCAGGCTTTCCCCCAGAAAACTGGCTAAGCCTGCAGCTCTGCTTAGGAGGTGCTAATGCTAGCTTAGCTTGTAGCATAGGAGGTGCTAATGCTAGCTTAGCATGAAGCATAAAAGGTGCTAATGCTAGCTTAGCATGAAGCACCGTTCAGTATCAAGTTTTTCTTTGTGCTTGGAAAAGTTCCTCAGAAAAACGTTTTTTTTTCTGGCCGTTTTCTATGGAGGACCAATCCTGTCATAATTTAGAATACATACCGGATAATAATCAATGACTCACTTAAATAAATACCAGGCCAGAACGTTGCTAATGATATAAAACTGTGTCATTAAATGCAACAAAACAATAAAAAGACATTTATTCAACAACTGTTCAATTAATCAGCTACAAATATATATTTATATATCAATGTTTAACTGTCATATTTTATCTCATATTTATTTAATGCATATTCTTTCCAATTTAGCCATTATTAAACATTTTAAAGGAATAATTACATTGAATTCCCACAACAGAATGACCCTAAAGTTACTGGTGATCATTTCTAGGGTGAAACTGTCAGTTCCTGAGGTTCAGTTTTCTCTACACTGCTGATCAAATGTTTTTCTCTAAACTGAATCTTTCCATGGTTGTAACATTGTAAAGATCTAGTTGTTGATAAAGCATGTAATGTGTTTCAGTGTTGGCTGCAGATGTTAAAGAAGAGGCTCCTGAAGAACAGAGTCCTGAGGGGGAGCAGCAGGAGTCAGAGCCCCTCCACATAAAGGAGGAACAGGAGGAACCCGGGGCCCGTCAGGAAGGAGAGCAGCTCCTTGTGAAGGAGGAGACTGATAGCAGCTTTCCATTAACTGCTGCTCCTATCAACAGTAACCATTGCTTTACTTTGTTTCTGGGTCCTGTGTTGCAGCTAAAGGCCAAAACTCTCTGGATTCATCAGACAAAATATCAGAGCTAGGAGTTTTTCCTGGAACTGGTGGGTTGGCAGTTTGAAGCCCCACACCGATCCTCTGTCGTTGTGTCCTTGAGCAAGACACTCCACCTGCTTTGGTTGCTGGTGGTAGTCAGAGGACCCGGTGGCGCCGGTTGTCTGGCAGCCTTGATTCTGTCAGTTTTTTACGTGTCCTGTCTGGTTGTGGAGCACCAAGAATTGCTGTCTTGATGCCAAGGAGAGGCCAACAGGTTTACTTTCACAAGTGGAGCATTACTGCTTTCACTATAGTGCTCTGTGGGATACGTTTGATAAAAACTTTATTAGGGGTTATTTTGGGCTTATTTCACAGTCAATGGACACAAACTGAAAAGTGGAACAGAAAAAAATATTCAAATAATTTTTATTGATTTTAAAGATTCAAAAACAGCGTAAAGAAAATAATAAATAGGGTAATACAATCCCAACAGCACGTGCTGACAGATGAGATTCAGCTATCAGGTTCAACAAAGAGGGAAAAAGGAGGGGCTGGGTAAGATGTTACTCTTAAGAGAATTAAGTCCCAAACATGAAATAAATGGCTGCCAGGTTACTCTAAATCTATGAACAGAGTCGCTGACAGTATGTTTCAAGCTTTAGATGGTTCATAACATCTTCCATCCACTGTTTGAGTTGGAGGGGCAGCTTTTTTCCAGCTGAGCGATATAACCTTCATCATGTCTTAAGTCCCAAAACGATAAGAAAGGGTTAAAACAGGATAAACCGTGTTAGAAATGATTTTCAACCTTATCGTACGCTGGGGCATGATGAGTTTGGGGTTGCTTTTGGATTTTTGTTAAACACACGTCAAAGTCTGTGAGAAAATCTCTGCAGATACTTTCAAGGTTTTCCTTGGTGATCACTTCTCTGGAATGGCTCCACCTTTTACCAATGTTACCTTTTGGTTTTGCATTGTGATAAGGTTGATATTTATCTGACTCTTTAGGCATTCGCTGCAGCCTGTCTCCACACTTTTCAGTCTGCTGGATCACTGGAGAACTGAATTTATGTCTTTTCTTAGGCCTTTTTCCTGTTTGAAGGTCTAAGTCTCTAAACTTGCTTTGTTTTCTGTCTAAATGCCAACAAGTGCTCCAAAGAAACTGAGCATATTGGCGCGTCTCCAGCATGGAAAAGTTATTTCCCCTGTGTTTTATGAAATCTTTATTCAGGTTTGGGAGAGATCGGCGACACACAAATAAAAACACAAACACTGCGTCTGCTAGAATAATAATGCCCACATTTATTATTCCCCACAGAATACAGCAAAACAGCAAGCACTATTTCTGCTAGAATAATTATGTCCTTTATTATTCCCCACAGAATATAGCAAAGTAGCAACCATCAATGCCGACAAGCTGTCAAACAGGCGTGATGTTCAACAGATTCTCAGAATCAGCTCTTACCATGGTTAGGACTGGGAAGCCGGGTCAGTCCGGACATCAACGCGGCCGGGCGTCCACAAACCCACGGCAGACTTTGTCGACTGAGGGCGGTAACCTCCTTTAAATACCCATAAACAAAGTGTCAGATGGGGGCGAGAATGGCCAGTTCTCTCTCCCAGCTGATCTGTTCGTCCCGTTTCCAAACATTTTTTCAAAACAGAAACCGTTCCCAGCATTTTAGCACTGTGTGAAGCAAAATAACATTGCGAAATACAGCAAAACAAAATAAGCAATAAAGAAATTGAATCAGTCTTCCCCACAACACATAGTCATAAGTTCCCACCACAAGTTAAAACAAATTATAACACATGTTGTTCTCAGTTTTATGTGAGAAACATAACAGGTAAAACTCAGCGCAAGAGCATATATGTTGCGCTTAGTTTATGTGAACTCACCAGTTGTTCCCATAATATAAGGGAAACAAGTTATATAAAGAAGCTAAACAAGTTATATAACTAAACAATTTTCCCAAAATACATTGTCCAAGAACAAAAATAATTCTTTAGTATATCACCTTGCAATGCACGGTCAGATAATATCATATCATATCGTGCACTTTCATGTAGATCATGAAGGAACAAAGACTTAAAAAGTGGGTCCTCTTCAGGAGAATTACATCCTTGAGAATAAAGGTTCCACGCCTGATCACTGCCACCTGCCACCGAGTCAGTCAAGTCAGACTCAGTCCACCTGTCAACCTGCCTACATAATCCCTCCTCAGTCTGCTAATCCTCGCCGGAACGTCTTCGCCCTTCATTCTACCTTTCACCAGCCTTCTTCCTTGTCTTTCATCCCTCGTCGTTTGCCTCGCCGTCTCCTTCGCCTCACGTCTGCCTGCTCCTGCCATCATCTCCCACCTGCTCCAGTCTGGCTCAGTTCCTTCCCCACCAACCATCGCCTTTAATAAACTGTTGAAAACCAAACTCTGTGTGCGGCTGAATTCTGGTTCACCAATCTCAGTACCTGACAGTTTATTACGACCCATTTAGATCACTAATCTACTTCTGCTATTTCAAAACACTGTTGCACGACATTTAACTGATGCAAAGAAATGAGAACTTATCACTTCTGTTTAGATATCTCTACACTGGGTTCCAGTTGATTTCCAAAGTGGTTTTAAAGTTCTTTTATTTGTTTTTAAGTGTTCACATGGTCATGGCCTCAGTATCTGACCTGATTCAAACATATGCTCCGTCACACTCCTTCAGGCTGGCAGTGTAGTTACTGTCAGTTATACCAAAGCCTAAGAGCAAGTTGAGGTAAGCAACGTTTTCAGACCTAGCCTCCTAGCCTTCTTCTCTTCTCTGGTGTCTGGACTTTAGCTTTTTGGGGCCATTCCAACCCTGCTGGAGGAGGAATGAACTGCGGTGTGGCCCCCAACCATTTTTTAAGATGGGACAGTCGCCATGATTGTCAAGGTGGATTATACCATCAATATCCCTGGCTTTGAAGTAGCTTGTGGTTTTTGTCTGGGTGGTGTTTTGTGTTTTATTGTCCACTAATTGTTATCGAGTTGATCTGCTTGTTGTATCGCTATATTGATTGTAGGACATATAAGTTTTCTGTTGTTTTATTCTGTGTTTTACTCTGCTGCATGTTCTGTAAATGAAATGGTGTAAACTAAATCATCCAACAATCAATGTTACGTGGCAGGTTATGAAGCAAAAGAACATGAAAAATGCCAAAACATTTTTTTATCTCATTAAATTACCTAAATATGTCTTTATTAAAATGTGCCTCAGTTCAGTCTGAAATCAAAACACTTTCTAATGTGCATAATTTGTTTCAATGTTTCCTGCAGATGTTAAGAAGCTGATTGTTAAAGAAGAAGCTTCTTTAGACCACAGACCTCCTGATGACCTGCATGACCCAAAGCCCCCCCACATCAAGGAGGAACAGGAGGGAGTCTACATCAGTCTGCCAGGAGAGCAGCTCAATGGGAAGGAGGTGATTAATGCCATCAGGTTTCCAGTCTCTGCTCCTCCCATAAAGAGTCTGGATGATGAACAGTCTCTGCTGCTCTCACAGCTTTATCCAGACCAGATTAAAGGCAGAGAGCTTCCAGAAGAGAATGATGGAGAAGAATCCATCAGGATACAAGATCATGGAGATGCTTCCACTTCTTCAGAGGCTGAAGACACTGAGGAGGATGAAGAGGACAGTGATGTAGAACACCCTCTGTCTGAGCTGAAACACTTGTCAGACTCTGGATATAAGAAATGTTCTACAAAGAAGAAAAATGTGGACTCAGGAAGGAAAGTCCAGAGAGGAGTGAAGCTTAGCTGTGAAGACTGTGGTAAAACATTTATTAGAAAATCTAATTTAAACACACACATGAGAATCCACACAGGAGAGAAGCCCTTCTGTTGTGATCTATGTGGACAAAGATTTAGCCTAAAAGCAAATTTAAACACACACATGAGAATCCACACAGGAGAGAAGCCCTTCTGTTGTGATCTATGTGGACAAAGATTTAGCCTAAAATATCATGTAAACAGACACATGAGAATCCACACAGGACAGAAGCCTTTCTGTTGTGATCTATGTGGACAAAGATTTAGCCGAAAATCAGATTTAAACACACACATGAGAATCCACACAGGACAGAAGCCTTTCTGCTGTAATCTATGTGGAAAAAGATTTAGGCAAAAATCTAATTTAAACACACACATGAGAATCCACACAGAAGAGAAGCCTTTCTGCTGTGATCTATGTGGACAAAGATTTAGCCTAAAATTTAATTTAAACACACATGTGAGAATCCACACAGGACAGAAGTCTTTCTGTTGTGATATATGTGGAAAAAGATTTAGCCAAAAATCACAGTTAAACACACACATGAGAATCCACACAGGACAGAAGCTTTTCTGTTGTGATATATGTGCAAAAAGATTTAGCCAAAAATCACAGTTAAACACACACATGAGAATCCACACAGGACAGAAGCCTTTCTGTTGTGATCAATGTGGACAAAGATTTAGCCGAAAATCAACTTTAAACACACACATGAGAATCCACACAGGACAGAAACCTTTATGCTGTGATCTATGTGGACAAAGATTTATCCGAAAATTGGATTTAAACACACATGTGAGAATCCACACAGGACAGAAGTCTTTCTGTTGTGATATATGTGAAAAAAGATTTAGCCGAAAATCACATTTAAACACACACATGAGAATCCATACAGGACAGAAGCCTTTCTGTTGTGATATATGTGGACAAAGATTTAGCAGAAAATCAACTTTAAACACACACATGAGAATCCATACAGGACAGAAGCCTTTCTGTTGTGATATATGTGGACAAAGATTTAGCCGAAAATCAACTTTAAACACACACATGAGAATCCATACAGGATAGAGTGAGTGCTGCTTGTCGGGACTTTGATGCAATCAACTGGGTTCCCTTATTTAAGAAATTTTTGAACAATCTGTATAATCTGACCTAGTCGGTATAATATGATTAAATTTGACTTTGTAAAGTGCCTTGAGATCACATGTTTAATGAATTGGTGCTATATAAATAAAATTTAATTAAATTGAATTGACAGAAGCCTTTCTGTTGTGATCAATGCGGAAAAAGCCTAAAATCAAATTTAAATAGACACATGAGAATCCATACAGGAGGGAAAATGACTCTGCTATGAATGTTTACTCAAACTGCACAGTTGTTTGCTGTGAGATGTTTGGTTGTTGTCATTAAAGGCAACAGTCTTCACTTGCTAGTTTCAGCATTTCTCTAGTTGCTATTTTTTAGTTTTGTCTTAAAACATTTAAAATATATATTTTGTGTTTAATTTTTCAGACAGAGTTGTAGCACAGGTGTGTTCTTAGTGTACAGCAAACCTCAGAATTTATGTTGTAGTAACATGAATGTTTATCCTTGACAGATGAGTGACGTGCAGAGATGTAATGATGCAATCTTGCCCGGGTTTGATTTTAAGTTTCCAGTTTCAATTTGAATAGCTCATATAGCCAAAATGTTTCTTTTGTTTTAACATCTACCTTTTTATCCTTGTGTTTGTAACTGTAATTGTTCATTAAGAGAGCTGAAATTACAAAAAACAATTACAAGACATTTGATGGAATCTTTTTTACTATTCAATGTTTTATTTTTATTTACTATGTTTATGCATTTATCATGTGTTATTTACTCATTACTATTGAAAGGGTCTTAAGGGTTGAGTTTATTCAGACATCAGAGTGTTTTTCAGAGGACTGATGATTCTCGTATGTTACAAAGTGAGGTCTGGTGCAAGAAACAGCCTCACCATAAATTTGCGAGTACTATCTAATCTGTGATGAATTGCACCCAGCCATCTGTGTGTTTCCTTTTCCTGTTCAATGAATGCTCAACTGTTGAGGTTGTTCTGTATACTTAAAACTGCTAGTTTATGATGTCAAAGGTCACACTAAACTAGGGCCCTCCCTTTTTGAGATAATAAAAAGTACAGCAGCAACAGAGTGGATTTCAGAACAGACAAGAAATGTAACGGAATTCATCTCTGCTGGTCTCCTTTCAATATTTAACCCTGTTGTCTCTCTTCTTTGTGTTGTTTAATGAATGTTGTAGGTGTTTGAACATGACAACATTCATGAAAATTAACTAATCATTTTTACTTTTTTCCACACTTATTTCATTATTTATCATAAATCCTTTTATGATCAAACATTATTTTCATCACTTGAACATGTATGTCTTCATATCAATGTAAACCTGTTCTGTAAATAGAATTTTATAAAAATGTTACATTATGCCTGTTCAACACCTGAGATTATAATAAATTACATGGTTTACTTAAAGACTCATGTTACAGTAATGATCTGTTTTAGATTACCTACTTTAGAAACTACTAATTTAGCCCGATTACATATAAATGACAACGTCTTTTTATGTAGAGCTGTACTGTTTTATTTCAGAGTAGGGGTCCTGCTAAGGAAGACCTGAGACATGTTCATCTTTCAGAGGTAAAATTGTATTGACATTAAATTATTTACATTGTCTGCAGTGAGATTGAGCACAAGCCTGTGGTACAGTGCAGCTTCTCTTCTGTCAGTCTGCTCCAGGGCAGCTGTGGCTACTAACACAGCTCACCACCATCAGGGTGTGAATGTGTGCATGAATGAGTGAATAACTGACCAGTGTAAAGCGCTTTGGGGTCGTCAGACTTGATAAAGCTCTGGACCAGTGCGAGCCATTTACCAAGCCATACACACATTGCTGTAGTCCTCAGGCATGCGCTCAGATAGAAACGTATCAACAGAGCTGCTTTTCATAAACGGAGGTAGAACAAGAAGGCACGTCAGAAACCAGCAGAAGCTGTGCTCTGCAAAGGACTTCAACTGCAGTTTATAACGCCAGAGGAGAAACAGCGCTCCAGAAACAAACAGCAGGGGTAGCGCTCAAAAACCAACCAAATTTATGAAGCGGCAAAGTACAAATTGGTTGAAAAACAGCACTTAAGGACTCAGATAAGCAGATTCCACACAGCCACACCAGCAGTGACATGCAGCAGGGCGCCGTTTCAGAAAACTGGGTTGGTGGATATTCAGAGTAATTTCTGGAGTAAATTCTTGCATATCTTGGCTTTTCCTTTTCAGAAAGCTCTGAAGCTTTGACCCTGAATCTAATTATGACAGTAAATTACTCTGTGAAACCACCCTGCTACCGAGCAGTTATTTAAGCAAACTCTGAGTTTTAAATGTCTAATCATAGTAGCAACAAAAATTGTTTGGGTTCCTTTTTATTGTCCTTCCTGCCTCCAGGGAACCGAGTGGCCTTCACATTAGGAACATCCTGCATCAACATCTCAGGTGGTTTTTAGTCCGTTCCGTAGAAAGAACCGCTCAGGCTGGTATGGAGGGTGGATCATGATTGAGAAATCTTTATAATATAAAATAATATAAAACAAAATTATATTAAGCAGACTGGATTTTTTTTCAGAATATTTTGTATCTGTCTGCTTTCCTAAATTTCTTTGTAAGCTATATATTATATTAAATGGTTCTTTAATTTTTACTCTCCTCATGAAACTTCTTTCTATTGGATATTTCTGACAATCTAAGGTAATATGTTGAATTGCTTTCCTTTTCCCCACTATGATCACATTTTCCTGTATTATGTTCTTATGTCTTAGAAAGCGTACTGTTCAGTCCTGTGTCCAAATCTTAAACTTATTACCCTTTCTCCCTTTCTGTTCCTTCTGTTTCAGTTCCTTTTTGATCTTATAAAACCATCTGCCTTTACTTTCTCTATCCCATCTTTTCTGCCATTCTAGCTTCGGTTTTTGTTTCATGACACTCTTTGCCTCTGATTTACTGATACGCACTGTAACATTTCTAAGAATTTGAGGTCAGAGGGCCCCTTTGCCCTCTGGCCTTGAACAGAGCCCACTGAACTGCCTGATGATGTTCCACCACTATCACAGACTATGCAGGGGACATTTTAAAGGCACATCTCAGAGAATAGGAATATTAAAGAAAACTGCAATACTTTTTTACCAGTCACCTCAGAAAATTAAACCCATATATCACGTAGAATCATTACACAGAGTGATGTTCTCCAAGCTTTTGTTTCTTGTAATTTTTTGATTATGGCTACAGAGAATAAGAACCCAACACTCAGTGTCTCAGAAAATTAGAATACGGTGAAAATGTTCATGATTTGAAACTCATGGTGTCGCAAAGGTTCCCAGAGCCTGTAAATGGTCTCTCAGTCTGGTTCAGTTGGCAACACCATCATGGTGAAAACTGCTGACTGGACAGATTTCATGAAGGCAGTCACTGTCTGAGAGGAAGAGAGGAGAGGCGCAACAGTCAGTGGTGGTTTAGGGTGTCATGTCGTCTGCTGGTCCTGGTCCGCTGGGTTTGCTGAAGTCCACAGTCAATGCAGCCGTCTACCAGGAATTTCTAGAGAATTTCATGCTTCCCTCTGCTGACGATCTGTATGCAGATGATGAGTTTATTTTCCAACAGGACCGCACTGCCAAAGGTACCAAAAGCTGGTCCAGTTACCACGGTGTTCCTGTTCTTGATTGGCCCAGTAAACTCCTCTGACCTTCAGCCCATAGAACGTCTCTGTGTTGTTGTCAGGAGGAAGATGAGAGACACCAGAACCAACAAGGCAGATGACCTGAAGGCAGCGATTAAAGCCATCTGGGCTTCCAGAACCGCTCAGCAGAACCACAGAGCGATGGCCTCTAAGCCACGGTGCACTGATGCAGGAATTCATGCAAGAGATTAGATTAGATTAGATTGGAGGAGCCCAACCATGGATTGAGTGCAGAGAAATGGACAGTTTCCAGAAGCCTGACATTTCTACTTAAATCATCCTTTTTAACGTCTGTTCTTCTATTATTCTAATGTTCTGAGACATTGAATTTTGGGTTTTCTTTACCTGTCAGCCATAATCATCAAGAGTAAAATAAATAGTAGATTGAAATATTTCACTCTGTGTAATGAAGCTCTATATAATAACTGTTTGACTTTCTGAAATCCCTTACCAAAAAGTAGTATAGTAGAAGTTAATTTTTTGTGCTGTATGGACTGCTTGGAATTATGTCGAAGGTCACAGAGTGTTTGCTTCTCCCTACCCCTTAGCTTGACAATGTAAGCAGGGATTCCTTTGGATAATAAAAAGAGAGGAGGCGACGGAGTTGCTTTAGAGCCAGTAGGAGATCTGTATTAAGCATCTCCTGTAATGATCTCAGCACTTATGCTGGGCTGATCATCCACTCTACACACCTGCCCAAGTTCTGCCACGTCTTCAATCAGCCTTCATCAAGTCCACCTGTCTCCAGCTCTATTTAATCAGCCTTCTGTCCAAGCAAAAGGGCCAAAACGTCTTGTGCCACCTTGGTGAGACTATCCAGCATTCTCTATTATCTGCCTGCCTGTTTGTTGCCCGACCTGATCTGTTTTTTGTCTCTGAGTCTGCCTAACCCCTTTCAAGTTCTGTTGCCTGTCTGGACACCCAGCGATCAGCCTGTGGTCCTCTGCATCGGCCTGGACTCATCCTGGACCTCTGAATCTGGACTGCCTGCCTGTTGCCCGACCCCGATCTGTTTGTGACTAACCACATCTGACTAACCCCGTGTGCCTCTGAACTCAGCCGGACTCTGGACCTGGACTGGACCCTGACCCGCTCTAGACAATCCCTCGGACCTTCTCTGGATTTCTGATTCTGCCTGAACTGGACTGTCTGCCCGTTGCCCGACCCGATTCTGTTGTGAGCACCGCTTCTGTCTAATCCCTGAGTGCATCTGTAAACAGCCGGATTCTGGATTGGACCCTGACCCGTTCTGGATCCTTCTCTGGACCCTCTCCGGATTTCTAACCCCTCGGCTCCTTCCCCGGACCCCCGTTTATCAGCCCCGCTTCCTCATTACTAGCTGGCGCTCGGCGTACCCCGCTCCCGACTCTCCAGGTTAGTGTCTACTCCTCTGTCCTTCATACGCCAGCATTCCCTGGTCATTAACCAGCTGCTTTGGCTCCAGGGTTCCTGCAGACGTGAGCCGCTCGGGTTGCCGTGCTACCGCCATTAAATAAATACTTGAAAACGTCACTGACCTTGTCTTGGTTGTTTACTGGGTGCAGTCTCGGTTCTTTACATCTCCGTTGGCTCTCCTTACAAGTTTAAAAACTAACTCTTCTGTTGTCTCTCCTCCTGTTTGTTTAATGAATGTTTTAGGTGTTTGAACCTGACACCTGATGACAAGCTGCAGTCTGCTCTGGTCCTTAGCGGTGGCACCAGCGTACCAGATGATGATGGAGGAGGTGAGGATGGACTCAATGATGGAGGAGTAGAACTGCACCATCATTGTCCTTGGCAGGTTGAAGTTCTTCAGCTGCCTTCTTCAGGAAGTCCATCCTCTGCTGGGCTTTCTTGGTGAGGGAGTTGATGTTCAGCTCGCACTTTAGGTCCTGGGAGATGATAGTTCCCAGGAAGCAGAAAGACTCCACAGTGTCCATGGTGGAGTCACAGAGGGTGATGCTTCCTGTCAGACAGGAAGTCTGTGATCCACCTGCAGGTGGAGTCAGGTACATTCAGCTGGGAGAGCTTCTCCTGAAGCAGAGCTGGAATGATGGTGTCTGCAGTAGAGACTGACATTTTTTCGGGAATCCCGCGGGTCACGTGATTCCCGCGGGATTCCCGCGGGATGGGAGTCAACATTGGTAGTTATCACGGGATTGGGACGGTATAGGATTAAATATCAACGGGAGCAGACGGGAGCGGGAGTAAACCAATAGCAGGTACAATAAACTAGGATCGATGCCAAAAAAATGAAGGCGGTTTCTCAATATGCGTTCTTGAGCGTTCTCGTGTGCTCGTGTACTCGTGACATGTCATCAGCCTCAGACCGAGCACTGTTCCAATGCTGAGAACGCCAAATCGAGAACGCGCTGAATTCCCCGGATGTTGTTCTCGCCCGCCCTCTTTATCGAGCATGCATCAGAGCAGACTTGTGCGTTCTTCAGACTGACCGCTTGCCCAGAATGCACCGCGGCCGCAGCTTGATTCAAGACAACGCAAACAGAGCTCACAGCGGTAAGTTAAAAATTCCCTTTTCTGCTGCTGTTGTTGTTCAAAAGTACGTTTTAAGATCGTTTGAGGCGAGAATATTATACTTTTAAGCTTCCCTATGTGGCCTGTTTACAGAGTTAGTGCGTAATTAAAAAAAGTAGTGTGCATAATACCGCTGGTTATGATTTATTTATTTTGTGTTTATCTGACTGACGTGTGTTGCTTTATTAACTCAATACTTGCTGGAATAAATTGTAAATGTCTGCCTAGGACGGCAGCAGCATATAAAATAAATAAATACATTCTATAAATGTTTTTCCTATCTAAGTGAGTTTCTTCTGAGTCAGGACACGAATAATTGAGAGGAGAAAGAGGGAAAGAAAATAATAGTAATAATAGTATATGAAAAAACTGACATTTATTTTATACAAATGTTTTATCTTTGGAACAGAATGAAGGTGTAATATATTCAACAAATTATTAACAGTTACTAACATGGTTTAAAACTAAGAAATTACTCCTATTAAGATCTTATACAAATAGACAATGCCTATAAACTTACAATTAAAAATAGTTGGAATGGAAATTAATTTACACATTATTTTATGTATTTTTCCAGGTGGTTAAAAATGAAATGAAGCAGCATGTGAACATGACTCCAACTGATCTACATTAGGTCAGGTGTAGTCATGTTCACTTAAACATGCAGCCAGCTGGAGCAGCATTCTGTCTTCAGCCGTTGGCCGTCCTCCTCTGGGTCAACCTCCTCATCCTCCTCTGGGTCAACCTCCTCATCCTCCTCTGGGTCAACCTCCTCATCCTCCACGTCCAGCTGGTCACCTGCCTCTATACTAATATTGTGGAGGATGCAGCAGGCGGTGATTACTTTTGGGGCAAACGTCAGGCAGACCTCCAACGCCCTGAAGAAGATGAAACGCCACCGTGTCTTCAGACCACCAAAGACACGCTCAATGATGTTTATCAGCCTTGGCGTGGTGCCTGTTGTAGCGTGCCTCCACTTGACCTGTACCAAATATAAAATTAACTTGTAATTTAGGTAATATGCTGATCTGTCTTAATCTTCTGTCCAATTAATATAATCTATGTATCAATTGTGTGTCATTGTTGGCTCTATTTAAGGACAAGAAGGTAAGAGATCTTACTGGCAAGCTGTTTCCCTATAGGATGCACCACAGGCCAGCCAGCAGAGGGTCACCAGCACCTCTATCTCCTGTGGCCATCCATGGACCTTCTGATGGGCAGCAGCTGAAGGAGGAGGACGATGGTGGCCCTGTTTAGCCTGAAGGCTGGTTTCAGGTCCCCTTCATTAAAAAATATTTGGAGGATTGGCACAGAGGTGTTTATCCTCACATATTTTGTTTCTGTTTCTTCCTGTAAATAAAAAATGCCAAATGTTAATTGTTTTTTGTCACCTTTTCTATGCATAAAACTATACCTGTTTAACATGCAGATTATTATAGTTCTCAAGAAAGAAAAGGTAAAATGTATAGTGTTGTATAGTAAATGTAACAAATGGCTTCCCTTCTCTGGTATTTTTACCATTTCACTGAAAAAATGGGCTGAACTAACTGCACATAATTTATAGATTAATCACTGTAAAGGTGGACAGACATAAAAATGTTTTTTTTTTTTCCTTTCTTACTTACTGACCTTTCTTTCTTACTGACCTTCACAGCATTGATCATTAGATCAATGCTGTGAAGGTCAGTAGGTGCAATAAAGTAGCTTAACCCTACAGTTGGCAATAGATGGGTGAGCAAAGCCTGCCTTCTGAGCCTCCTCTGCTGCATCAATCTTCTCCTTGCTCGGATTTGCCTCCTCAGCTGCATCACCTCCTCTTCAGCCTGCTGGTAAAGCTGACCAACGACCGAAGCAACAGCAATATTGCTCGTATCGCTCATTTTGCTTCTACAAAGTGCTGATTTTTAAAGAAGATTCAATCGCCTCTGCAACTACAACAATTACAACTCCCCACAAAGAAATTCACGCTATTGCTGGTTTTATACCCACAGTTCTGTAATTATTTTAGATATTTTTTATACTTATACTTAGAAATTAATTTAAATAAAAAACGTTTTCAATAAGATATGATGGTGTAGTGTATAGTTTTGAACGTTAAAGGAATGCTCAAGCGCTGTGGGTGTGATGACGTCACGAGTATACTTCTGTTCCAATGCACAATACGTGCTGCGTGCTCGCGTTCTCGTCAAGTCCGATCTTCCTGTGTTCTTACCGAG
The DNA here is from genome assembly GCF_011125445.2 of Fundulus heteroclitus. NCBI lineage: Eukaryota > Metazoa > Chordata > Actinopteri > Cyprinodontiformes > Fundulidae > Fundulus > Fundulus heteroclitus. The sequence goes on from NW_023397121.1 coordinate 1,463,111, forward strand.
AACAGACTTGACGAGAACGCGAGTACGGACTCGCGTTCTCGTGAATTGAGAAACGGCCACAGACTGTAGAGACGTGTTCTGGCCTCAGTTACCCAGAAATCCAGCCCTGCTGCTAGAGCCTGCTTTGCCCCGCCCTATAACAGGAAGTGGAAGCCTTTACTTCCTGTTTGACAGTCTGACCTTTGACCTGACCGGTCTGGATGGAGGAAGCACATGGAGCAAGCCTTTGATTTGATCCAGTAGTCAGAATGAAAACTTGCTCTTCAGGGCTTTAAGTGGAGCAGCAGGTGAATGTCCACACACTAAGTCAGCAGGACTAAAACCTGGGGACTCTTTAGTTGCTTCACTGGGAAACGAGGACACCAGCAGAGAATCAGTGAGATGTCTGCATGTTTTGGTGACTGGGACCCAGTAACCACACAGGCTGGCTACAGTGTGGGGGGGGGGGCTGGTTCCTCTCAGGACCCCCAGACTCAGATAGTTTTTACCTTGGCTTGTTTCTGAAGAGCCCTGCAGACGTTCTCCTGTGTTCCTCTTTGTCTGGGTTCCCAAAGCCAGCAGAACCAGCTGTGCAGCGTTCCAGTCCTCGGGTCAGAAGCAGCCTCTCCATGGGTTGGTGGTGATAAAGCCCAGCGCTGCAGCAGGAGGCCACGGACCATGAGAGCGGCTCTGAGCTGCAGCTCCTTCAGTCGTGTGACGTTCTGTTTGTGTTGCTGCAGCTTTCTGAATGGACCGTGTTTGTTCTGCTTCTTCTTCTTCATGTGTATTTATGGAGCCACGCCTCAGTGACATATATTTATGTACACTGGAGAAAACTCTGATAAAATAATGGAACACTAACTGCATGACTTTTAGTTTCATTATTATTATTATTATAACTACTACTACTATTATTATTGTTATTTTAGCTAGAGATAAACACTTTTAAAAGTTTTCTGGCTTCCAGGACTTTATTGTATATTTGCATTAAGTTGATATAAATATATTAAAAACTGGACCTGTTGTATATTTTAGAGCAAGGTTCATATCTATCTATCTATCTATCTATCTATCTATCTATCTATCTATCTATCTATCTAATGTTGTTATCTGAAAAGTTTCAGAACCCTTGTTTTAGTGCTAATTCAAAGTTTACCTTTTTTAAACAAATAACTATTGTAACTTGATTTAAATTAGACTTTTATTCCTCTTCAACACGTCTGTTTCCTCACCAGGTCAGTAGCTCTTCAATATGTAGCAAATATCCACCTATTTTATCTGTATTTCATGAACTGGACCAGAATCAGAGCTCCAGGCGGTGTTGGACCTTCCCAGGCTTCAAACTCAAAGTACTGGATGGAAAGATTTTAAGAGTTAAACTGATCATTTTAAAACATGGACCATTTCCAGCATGTGAGGACAGACTGGGAGAAATTAAAAAAAAAAAACAGTTTTTTATGTTCTGAGGAGGAACTGGCTTCTGAAGTGAAGCCAGAGCAGAAGCTGTGGAGCAGAACCCAGCTGCTCAGAGTTCTGGTTGGACCTGCTGGACTGTTTTCCAGGAGGAGACCAAGCTTTGGGATGTCGACGCCTCTTTTTGGGATGTCGACGCCTCTTTTTGGGATGTCGACGCCTCTTTTTGCAGAAACACCCCGAAATTTAAGTCAAATAGGAGAAACGTGGATGTTTTGGTAGATGAGCGAGTAGCTCAGGGAGTAAGAAGACATGCTGGTTGGCTTACTGTTACCTAAAGGTTGCAGGTTCAACTCCAGAGGGCATCTTGCTGCTTTTTGCTTCCAATAGAGGGAAATTGGAGGTAAAAGTGGTCTAGTCCAGGAGGTGAACCTGCAACCTGTGACTCTGTAGCTCACTTCTTACTCCTCTGAGCCACCGCTCATCACACCAGAAAGGGTTCTCAGGCGCCATTTGTCCCATAAAAATGATAGATTTTGGTAAAAAAAAAAAAAACTCCAGGAATGAGCCAGAAGCTGAAGCTCCAGCTGAGGCAGAGGGCTGATCAGGAGGTGGTTTGTTGGTCTGAAGGCTCTTGGTTCTGCTCCACAGATCATCACCTGCAGAGTCTCCTCACACGGCTCTGCTTCATGAAGCCACTGAAGCTCTTCAAACCACCAGGAGCCCGGTTCTTACAGAAAAAGACTTTATTTTTCCTCAGTATATTACTTCATGTTTACATAAATAGAAATAGGTTTTCTTTTTGGACTAGTCCAGAACCTCAGAGGTAAACATTTAAAGGCCAGCACGGCATGCAGAGTCACATTTCATCCTAGAAAATAAAACAGGTAAAAACTGAGTTTTGTTAGTCTTCAGCAGAGTGAAGGAGGTTAGTTGAGCCAACTAGAGGAACCTGAACATGATGAGGGAACACAGAGCGTACGGGCAGAACCAGCAGCAGGAAGTGGGCTTGGAGCCTTAGAGACGGATGCAGGAACAGCAGCAGAGGGAGACGTCTTCAGCTTTCATCCTGAAAGTCTGAACTCATCTGTGGAGACCACAAAAACCCCTTAGTTTGACTTTTCTTCACAGAGGAGATAACCGCTGTTAAATGTGCTTTGGCTGAATCTCACCATTGTGCACCTTGGAGAAATAATTGGTCCTAACAATGAAAGCAGAGCAAAAGCAGCACTTCTGAATATTAAATAAACCAGCAGCCATTTATAGACTGTTTCAGCACAAGCTGCATTTATGTAAATACTACATGCTACATTTGTCCTTCTGCATATTTTAGAACATTTATTCTGTAAGTTTTTCAGAATTTGAAGAGTCAAAAAGGGTTTTAGATGTTTAATACTTTTTATTTTTCTGATAGTTGTAACATTTTTGAGAGTGTCCTTTAGGAATGCTTATGTCTCATTTTTCTGTAAGTGTTTTTAATTTGGGTCTGCCTCTTATCATTCTGAGTGTCTCACCAATATTTCATTATGGTTACATAAAAACAATAAAGACTCTTGATTCTTGAAAAGTTACTTTAAGGCCTTCCTCCTCTCTCCCATACAGTACCTTAACTCAGAATTAAACCTTAATCAACAGATTATGACCATCAGGATTAAACTGAGAAGGCTGGTTTATGATCCATAATCTGATCAGCGTCCATCTAAACTCATGAATTTACAGCGCCTGCATGTGGAGGATGGAGCTGCAGCGCTGCAGAACAGAACATTTTGGGATGATCATCATTTCCTCTCCACAGCAACAGCAGGAGTTCTCTACCATCTCAGAACCAGCTGCAGGTCCATTGTGTGCGCTCAGAACAGTCAGAACCAACACACCTCTGCCTTTATTGTTGCTTTTTCCTGCATGAAGAAGTATAGAACTTCTGTGGTTGTTTTATGGAAATTCAACCACTCTGCTAACGTCTCTGTGCAGGACAGTAGTTTGTGCAGGTTCTTTCAGGACTCCAGACAAAGGCTGGATTGGTATGAGTCTTGTCACAGGAAGGCAGGAGCCTTGGACCACTTTGACATTCACATCCCCCACAATGCACTTAGCATCTGGGTTAACACTCACAACCCGTCCTAACTTGAATTGGCCCTGCACCACATTTTGGTCACATAGCCAAACAATTATCACCAGCTGTGACATTTAGATGTGACGTGTGCCATTTGCTTCTCACAATTAAGTTTGGGCTGCAAAGCTGGCTCCATGATCTCCAGAACCTGTTGACATGATGCTGCATCTCTCTGAGTCTTTTAGAAGGATAGCTTGTGAAGTCAAATGTTCTGATGTGCTGGATTAATTCTCCACTCCCATTGGCTGCCTTTTTGAGCTGACATCTCCTCCATTGCACCTTTGTCTTGAGAATCCAGGACCTGGTACAGCTGTCTTAATACAGACTTGGCACCGATGAAATTTGTTCCTGGAACGGACCAGATCCAGGAACTTCCAGTGAACCCTATTTGGTCCAATTATCAGATTAAAGGCTCTTTTAATTGGTTAAATATTAGCACAACAAACCATCCATCCCCTTCCACTTATCTGGAGTCGGGTGGTGGTGGTGGTGGTGTTGGTGGGGGGGGGGGGGTAGCAGCTTCAGTAGGGAGGCCCAGACGTCCTCTCTCCATGCCACTTGGGCCAGCTCCTCATGGGGGAATCCCAAGGCGTTCCCAGCAGAGAGACATAGTCCCTCCAGCGTGTCTTGGGTCTCCCTCTGGGTCTCCTCCCGGTTGGAAGCACCTCACCAGGGAGGCGACCTCTCCCTGGGCTGCCACCTTATCGTGGTGGAGGGGTTTGAGTGTCCCAGTCACCCTAGGAGCTATGCTGTTAGGAGCTTTGTGCCCCTAGTAGGGTCACCCAAGGCAAACAGGTCCTAGGTGAGGGACCAGACAAAGATCAGCCCAAAGCCCCCTTATGATGAATCCAATAAATGGACGTAGTGTTCCCTCGCCCGGACGCGGGTCACCGGACCCCCACTCTGGAGCCAGGCCTGGAGGTGGGGCACGCTGGTGAGCGCCTGGTGGCCGGGCTTTTAACCATGGAGATGGGCCGGGCTCATCCCAAAGAGGAAACATGGGTCCCCCTTCCAATGGGCTCACCACCTGTCAGAGGGGCCAAGGGGGGTCGGGTGCATTGTGCATAGGGTAGCAGTCGAGGGCGAGGACCTTGGTGTTCTGATCCTCGGCTGAAGAAGCACAACAAACATCTTATTCAAACTATTGGCAACAAAGAATAAAAACAACATTCTTATGAATATCTGCTTCAGGCTTTGTTACACAGTCCAGCCATTCATCAATGACATCAATAAGCTCTTGACAATTAGTGAGAAGGATGAGCCTGTCTCTCCCCACACAGTTTATTCTTGGAGGCATGGATGACAAACAAACTCTAAGATCATCTTCCACTTGTAAACCAGCTCTGCATTTGTTCTTCATTAAAAGGCTCTGTTTAGTTCAAAAGGTGTTTAAACACCTGAATGGGGAATAAAGGGAGTTTGTAGTGACACAACTAGAGGTTCCAAACATTTTCATAGTCTTTATTTACCTCTAAAACAAAAAATATGCTTTACATTTGATTTGGTTTTAGTAATTGTATTTAAACTGTTTTCAGTTCAGCAAATTTTTAAAAAAAAATATTATTTGTCAGAAACGTTTGTCTTGGGGTTAAGTCACATTAAGAGTATTTGTACACACTTATTTTATTTTAAAAAGCAACTATATTTTACCAACTTTTTTACACAAGGAGTTCAGGAAAATTAAAATATTTATAAAAAAGAAATTAATCTTTGTTACTTTTTTTTAACCTGCCTGGGTTAGGGTTAAACAGTTTTTAAATATAAATCTTAATGGATTCTACTGTAATGTGTGTGTGTGTGTGTGTGTGGGGGGGGGGGGGGGGGTGAGCCCATCAGCAAATCCCTTTTAGAAAAACTGTCTTCCTACATTAGTGAGAACTTCTGTCATGACATCCAGAAATTATTTTCTTACAGTCTGGAGAAAAATTACTTCATTTGTTAAGAACAGCATCTCTGTTAAGGTCTTATTAGAAATAAAATCTGTCACCTTAGGTAATTGCTGCGGTTAGCCGTAGAAAGACCTCAAAATTCACAGAGAAGTAATTTCTTGACATATTTTGGCTGGAAGATGGTCAATAAAACATTATTTTATTATTTTATTATCAAAGGTTAGCTAAACGGACAAGCAAAGTAATGAAGACATGCAGCAGGCTACACATTACAAGGCTTCAGGCCTTTTCTGTGACCTGATTTATTGTGTGATCAGCGGTACATGGACCTCATGTGGGTTTTACTCTGGTCTCATCTGCAGTAGGAGAGAACTTCAGCAGAGAATGGAGCTGATCACGGGGAATGAGGAGATAGTAGAAGCCCTGCAACAAGTAGGCAGACTTCTGCAGAGGAACAGGATGTGTCAGAAAAGCGGGCTGAGCAGGCAGCTCTGCACAGCTAACTGGAAGTGCTGTGTGCCGCATGAAAAGCCCAGGAGGAAACTGACAAGATGTTCTACCTTCAAGAGAACAAAGGAGTGTTTTGGAGGAGCGCAGAACGGCTGCGTCAAAGGCTCCAAAGTCTTGTTGCTCAAATCCAGGAGGCCAAGGAGCTGAAGTCTGCTGAGGGTGGAGGTATGGGAAGCTTTCAGGCTCTTTGGATCCTGCCACAGTTAGACCTGATTGAAATAGAAAGATTGGCTTTCTTTGTTTCCAGCACAACCTTCAAAGCGTGCCCCTAAAAGAAGAGCAAGGAAAAAAGAACTTCATGTTTCCAGGGTGCCTTATTTTAACTATTGTCATTTGTTTTCTACAGAAAAATATTTTGTCAAACCAATAAAATCTAGTTTTGATACCAAAGCTACTTGGCTCACATTCCACCTTTCCTCTCATTACAGAAAAATGTTTACATTTTGCTTTTCATGGACCACCAGTTAATAAATAGATTTAAGTTGTCTGTGGATCCATTTTCTGCATAAAGAGCAGCAGCACAGAAAATATAGACAACCCTTTCCATTTTCCACATTTTGGTGCTAACAGGTTTATTCTAAAACTGACTGCATTATAATTTTCTATTTCCCTACACAAAAAGCTCAATAATAAAGGAAAATGTTTTAACTGTTTTGTGACTGAAATGAAAACATAATGGCTGAATATTCACTCCCACATCTTTGACACTGAATTAAATGTGAGTTAATCTGATTCCCACTAATTATTCATGTTTCAGCAACTTGATTAGTGGATTAAACCTAATTTAGGACCAAATAAAGTTCTGTAAGACGTCACAGCTGACGGAGCATATCACAGCAGAAACAAAAGTCAAAGAAGTTGTTTGCTGACCAAAAGAGACTAATTTTGTGTATGGCAACAATTTGAGGAAGACTAAAATAAATGTAACTGATGATACTGCTGCAATCAGGACACCTCACCAACCTGTGGAGAAAGAGCCGGACAAACAACGTCTGACACAAAACAAACCTCAGCCACTGTCACAATGTCCTGGGTCCAGAGAAAGACATCTTGATCAGAGCTTAGCATTCTTACAGGAGCATTCAATCTGGTATCCATGTTGTGTTGGCAGTAATTATAGAGCCAAAGACTGCAAGACCGTGCATTGATGGCTTCCAGTGAGGTGGGGGAGGAGGATTTGCCAGGAAGTGTCTCAAAAGCAGTCAGAATGTGCTCTCAGAAATCAGCGGCTAAAGAAGAGCATGGTTTGAGCTCCACTCTCTTTATACTGCGTGGGAGGAGCTAAGACTGCTGGAGCCTGTGCACAGAAGAGAAAGGCAGGTGCAAAGCCTGCTGGGACATGGAGTCACAAATGTTTCCTTGTGTATAGATCCGACACAGGGAAGGAGGATGGAGCAGACCATGATGACCTTACTGCCAGCAATGGAAGGGAAGGGATCCAGCATGCTTTAGTTCAGATCTTATTCACTGGACAAAGCCATACCAACCACATCCTCAGTGTATAGAAACACAAAGTATCACAAAAAGGACTGACATTCCAGCAGAAATGCTTTCACCATTCCCCATGGCTACATTACAGTCCAATAGTGAGAGTCTACTGTTGTCCTTTTCATGGAATCAGGCTAAATTAATTGTTTCTAAACTAGGTAATCTAAAAGAGATTATTGCTGTAATTTGATTCTTTTAGTAAACCATGTAACTTGTTATAATCTCAGGTGTTGGACAGGTGTAATGTAGCCTCAGTGTGAACATGTGATGTTGCTCACAGAGGTCAGGTGAATACTCAGGGAGTTTGTGTGTTTACTCAGAGACAAGAAGAATTAGGAGGAACATTGGTGCTGAATATAATCCCCCCCCCCCCCCAAAAGAAACCCCAACAACTGGATTTTTGTTCCAAAGTTTGAAGACGTTTCGCTTCCCATCTAGAAAGCTTTCTCAATTCAAATGTCTGGAGTAGTGAGGAGTTCCAGGCTTTACATTATTGCCCAGTAATTATTTTCTTGCTTAAGTGGAAGCTTTCACAAGACACATCAACTCTGTGGACTCAGTGGACAACAACATCAAGTTTACCAGAGAGGATGCCAACGACAACAAGCTACCTTTTCTGGACTGTTTGGTGAACATGGAAGGAGATGGAAACCTCAACATTGAAGTATATAGGAAACCCACTCACACAGACCAATATCTTCTTTTTGACTCACACCACCCACTGGAGCACAAACTTTCTGTCATCAGAACCTTACAACACCGGGCCCAGCATGTCCTACTAAAACAGAAGGGAAGCACAAGGAACAGAAACACATCAGAGATGCCCTCCAAACCTGTGGCTACCCTAACTGGGCTTTTGTCAAATCAGCAAGAAAATCCAAAAGACCCGCTGCAGAACATAATGGTGAGAAGAATAAACACAGAAACATCGTCATCCCAGATGTTGCTGGAGTCTCTAAAAAACTCAGGAGGATTTTCTCCAAACACAAAATCCCAGTACATTTCAAACCAAACAGGACCCTCAGACAGAGGCTGGTGCATCCCAAGGACAAAACCCCCAAACCTAAGATGAGTGGAGTGGTGTCTGCAGTTCAGTCAGTGAGGAATGTTCTGATCTTTATATTGGAGAAACCAAACAACCTCTCCACAGACGCATGGCTCAACACAGGAGAGCTACCTCCTCAGGACAAGACTCTGCTGTCCACCTACACCTTAAGGACAAAGGACACTCTGTGAGGACCAACATGTTCACATTTTGGACAAAGAAGACAGATGGTTTGAAAGGGGTGTGAAGGAAGCCATCTACGTTAAGAGAGAAAAAACAACCTTAAACAGAGGAGGAGGCCTTAGGTTCCAACTCTCTAAAATTTATAACACAGCAACAGGGTTGATTCCTACCAAACTTCACCTCAATGCTCACCTCCATACAATGAGCACAAGATCACTCCTGTAAGCCCAATAATGACCCTAACGACTCCCCATTACTAAGGGGGACCAGTTTCTGTTCATTTAGCATGTTATCTAAGCCATAAAAAGGCCTTTGTTGGTCAATAATATAAAGCTTGGACCTCCACACAACTCCAGACATTTGAATTGAGAAAGCTTTCTGGATGGGAAGCAAAACGTCTTCAAACTTTGGAAAAAAAGTCCAGATTTGTTTTTTATTTTATTTTGGAATGATCATGACCTGGATGACTGAGAATCTTCACCAGCGTCTGAATATAAGTTTTGCTTTATTTCTAGAACAGGTTTACATTGATATGAAGACATACATGTTCAAGTAATTAAAATAACGTTTGATCATAAAATTTATCATAAACAATGAAAAAAGTGTAAAAAAGTAAAAATAATTAGTTAGTTTTCATAAATGTCTTGTAATTGTTTTTTGTAATTTCAGCTATCTTACTGAACAATTACAGTTATAAAGAAGGATAATAACGCAGATGTTAAAACAAAAGAAACATGTTGGTTATATGAGCTATACATTTAATTAAAAATGTAATAAAATGAACTTGGGAACTTAAAATGGAATCAGAAACTGTCAGCAAACGTTGTGATGAACCCAAACACAGCCACACACACAGAGCCTTGTTTAAGAGCTTTTCTAGAAAACTGATGAGTAGTGGAGGATGTGAGCGACAGTCTTTACCAGGCTGGGAAGGGATGATGGAGATGGCAGGAGCAGGCGGACCGGAGGTAACTGGAGGACTGCGGGTGCTGCGCTGTGGAGCCAGGCAGACGCTGGGAGCCAGGAAGCCTCCTGAGAAAGCGGGAGAGCGCTGGGGTCGGGGAAGAGCCAGCAGCACAGCAGGGAGAGTCACAGGCAGGCAGGAGGAGGGTGAGTGAGGCTGAGGTGAGGAGAAGAAGACTGCCAGGAGGGCGATGAGGGACGAAGGCTGGTGTGTGCAGGGGAGCAGCAGGAAGGAGGGATACCAGAGGTGCTCCAGAGCGGTTGTTAGCAGACGATCCGGCGGGTAATGGCAGACTGAGGTAAGCTTATGTAGGGAGGTTGGCAGGTGGAAAGAGCCCGGCTTAATTAGTAGCAGCAGGTGGCAGGAATCAGTGGTGGAGTGAGGAACTGGACTGTATGGGAGGAGGAAGGTGCCGGTGTAGGTACCAGATCGACTCGGGTGGTTCCCGATGATGTCATCATATGGCAAATCCACTCAAGCAAACTACATTATGCCCGCGGTCTCTATTTGTTACAAATCAATTTTATTTAGTTAATTTACGGTTATTTTCCAGTAACTTATTCGAAGCATGAAAACTTTTAACATCTTTTTGGAATGCTTCTGTGGTAGTCTAACAATTTAATCGGTGATTTTGCCGGATCAAAGTTACATCTTAAGAGAAATTTCCTTACTCCAATTTTTTTTAAGGGGGTGAAGGGAAAATAAACCATAAACTCTTAATTTTTAATAAAAGTCTGCAGCCATTTTAATTTAATCACGGCATTCATCAATTTAAAATCAATAACATTTATTCCTCCTTTTTCTACTGATATTACTATGTCGTTCTTTCTGATCACATGTTTTTTATTATTCCAGATGCAATTGTGATGAATTTGATAATTTTTTTATTGTAGTATTTGGTATATTTAAGATATATGCTGGATAAATTAATCTGGCTATCCCTTCCGTTGTTGTTAACAATATTCTTCCAAAAATAGAGCCAACTGTCAAATATTTGATAATTTTTTTGTAAAATGGCTTGAATATTTGTTCTATAATTTCCAGTGTGGTCCATGTTAATCATTATACCTAAATATTTTACCTAATTTTTATCAATTAAAGTGGGTTGATTATTTTGAATGGCTAAGATTTCACATTTTCTATGTTCATCTTTAAGCCTGAAGCTTTTGAGAAAAAAGAAACTGCTAAATTAACTAAATAAAATTGATTCGTTACAAATGCAGACCGCGGGCTCAATGTAGTTTGTTTGAGTGGCGTTGCCATAAGGTGACGTCATCGGAAGGTAGCCTCGTGAGACCATCCTAATCTCGCGAGCTTTCAAGGTTTCACTCGCAGATCAGTCTGGCTACTTTCCGTTAAAGAAAATTTGGAGCCGTTCACCAAACGAACGTCCAATCAGCGTTGGCTTTGGGGCGGGTTGAGGTGTGACGCAATGAGAAGCGCGACAGTTCAGTCTAAAGAACATGGCGGCTTCAGCCGATGAAACTAGCGTTAGCGTGGCTATCGAGCAAGTTTTATCGGAATTACAGAGTATTTCTTTGCTGAGCTAACGAGCCTTTACCTGCAGCAGCAAGAGTAGCTTGGCTTGTGGTTGTGTTTTCGTCGTTGCTCGTAACAGAGCAACGACGAATCTGATTGGTTTATTTGGCACGCCTATCACCAACATAGGCCAATCAGCTAACCAGTATTTTCGCCCCTTCCCAAAATTACTTCAACGGAAGGTTGAAGCAAATCTATCTGGCGGAGTCAGGTAAATCGGAAGGCGCAGGGACCATGGAGAATTTCTTCGTAAAATTGTTCGTTTACAAACCGCAATCCCACTCTCGAATAAAACCTACACCCCGCTATAATTACTTTAGTAAGTTGTCCAGACCAATCACAATGTTTTGCGCAATTGTGCAAACGTTAAACCAACCATGTATAGTGACGTCATCAGAAGGCGCAGGACCCTAAGTCAATCTGACCACCCGAGTCGATCTGGTACCTGCACCGGAAAAATGTCCAGGGTGCAGCAGGCATCACTGCACCCTAACAGGGGCTTGACTGCATCGTTACATCTCTGCACGTCACTCACCTGTCAAGGCAAGGCAAGGCAAGGCAAGGCAAATTTATTTGTATAGCACAATTCAGTACAGAGACAATGCAAAGTGCTTTACATGATTAAAATACAGGAAAAGAAAACAGAAAATGTAGAAACAAAATAGAACATCAATAAACAGTTGGACTAAAAAAGTTGAACTAATGCTGTTTCAGTAGAACAGTTAAACTAGAACAGTCAAAAACAGTCCTAAACAAATGTGTTTTTAATCTTTATTTAAAGGAACTCAGGTTTTCCGCACTTTTACAGTTTTCTGGAAGTTTGTTCCAGATAAGTGGAGCGTAGGAACTAAATGCTGCTTCTCCATGTCTGGTTCTGGTTCTAGATATGCAGAGAAGGCTGGAGCCAGAAGACCTTAGTGCTCTTGAGGGTTGATACACTGATAACAAGTCTGTGATGTATTTAGGTGCTAAGCCGTTCAGGGATTTATAGACTAACAGAAGGATTTTAAAGTCTATTCTCTGAGATACAGGGAGCCAGTGTAAGGACTTTAGAACTGGGGTTATGTGCTCTACTTTCTTAGTCTTAGTGAGGACGCGGGCAGCAGCGTTCTGGATCAGCTGCAGCGTTCTGATCCACTTTTTAGGCAGACCTGTGAAAACACCGTTGCAGTAATCAATTCTACTAAAAATAAACGCATGGATTAGTTTTTCTAGATCCTGCTGAGACATCAGTCCTTTAATCCTAGAAATGTTCTTCAGGTGATAGAAAGCCAATCTTCTAATTGTCTTTAGATGCTTTTGGAGGTTCAGGTCTGAGTCCATCACTACACCCAGGTTTCGGGCCTGATCAGTGATTTTTAGCTGAAGCGACTGAAGCTGTGTGCTAACCTTTGATCTTTCCTCTATTGGTCCAAATATTTGACTTCTGTTTTGTTTTCATTCAATTGAAGAAAATTGTGGCACATCCAGGCATTGATTTCTTCTAGGCATTTACTCAGTGCCTGAACTTGTTCATAGTCACCTGGTGACATGGTGATGTAGAGCTGTGTGTCGTCTGCATAGTTATGGTAGCTGATGTTATTTTTTATTATCTGAGCTAGAGGGAGCATGTAGATATTGAAGAGGAGGGGACCCAGAATGGACCCTTGGGGAACCCCACATGTGATTTTTGTCATTTCTGATGTAAAGTCACCCACTGATACAAAAAAGTCCCTGTCCTTTAAGTAGGATTTAAACCAGTTAAGAGCTGTACTAGAAAGGCCGACCCAGTTCTCCAGGCGCTCTAACAGGATGGAGTGATCAACAGTATCAATGCTGCACTGAGGTCCAATAGAACCAGCACGGTGGTTCTTCCACAGTCTGTATTTATATGGATGTCATTAAACACCTTGATAAGGGCGGTCTCTGTACTGTGGTGAGGAAACCTGACTGGAAAACATCAAAGCGGCTGGTCGTTGTTAAGAAGGTGTTTAATTGTTGAAACTCAGCTTTTTCAATAATCTTACTGATAAAGGGGAGGTTTGAGATGGGCCTGTAGTTCTAGAGTAGTAGTTTGTCTAAATTGTTCTTTTTCAGCAGTGGTTTGATAATTGCTGTTTTTAGGGACTGGGGGAAAGCACCTGACAGAAGGGACGTGTTTATTATCTGAGTCAAATCAGACGCTATGACAGGTAAAACTTTTTTAAAGAAAGCTGTGGGTAGAACATCAAGGCAGCAGGAGGAACTTAGCTGCTGAATGATCTGCTCTAAGCTTTTGTGGTTTATTTGGCTGAATTGGGACATTTTGTCAGGATAGGTTCCTGCTGGATACAGCTTTGGTTCTAGAGCTGGTGTGGATGTACAAACTGATCCTCTAATTTTTAGGATTGTTTCAGTAAAGAAGTTAGCAAATTCATTGCAGGCCCTGGTGGAGTGGAGTTCAGAAGCCACGGACACAGGAGGATTTGTTAAGCTGTCGACTGTGGAAAATAAGACACGAGCATTATTGTTTTTCTTGATGATCTCTGAGAAGAAAGATTCTCTTGCATTTTTCAGTTGTAAGTTATATCTGTAAAGTCTCTCTTTATAGATGTCATAGTGAACCTGGAGTCTCGTCTTTCTCCACCTGCGTTCAGCTTTTCGACACTCCCTTTTTTCACCTCTAACTACTGGAGCATTTCTCCAAGGAGATTTTTTCTTCCCGGAAAGAACTTTCACTTTAACTGGAGCAATGCAGTCAATGATGTCTGAGACTTTAGAATGAAAGTTATCTTCATGAAACAGGTGGCTGTTTAACATGTTGAGTTAAACCAAAGTTTCTAAGTGTGTCACACAGTTCTTTTGCACTTCTGTCTTCAGGGTTGTCAACGTGAAAGTTAAAGTCTCCCACAATAATTAAACAGTCATAATCAACACATATCACAGACAGCAGTTCACTAAAATCATTAAAAAAGTTTGATGTGGACTTAGGAGGCCTGTAAACATTCAGAAACATAGTTCGTACTGGGCTCTTTACCTGGAGAGCCAAATGTTCAAAAGAGTCGAATTTTCCCAAAAACACCTTTTTACCCTTTAGTGAATCATTAAACAATGTTGCCACTCCTCCACCTTTCCTTTGTTGTCTGCTCTCACAAAGAAGAGAGCAGTTTGGAGGTGTTGACTCTATTAGTATAGCTGCTTCACTATATTCATGCAGCCATGTTTCTGTTAAAAACATAACATCAAGATTATTGTAAATAATGAAGTCATTAATTAAAAGGGATTTTCCTGACAGAGATCTAATATTTAATAAACCCAGTTTATATGACTTAGTGGTTGATGATGTCTCTGTGACAGGTTGCATCTGACAGTTTATGACTTTTAAGTATTTGTTCCTGTTTATCCTTTTGTTTTTCTTATTTCTGCCACGTATTATCACAGATATTCCTAAATCTCTGGCGAAAGGCCCCGGCTGATGCTGGAAACTGTCATGTCTGATAAACGTGCGGCCAGGGCCCGATCTGTATCACAGCGAAGTAATCTGGAGGTCCTGAGCACCTGAATGTTCTGTGATACGTAGAGGAGGAGGATCTGAGGCTCTGAGGCCTTTGGAAAATGCTGGTTTATTCACAGCAGAATGGCTATGTGGAGAGTATGTCAACTGTAGACCAATCTTAAAGACTTTGTTCATGTTCTGAGAAAATTCCAGAAAAGGAACTTCTGGGCTTTGTGGAGAAGAAGGGGAGGCGGGTGCAGTCTGGACCGGTGTTTGTGGGGATGGAGGTTCTTGGTCCTCTCTTTGTCCTGCTGGGATCTGGGATGAATCCTCCTGTAGCTCTGACGAAGCCTCTTTCTGTGTCATCTTTCTGGCCATCTTTATCTTGGCTTGTTTGGGCTGCACTGGGCTTATCATTTGTTTTGGCACTGGTTGTGCTTTGTTGTGGGACAAAGCTGATGGCGCATGGTTCACAGAATAGAAGATGTTTGAAATCAGTCGTTTTGCACCTGACCTATTTAGAGAGAAACCATCTCTGTTGAACAGAAGTCTCCTCTCCCAAAAGATGTTAAAGTTGTCTATGAAGGTTACAGTTGTTTGTTTGCATGTTTTTTCCAGCCATTTGTTTAGCATCAGAACTCTGGAAAAAATCTCGTCTCCACAATTAACAGGCGCTCGAGGGCCGCTGAGAAATACCTTCACATTAAGGCCATCAACTAAGTTCAACAGACGAATGTAATCCTCTTTCAATACTTCTGATTTTCTTATCAGGTTGACGTCGCCCAGGGCTGCAGCTTGTATTATGAGTTTTTCCAAGGTCGGGCGTTCTTTCAAGATCCTTGGAAGGATGTCTGATATATCAGACACCAGGCCACAGTCCAAAGGGTTGTAAATCAGCACCTCTGTGTTTTTCTTGTTACAGAAATGTTTAATCCCGCTAACAGATTGATTGCCTAATATCAGGGTCCTTGGCCCTGTGGCATGTATTTTCTCTGGTAGCTTAGTGTTGACATACCTCTGAGTGTTGTCATGATCCTCCTGGGTCACATTTTGGAGCGGAGCGAATCTGTTTCGTAACGGAATTCCAACATTTCCAGCAGGCTTACTCCTATCTATTGTTTTGAGAACAGCCCGTTGTTGTTTCACTTGTCCTGGGACAGTTCTCTGTAGTATCCGCCAGTTTCCTTTGCCTAGGTGTGGGGTTCGTTGCTTTGGTCTTGCACCCAGAGTGGTCCAGGGATTCTCATTTTCCTCAGGGAGTTTCTGGGCTGGTGGTCGCCGTTCTGAGTCACAGGCAGGGTTGTTTCATTTCCATACGCGCCGTTTACATCATAATTCAGTTCGAGTCGGCAGATCTTCTGTTCCATAACAGCTATCTTCTGTAGAAGCGTGTCAAAGTCCACTGTGTTGAGGGTAGGCATCTTTACAAAATCAAAAATAAATAAAATAAAATAACTAAATCCAACTTTCTGTGGTTTTGGCTAAGAGATAAAAAGGAGATAAAAAGTAAAAAAGTAAAAGGCAGGAAAATGCAAGCAAGCAGGGAGCAGAGAAAAAAGCGTCCCACTCCTATCAGAGCGCAGTGTGTTAGTTCAAGGCTTAACATTCATGTTTCTACAACTTAGATTCTGAAGTTCGCTGTAGCTCAGTCTGAAAAATTAAACAAATTAAAAAACTTGTAATGTTTTTAAGCCAACTAAAAATTAGCTACTAGAGAAATGCTGAAACTAGCAGGTAAAGGCCCTGCGACAGACTGGCGACCTGTCCAGGATGTACACCGCTTCTCACCCATTGAAATGCTGGAGATAGAATCCAGCACCCCTCGCAACCCCATGAGAGAAAAAGCGAGTAAGAAAATGGATGGATGGATAGCAAGTAAAGATTGTTGCCTTTCATGACAACAAACATCTCTCAGTAAACAACAGCTGTGCGGTTTAGGGGGTTAGAGCAGTGTGCTTGCACTCAGAGAAGGATGCAAGTACCCGGTTCGATCCCAGTGCCGGCACTCTGGGTCCCTGAGCAAGACCCTTAACCCCCAATTGCTCCCCGGGCGCCGCACATGGCTGTCCACTGCTCCCCAAGAGTGATGGGTTAAAAGCAGAGAACAAATTCTGTTGTAATGTATGTTTCAATGACAATAAAGATGATATTACTATTATATTTTTATTATTGAGTAAATATTCACAGCTGAGTAATATTCCCTCCTGTGTGCGTCGTCATGTGTTTGTTTAAATTAGGTTTGTTGCTAAATCTTTTTCCTCACAGATCGCAACACAAAGGCTTCTCTCCTGTGTGAATTCTCATGTGTGTGTTTAAACCTGATTTATCGATAAATCTTTGTCCACATAGATCACAACAGAAAGGCTTCTGTCCTGTATGGATTCTCATGTGTTTGTTTAAACCTGATTTATTGATAAATCTTTGTCCACATAGATCACAACAGAAAGGCTTCTGTCCTGTGTGGATTCTCATGTGTGCGTTTAAACCTGATTTTTGTCTAAATCTTTTTCCACATAGATCACAGCAGTAAGGCTTCTGTCCTGTGTGGATTCTCATGTGTCTGTTGAAAGTAGATTTTTGGCTAAATCTTTGTCCACATAGATCACAGCAGTAAGGCTTCTGTCCTGTGTGGATTCTCATGTGTCTGTTGAAAGTTGATTTTCGGCTAAATCTTTGTCCACATAGATCACAACAGAAAGGCTTCTCTCCTGTGTGAATTCTCATGTGTGTGTTTAAACCTGATTTTTCGATAAATCTTTTTCCACATAGATCACAGCAGTAAGGCTTCTGTCCTGTGTGAATTCTCATGTGTCTGTTGAAAGTAGATTTTTGGCTAAATCTTTGTCCACATAGATCACAGCAGTAAGGCTTCTGTCCTGTGTGGATTCTCATGTGTCTGTTGAAAGTTGATTTTTGGCTAAAGCTTTGTCCACATAGATCACAACAGAAAGGCTTCTCTCCTGTGTGGATTCTCATGTGTCTGTTTAAAGCTGATTTTCCAATAAATGTTTTGCCACAGTCTTCACAGCTAACCTTCCCTCCTGTGTGGCCTTTCCTAGATGACTCCACATTTTTCTTCTTTGTAGAACATTTCTTATGTCCAGAGTCTGACAATTGTTTCAGCTCAGAGAGAGGGTGTTCTACATCACTGTCCTCTTCATCCTCCTCAGTGTCTTCAGTCTCTGAAGAAGTGGAAGCATCTCCATGGTCTTGTATCCTGATGGATTCTTCTCCATCCTTCTCTTCTGGAAGCTCTCTGCCTTTAATCTGGTCTGGATAAAGCTGTGAGAGCAGCAGAGACTGTTCATCATCCAGACTCTTAATGGGAGGAGCAGAGACTGGAAACCTGATGGCATTAATCACCTCCTTCCCATTGAGCTGCTCTCCTGGCAGACTGATGTAGACTCCCTCCTGTTCCTCCTTAATGTGGGGGGGCTTTGGGTCATGCAGGTCATCAGGAGGTCTGTGGTCTAAAGAAGCTTCTTCTTTAACAATCAGCTTCTTAACATCTGCAGGAAACATTGAAACAAATTATGCACATTAGAAAGTGTTTTGATCCCAGCTTGAACTGATGCACATTTTAATAAAGAGATATTTAGGTAATTTAGTTAGAATTAATTTTTTTGGCATTTACAATGTTCTTTTGCCTAACAAACTGCCACGTAATATGGATTGTTGGATGATTTATTTTACACCATTTCATTTAAAGAACATGCAGCAGAGTAAAACACAGAATAAAACAAAAGAAAACGTCATTAATATAGAGATATAACGAGCAGTTCACCTTGATAACAATTAGTGGACGATAAAACACAAAAACCACAAGCTACTTTTTTTTTTTTTTCTCCGTGTCTTGTCTAGCAATGTGGCTATAAGAATTGATGTTTTATTGCCAAATGAAGCTTGACAGCTTTTGCTTTCACAAGTGGAGCAGTCAGCTATTGACCTAGTGCTCCGCTTGATTCATGCTTGCAAGTAGCTTTATTGTAATTTATGTAATATGTAATCAACTTATGTGGACAATGGGAAAGTGAAATAGTAAAGGAAGAACAAGAAGAGAAAGAAAAGAGGTGAAGGAAAGAGTTTAAAAAGGGAGAGATTGACAATACGGCTTCAGTCTGCTTCGTAACCTGCAAAGAGATATGTAAAAGGAACAGTAAACAGATTTAGTACAACAGAAACAGTGAAGTAACACCACAATGTTGCCGCTGAGTTACATGTATTATTTTAAACTAATTATTAAAAAGGATGACGGGCATTCTGTATAGAAGTGAACACCAAGTACCTGGAGCCTAGCCCCCGTAGGTGTTTGAGAGTGTGTTTGTGTATGTAAAATTTATACAAGGGAAAGGTGCTCAAAAGTGGATGTTTAGAACCAAAGAACTGCCTTCCTCGAGCGCAGAGGACTGCCCCGGGGGACCCATAACCCCGGACCCCAGAGGGGCCCCCAGAGCAGAGCGCCCAGGAGGGTCCAGCCCCGAGGCACTGCCCCCCCCCAATCCGAGGCCGAGGAGAGACGGCCCCGAGGAAAACCCACAGCCGCCGCAGTGCCGAAGCCCCCCAGGAGTCGCAAAGGCGAGCACCCGGGCCCCGCGGCAGCAAGCCCCGCCGGAGCGGGACCGGCCATGGGCCCCAGAGCCCCCAGGCCCCAGGGGCGCTCCGCCCCCCGCCGGGAGCCCCGACGGAGCCCCGGAGGGCCAGGCCCCAAGAGGCAGCCACCAGGAACGAACCGGCGCCCTCCCGGAGATCCGCCCCGACCCCAAGGGCCACCAATGCACCAGCGAGCCCAAACCCCAGCCAGCAGAGGGGGCCAGGACAGGGGAGACTTGAGATGTTCTTGGGAGGGGGAGCGGACCCGACCCAAACCTGTCAAAAATAAATAAATAAATAAACCACAAGCTACTTCAAAGCCAGGGATATTGATGGTATAATCCACCTTGACAATCATGGCGACTGCCCTTGTCCCATCTTAAAAAATGGTTTGGGTCACACCGCAGTTCATTCCTCCTCCAGCAGGGTTGGAATGGCCCCAAAAAGCTAAAGTCCAGACACCAGAGAAGAGAAGGAAGCTAGGAGGCTAGGAGAGGAGCAGCAGAGCAGGGGCCTAGGACATCAAAAACTGTTTCTTCTGTGAATGGTGAGAATAAAACTACAGAGGGCAGCTGAAACAATTAGCCTAGATGTTCATTTTATCTCTAACATTACCAGAGGACGAGGAGGTTATTGTTCTAATAAAACATTAGAACAATATAAACTAATACAAAATAGATACAATGATAGAACAAAAATAAATAAAAAAACTTCTCAAACTGAGTTAAAAGTCAAGGAGAAATAATGTGTTTCAAGAGTCGATTTAAAAACATTTGTAGCAGCTTATTCCGCAATTTGGTAGTAGATTAGTGATCTAAATGGGTCGTAATAAACTGTCAGGTACTGAGATTGGTGAACCAGAATTCAGCCGCACACAGAGTTTGGTTTTCAACAGTTTATTAAAGGCGATGGTTGGTGGGGAAGGAACTGACCCAGACTGGAGCAGGTGGGAGATGATGGCAGGAGCAGGCAGACGTGAGGCCAAGGAGACGGCGAGGCAAACGACGAGGGACGAAAGACAAGGAAGAAGGCTGGTGAAAGGTAGAATGAAGGGAGAAGACGTTCCAGCGGGGATGAGCAGACTGAGGAGGGATTATGTAGGCAGGTTGACAGGTGGACTGAGTCTGACTTGACTGACTGAGTGGCAGGTGGCAGTGATCAGGCGTGGAACCTTTATTCTCAAGGATGTAATTCTCCTGAAGAGGACCCACTTTTTAAGTCTTTGTTCCTTCATGATCTACATGAAAGTCTACGATATGATATGATATAATGTGACCATGCATTGCAGGGAAAATAACTTTTCCATGCTGGAGACGTGCAGATATGCTCAGTTTTTTTTGAACACTTGTTGGCATTTAGACAGAAAACAAAGCAAGTTTAGAGACTTAGACATTCAAACAGGAAAAAGGCCTAAGAAAAGACACAAATTCAGTTCTCCAGTGATCCAGCAGACTGAAAAGTGTGGAGACAGGCTGCAGCGAATGCCTAAAGAGTCAGATAAATATCAACCTTATCACAATGCAAAACCAAAAGGTAACATTGGTAAAAGGTGGAGCCATTCCAGAGAAGTGATCACCAAGGAAAACCTTGAAAGTATCTGCAGAGATTTTCTCACAGACTTTGACGTGTGTTTAACAAAAATCCAAAAGCAACCCCAAACTCATCATGCCCCAGCGTACGATAAGGTTGAAAATAATTTCTAACACGGTTTATCCTGTTTTAACCCTTTCTTATCGTTTTGGGACTTAAGACATGATGAAGGTTATATTGCTCAGCTGGAAAAAAGCTGCCCCTCCAACTCAAACGGTGGATGGAAGATGTTATGAACCATCTAAAGCTTGAAACATACTGTCAGCGACTCTGTTCATAGATTTAGAGTAAACTGTATTGAGAATTAAAAAATATATCTTAGTAGGGGTGTCTCCCTTCTCTGTTGCTGGATAGAATAACAGGGCGGTTTATTGCCCTGAGGGGGATGGTCAGAAGGAGAGAGTCATCCTCCCCGTGACCGAGCAGGAGGAGTTTTAAAGTTGATAAAAAGAGTCTTTGTTCAGAGTTTAATTCAGACAGACTTCTCGACCGCGCAGTGAAATCATCTTGATTCTCTGTCTCCGTATTTAATTTCTATGAATTAAATATGCATTTAAACTGATCTACCTTATGATTAATGTCTTCTCACTTGCAGCCAAATCCGGAACTGGGGAAAGATGGGTTTTCAATAGACATGTAACAGCAGGCCAGTAAACCCGATCTTCATCACCTGGCAGGCATTTATTTCATATTTTGGGACTTAATTCTCTTAAGAGTAACATCTTACCCAGCCCCTCCTTTTTACCTCTTTGTTGAACCTGATAGCTGAATCTCATCTGTCAGCACGTGCTGTTGGGATTGTATTACCCTATTTATTATGTTCTTTAGGCTGTTTTTGAATCTTTAAAATCAATAAAAATTATTTGAATATTTTTTTCTGTTTCACTTTTCAGTTTGTGTCCATTGAATGTGAAATAAGCCCAAAATAACCCCTAATAAAGTTTTTATCAAAGGTATCACACAGAGCACTATAGTGAAAGCAGTAATGCTCCACTTGTGAAAGTAAACCTGTTGGCCTCTCCTTGGCATCAAGACAGCAATTCTTGGTGCTCCACAACCAGACAGGACACGTAAAAAACTGACAGAATCAAGGCTGCCAGACAACCGGCGCCACCGGGTCCTCTGACTACCACCAGCAACCAAAGCAGGTGGAGTGTCTTGCTCAAGGACACAACGACAGAGGATCGGTGTGGGGCTTCAAACTGCCAACCCACCAGTTAAAGGAAAAACTCCTAGCTCAGATATTTTGTCTGATGAATCAGAGAGTTTTGGCCCTTAGCTGCAACACAGGACCCAGAAACAAAGTAAAGCAATCCTTACTGTTGATAGGAGCAGCAGTTAATGGAAAGCTGCTATCAGTCTCCTCCTTCACAAGGAGCTGCTCTCCTTCCTGACGGGCCCCGGGTTCCTCCTGTTCCTCCTTTATGTGGAGGGGCTCTGACTCCTGCTGCTCCCCCTCAGGACTCTGTTCTTCAGGAGCCTCTTCTTTAACATCTGCAGCCAACACTGAAACACATTACATGCTTTATCAACAACTAGATCTTTACAATGTTACAACCATGGGAAAGATTCAGTTTAGAGAAAAAGATTTGATCAGCAGTGTAGAGAAAACTGAACCTCAGGAACTGACAGTTTCACCCTAGAAATGATCACCAGTAACTTTAGGGTCATTCTGTTGTGGGAATTTAATGTAATTATTCCTTTAAAACGTTTAATAATGGCTAAATTGGATAAAATATGACAGTTAAACATTGATTTATAAGTATATATTTGTTATATGAATAAATATTTGTAGCTGATTAATTGAACAGTTATGTCTTGTTATTGTTTTGTTGCATTTAATGACACACAGTTTTATATTATTAGCTACTTTTGGCTCAGTATTTAATTAAGTGAGTCATTGATTTATTTGACCCTCTTTCTAAACAAGATAAACCAAAAAGCGTTTTTTGGGGGCATTTTTTCAAGCACAAAGAAACGCTTGATACTGAACGTTGCTTCATGCTAAGCTAGCATTAGCTTTCCTAAGCTACATGTTAAACTAGCATTAGCACCTCATGTGTCACATGCTAAGCTAGCATTAGCACCTCCTATGCTACATGCTAAGCTAGCATTAGCACCTCCTAAGCAGAGCTGCAGGCTTAGCCAGTTTTCTGGGGGAAAGCCTGCAACGAGTTGTGATGAAGAGGAGGAATCCATCAGCTGCTGAAAACGGCTCCTAAACTTTAGCTCCATGCACACAGTTAGCATGAAGAAGGAAATCTCCAAACCTGATGGGTGCAGCAGAACTCTGGGCTGGAAAACATCCCCCATCATTGGTGTCTCCTCTGCTGCGTCCTGCCGCTCTTTGAGCTCCTGCTTCCCTCCAGTTTCTCCGCTGTGCCTCCAGCTGCTGGACTTCTTTCCAGACTTCATCACCTGCAGCAGCTGCTGCTCTCTTTCAGCCTCACCAACACTCCCGCTTCTGGCCTCACAGCAACACAAGGACAAACAACCCGGAAGTGATCAACGTGGCTACGCTTTGGGGAAGAGGCGCATAAACACGGCCGCCATCTTGGTGCGGTCATCCTGCAAACAGCACCAGGATGCCAGAGACGGATTCTCAAGATTTCTCATCAACTTGTTTGTAAAACGAAAGATAATTATGTCAATGATGTCCCTTTGCTTTAATCTAAATGTTGTTCTTGAAAATAAAATAAATAATTTAGCTTGTTTTTGTAGTGTTTTTGAGTCATTCTGTTAGAATGGGTAAAATTGGACATAAAATTGGAGATAAAAGAATGGAATAAAAATAAAATAATAAAAGGAGGGGAAAATAAAAAATAATAGATAAGTAAAGATAAATAAGACGCATAATATATAATATTAAATAAATCAAATAAAAATAAACAAATAAATGTAAATTTACTGCATTAGTATGGTTTTGGCAGGTTTCCACCTATTAACAAATATGTCTTTTTGAAGCCTCAGGCATTAAGTTATTTGTTCCATATGATAGATTTCCCAGACTTTTTCAATCCACATTTTGTAGGTTGGCGGGTCGGGCTTGAGCCATTTAACTGTTATGCATTTAAGAGCCGCAATCAGTAATATATGTAGAAGGTATTTTTTTTCTTTTCCAGTAATGTCAGTTGGTAATAATCCAAGCAGTACCATCTCAGGATTTTTGTTAAAGGGTTTCTGAAATACTTTTCTAAGTGCCTCGAATATCTCGTCCCACATTTTTCTCAATTTATGGCATGTCCAAAATATATGAGTTAAATTACCAATGTGTGAGCCACAACTTCTCCAGCATTTATCTGAGTGTATGGATCCCATTTTAGATATGACCGCTGGTGTCCTAAAGAATCGTATTATTACCTTCCACCTGAATTCTGGCCGTGTATTAGAGTTAGTGACTTGATGTGCTTCAGTACATATTTCCTCCCATCTGTCTTCCTGTATATCTATATTCATTTCTCTTTCCCAGTTTTCTTTGGTCTTCAGAGTTTTGTTGGGATCCATATCTATAAATAGTTTGTAAAAATGGCTGATAATTTTCTTATTCCCACTACCTGTTTGTATTTTATCAAACATTCTTCCATTGGGGTGGGCTCTAGGATTTTAGTCCACTCTCTGTGTTTTATTACAAAGTCCCTTAGTTGTAAATACGTGAAGAAATCTTTATTGGGGAGTGTGAATTCAACTCTTAATTGTTCAAATGATTTAAAGCACCCATCTTTATGAAGTTGGTGTAGATTTGTAAGGCTGCGCTTAGACCAGTTTCTGAATCCTGAGTCCATCTGTGAGGGGACAAAGTCATTTATAAAACCAATGTTGGTTAGTGCTGAAATTGCTTTAGGCAGTCCATAGGTTATCTTTATTTTCCTCCAGATCTTCAATGTGGTCCTAGTCAACTCGCTCATCTGAATCTCCCCAAGCGGGACATCCAAAAAAAGCAGAGACTGTAAGGAGCGTTTGCATGTGCCTTTCTCAATATTTAGCCATCTTGTGTATACAGAATCCTGCAGCCACGCTATTAGGGGTCTCAGCTGCTCAGCCCAGAAATACAATCTAAAGTTTGGAAGTTTGAGACCCCCGTGTGATTTAGGCAGCTGAAGTATTTTTAGTCTGACCCTCGGGCGTTTTGATTGCCATATAAACTTTGTAATCAACTTGTCTAATTTATCAAATATAGATTTAGGAACGTCTACAGGCAGCATCTGGAATGGGTAGAGCAATTTAGCTAATACATTCATTCGTATACGTTCAACGCGGCTTATCATGGATAAGGGAAGTGTCGACCATCTGTCCAGCTCCTTACTAATGTTTTGAATTAAGGTTCTGTAATTAACATCAAGTAGGTTTTTGTAACTTTGGGGGGATTCTGATACCCAGATATTTAATTCCCTCTTTGGGCCATTTGAAACCACTCTGGGCCTTAACTGTGTGGGACATTGTATTACCTATATCCATAGCTGTTGTTTTGTCTATATTAACTTTATATCCTGAGAAATACCCAAATGTGGAAATAATGTTCTTTATATGTGGGATTGTTACTGTAGGTTCAGCCAGGTAAAGAAGTACATCATCCGCATATAATGATAATTTGTGTTGCTCTCCATTTATTGTCAGTCCTTTGATGTTATTATCGTCCCTAATAATCTGTGCCAGTGGTTCAATACTCAAATCAAACAATAGAGGTGAAAGAGAACAACCTTGCCTACATCCTGGCTCTGATAAAAAGCCGTTCACTTTAACAGCAGCACTTGCAGATAAACTGCTGACGTGTTGAACTCATGCAACTTGCATCCAGAAGCATCAGTTCTCCTGGAGCCAGAGTAATGAGCTGCTGGATTCTCATGGTTCCAGGAACAGCCGCTATCTTTGGCATTTCTCCATTGCTTCTTCAACATCTTTTCACAAAGAAGAGTTTAACTCTTGTGTTTGCTTCAGACAAGGTCCTGAATAACTCTTCTGCATCTGGGATGTCACGGCCTTTTGCCACCATCTTGTCAGCTGCTCTTTTTAAGGCTCCCCCAGCACCATCTGCTCCTTTTCCATGACTAGCCTCAAACTGACTGTTCTAAAAGTACTTGCCAGTTTGCCAAACCTACCGAGCTCATTCTCCAACAGGTTGTTCGGTATAAACGGTGGAACACGGATGGGCGTGGATGGCACTGACAGCAGGGAGACCTGCAGGAATAAATCCCTGACAACCACCCCAGCCTCCATCAGCTGATGGACAGTAGGCTCATCTTTCAGAAACACCACCACTGCTTTGTTCATTGGTGAAGCATGAGACAGTTTATCATGTCCTACCTGCTCACCAACAGCCACCAACACCTCCTCCACAGTTACAGAGCCATCCGGAGGGACTATCCGCACTCCCTGCCTGATAGACGGAGGAGGAGGACGCCATGCCTCCTGGAAACAACTAACTAACCAATCCACCGTTCACCTGGCTAAACCTCACTGAAAAACAGGAATAAAACTGCCGTCATGGAGCTTTTCCATGACGCCAGAGCCACCAGGAGCATACGGGCGATCACTGAATACAACACGCCCTCCCCCCCGGTGGGTGAAGTTGATGCTGACTTCCTCAATGGACTAAATAACTTCTTTGGAGGTTTGAGGCACTAAACAGACTCCAGCAGTGAAAGCTGTCCCCCATCAGGAAGAGGAGGTCCTCTGCTTTGACACTGCCGACGTGAGGAAGACTCTGAGGAGAGTCAACCTGCAGAAGGCCCCAGGTCCAGACAACATACCTGGGCAGGTGATCAAGGAGTGTGCAGGTCAGCTGGCTGGTGTCCTCACAGACATTTTAACAGCTGCTGGACCAAGCCACAGTGCCAGCATGCTTCAAGTCTGAGCTCAGCTTTGGAGAGCAGCTTAGAGCAGCAAGGCTGAGATGGTTTGGACACGTGTAGAGAAGGGAGAGATTTACTTGGTAAAGATGATTAAGATGGAGCTGCTAGGCAGCTGATGAGGCAAAAGCCCATGGAAAAGATTCCTGCATGTAGTGAAGGAGCAAATGCAGAGGCTTGGTGTGATAGAGGAGAAGCTCAGGGATTGGTTGACATGGAGTCACATGATCTGCTGTGGTGAGCCCTAAAGAGAGCAGGAAAAAGAAGAGGAGCTCCTCATGTGGAAAAGAAGGATTTATTCTGCTGCCTAGTAAAATAAA
This sequence comes from Fundulus heteroclitus, assembly GCF_011125445.2. Classification (NCBI taxonomy): domain Eukaryota; kingdom Metazoa; phylum Chordata; class Actinopteri; order Cyprinodontiformes; family Fundulidae; genus Fundulus; species Fundulus heteroclitus. Next base: position 1,490,034 of record NW_023397121.1, read on the forward strand.
GTCAAAGTCTGAAAGTCCTTCTAGTTTAAGCAGGAGAGGTAGGATGTTCTCTGGAGGAGGAGGATGAAATGATGGTAGATAAAGAGTTTTCTAATGATCCTAAAAAGAGGAAAGCAAATGAAGAGCGTCAGTCTGCTTGTAAAGTGCAGAAAGTTTCTCCTAATAGTGAATGTCAGCAGTCAGGTGAGAGTGAAGGTGATGAGGAGAGTGATGTGGAGTCTCTGGCCTCCTCACCAGAAGAGAGGCGACTCTTTAACCAGGATTAAGAGTTTCCTGCAGGACACAAAGGCAGCCAGAAAGCTTAAAGTGGACAAAGTGTTTCCTGACTGCAGCTCTTCCTGGACTCACTGAAGGTTTTTCTGACAAGTCCTGGAGTCCTGGCAGAGAAAGCTTTCACTGAGCAGCAGATCTACCGTATTAAAAAACTAGAGCAGAAGGTCAAGAAGCAGTTAGAAGATGATGAAGAACCTTCAGAATCTTTCTCTTTTCTTTGCTTTGCTCTTTGCTTTCTGTGTCACTACTACTGTTCTCTGCTATGGGAGATATACGGATAGGCAGCTAGAACTTAAATGGAGCAAAGGATGCTGGGAAAAGAGCTTCTCTCTTCAAGCTGTGCTCTCTAAAACAGTTGTATATTATTTTAGTCCTAGAGACTGACAGTAGTGCTGATAATGAGGCTGACTGGAGGAGAGAATGGACTGGTGAGTCCTTCTGAAGTCATCAGACTAGTAACAGTGGTGGGGTTGGAGTTCTCTTTGCTAAAAACTTTATTCCTCAGTGGCTGGAATCTGAGGAGCTCATTAAAGGCCGTCTGTAGAAAAGAAGAGCAGTGGATGAGAAAGTAAAAATGCTGTTTATTACTATCTATGCTCCTGCTGTGGGAGTGGAGAGGCTGGTGTTTCTAGATGCTTTGAATAAAGTTGTAGAGAAATGTAGCAGTGAGGAATCTTTCTTTCTTGGAGGTGATTTGAAGTGTCCTGAGGACAGCAGCTTAGACAGGAAGCATGCAGAGCCTCATGCCGCCTCTGGCACTCGCCTGATTCAGCTTCTGGAAGCTCAGGAGCTGTGATGTGTGGAGAGCTTTTCATGGTGAGCAGCAACACGTGGACTCATGCTGCACATCATTTATTCTCTATGGCCAGGCTCCATGCTTTTATTGTTTAAACATCATTTTAATAGTTTAAAAGTGGTTTAATCAGCCCTGTTGGTTTTTCTGATCACTCACCTGTAACAGTCTCTGTCTTTATAAAGTGAGTAAAAGCCAGTAGTGCTTATTGGCATTTTAACACAGCCTTATTGGAAGAGAGGAACTTTAAAGATACATTTGCCTTTTTTAGGAAAAACCACCAGAGCACTAAATGTGATTTTATTTCTTTCCAACAATGGTGGATTTTGTCAAAGTGCTGATCAGACAGTTGTGTCAGCAGTCCACTGAGAATGTGACCAAAGCCTTGGTGGTTCAGTCAGGGCTCTGGAGTCTGAGGTGGAGGAGCTCAGAGACTTCTTTGAAGCCACAGCAGACCAACGCCACACTCACATACTTGAAGCTAAGAAGTCTGATTTAGCCAACTTGCTGGCTGTCTCAGCTCAGGGGGTCTCGTTAGGTCCCGTTTCCAGCATGGAGCCCACATGGATGTTCCATCCAGTGTTCCCCCTAATTTTTCATGTGTCTTAGCAAACACACAGACTCCCTGAGCGATCACCTGACCTCAGTGAGCAACATCACACGTGCACTGAGGCTATATCAATGTTCCGCCTGTCAAAAACCTGAGATTGTATGATTAGAACAAGTTACCTGTAGATGGCCTATAATAATCAGATTAAAGCAATCATTTCTTTTAGATTGCTCAGTTTAGATAAAACTGATTTAGACCGATTACCTGAAAAAGACTAAATCTTCTTTATGAGCTGTTTGGTATATTTTATGTCAGAGTAGGAGACCTGCTAAGGAAGAACTGACAGACATGTCTTTCAAAGTTCAAATTTTACTGCCATTAAACTGTTTACATTTTGGCCAATGACATTTAGCACAAGCACATGGTACATAAAATAAGAAAGGTATAGACAGCTGCTTTTGAACATGGAGGTAGAATAGAAGAGGAAGTAAAAGATTCTGTGATATTATTCCAGTTTGATGCCAGCTCTTCTACAACTTCTAACTTATTAACAACATTTAGTGATTAATATCCATAAATGAAAAGCCCTTATTAACACAAGAACACAGAATAATCTGGACTGTAATTTCAAGTTTGCCTTATTTTTCTCGTCTGTCCTTCTCACTTCTCCAGTGGTTGTAGACTTTGTCCAGGTTGATGGCTTCACCTGCTTCTTCTGTTGACTTTATGCGCATCAGCTGCTCCAAATGTTCTACTTCAAGACGATTTCTGGATGCTGTTTTGATGCGATTCATCAAACTAAAGCCTCTTTCACAATCTGCACTGGATGCTTGAAAAGTGGCACAAATATCCAGAAGCTGTGAGGTTTCTGTTAGCTCCTCACATCTAAGTGTTGCAGCCACCATATGTGAGAATGTGCTGATTGAGCCTTGTTTAAGTTGTTGCTTCACTATGTACTTGAACTCAGCATATTCACTGTTCATGGTCTCTAAGGAGCATGAGAGGCAGAATGCCCTCATGTTTCTTTGCCAGTGTAGCGATGCCTGCTGATCCATACTCACAACTGATGTCTGAGCTTAGTGCTTCAATGTCAAATGCAGACCACTCCCTTAATTCACCTTCAGGGAAACCAGCATCCAAGTGATCACAGAGCTTAGGAATGAAAAGAATAATCTGACTGGTGTTTATCTCATCAGCTGATGAGGTCCTCATCAGCTCTTTGACACGGTCACTCCACTGCACATTCTTCTCATCATTCAAGTATTGAGAAGTCAACTTCTCAGTCTCTGTGTCCTTCCCTCACAGATCAAGTCTTTGGAAGGAAACACAGAGATGTGCCAGCTCCCCTAAAACATCTCCCAGAGCTGTTAGAGTAACTTTGAACCACTCAGCTTTTTGTAGCAGTAATTTGCCAGCGGATCCCTGTTGTCATTGCTTTCTCTTCTGCAGTATTCCTCAAGCACCGTGTCGTTCCTCAGAAGAGCATTCAAAGCTGTGACAGCCATCACACTTCACTCAGAGGCCTGGATGACAGTATCTTCATGGAGAATCTTTGCTAGTTCCTCCATTTCTTCACAGTGGACAGAGAGAAAGTGGAATATCCAGTTGTAAGAAGAGTTTGCACATCTGGCATCAAAGGCACATCTTTCCAGGCATCATCAATGCCCAGGTCCTCTCTATGGGCCACACAATGTTGTTCAGCTAGGTGTGCTATATGTCTTTTTAATAATGCTGCAGCTCCATTGTGCTTCCCCAGCATTACTGAGGCACCATCACATGTCAGCATCACCATCTTCTGCAAGTCCATCCATGGTTGGAGTAGAACTGGCTGATAGGCTGCACAATATCAGCAGCAGTGCATGCTGGTAGCTGGATGATGTTTTATAGTTGACATCATTTTCCTCCCTGGATTTAATAGACAAGACTAGCATCTTGTGCACCGTTATGTCTGTGCTCTCATCTACTATCAGAGTATGCCAGGGTGCATTTTAACACTCTGCATAGTTTTATTCTGCATTTATTCTCATTGATCGAGTTCACAAATTCAAAGGAATCATTTTTGCTTGGCCAGCTTTCTGGTCCACTCACATACTCTGCCATGTGATCATGTGTTTGCTGCACCGATAGCATTGATGCATTTATTTTGATGGCCAGTAGAAAGTCATCAATGAGAAGTTTAACTTGCTCAGGGTCAGATTTCTTTTTCTGGGACAGCTCATTCCTTTTTTCTCCATCTTTTGAGCTCTCCTGCAATAATCTGCTGATCTCCATTCCATCTTAAATCTTTGTAAAATTCCAACAGCATTCAGATGAGTTTTATGCTGAATGTGACCTTTAAGGAAGTCCAACTTCCACTCAGTCCACACTTTTCCCTCTGAAAACTCGCTTGCTACTTTAGCTTGGCAGCATCCTTTGCAGCGCAGTCCTTTCTCACCTGAAACAGAAAGAATCTCCCCCAGTTTCACCTCTCCTTCTTCTATTTGTACATGCTCCAACAGCCATTCCACTTTAAATGTTCCGCATTTCTTTTTAGCTTTCCCTTGATCAGCGGATGCTCCACAGCCGGCTCGTTTGGCCATAATTAGAGTGGCTTACCAGGATTTACTTCCTTCATCTCGTCTTTAGCGTACGCTTCACAAAAAAGCGGCACATCCGCCTAAAGTTCTGCTCATGACAGTGATTGGCTGCATAAGTTTAGGCATGAAGCGCAGCGTATCATTGGCTGACAGAGACGCACAGCGCCACAGGCCTAGAGTCTCTTCTCCACCTGATCAGCACCTGGCGCTCACAAAGCGGGAGGGAACAGCATCTCAGCAGAATTACTAAATGGTCAAAAATAACCTGCTTCATTATTATTTAGTTTACAGTTCATAGTGGATTTTATTTACTGCGCAGCATAGATTTGCTGTGCGCTGAAGCCAGATGCCGTGCAGCTTAGAGGGAACACCATCTCACTTTTTCTTTGCTCTACAGCGTAAGAATGGACAGAAAAAGTTCCTTCACAGCTTAAAGGGCGACACTGGGCAGGTGCTGACTGATCATCCAGCAACTGGTAAGCATGCTGTGACTTTTTACAGCAAGCTGTTTAAATGTGAGCCCAGAGAGGAGCAGGCAGTGTCCCAGAGCTTCTACACTGGTCTTCCTCAGGTGGAGCAGCAGAGGAACATAGAGCTGGAAGCAGCTCTGTCTGCTAATGAACTCTATGCAGCTCTGCAGAGCATGCAGAGTGGCAAAGCTCCTGGAATAGATGCTCTACCTGTGGACTTCTACAAGTCTTTGTGCTCAGTAGTGGGGGAAGATCTGCTGTCAGTACTGAAGGACAGTCTGGCTGGAGGCCGTCTGCCACTGAGCTGCAGAAGGGCGCTTCTTACTTTGCTGCCCAGGGAAGGTGAGCTGCAGTTTATTAAAGACTGGAGACCTGTTTCACTGCTCTGCTCACATTACAAGCTCCTCTCTAAGGTGTTGGCAGCCAGGCTGAGCAAAGTGGTGGAGAAAGTGATCCACTGTGATCAGACATATTGTGTAGCGGGCAGCTTGATCTCTGATAACATTGTCTTGATAGGAGATTTTTAGAGATCTGTGAGCTGTATGGCCTGAAAGCTGGAATCATGTCTATTGATCAAGAAAAAGCCTTTGATGGTGTTGAGCATGACTACTTATGGCTCACTTTGAGTGCTTTTGGCTCTGGTCCTGGTTTTATTGATAAAGTTAAGGTTTTATACTGTGACATTCAGAGTGAGCTAAACATTAATGGTGGTCTGAGCGCTCCTTTTCAGGTCCACAGAGGAATTAGACGAGGGTGTGGCCTTTCTGGCATGTTCTATTCTTTAGCTTTGAGCCCTTGTTACATAGACTCAGATGTGACCTTCAGGGGTTGATCATTCCAGGTTGGAATAAAGCTTTAAAGCTGTCGGCCTATGCAGATGACCTTGTCCTCTTAGTGAATACTCAGAAGGATATTGACATGTTGGTGAGAGATGGAGCTCAGTTTGGCTCTTTATCCTCAGCCAAAGTTAACTGGGACAAAAGTGAAGCTCTGTGTGTTGGAGGTGACCTGGAGAACCAACTAAGATTGCCTGGGGGGTTAATTTGGAAGAAGGGAGGGTTTAAATATTTAGGAGTTTTTCTGGGTGATCAATCTTTTGGTTTGAAAAACTGGGAAAATGTTCTAGATAAGGTGAAAGGTGGTTTAACAAGGTGGAAGTGGATTCTGACAAAGATGTCCTACAGAGGCAGAGTTCTAATTGTTAATAATTTGGTTTCATCCACTTTCTGGCATGGCCTGTCATGTGTTGACCCCCCACCTGACCTGCTGTCAAAGATCCAGGCTCTTCTTGTTGACTCTTTCTGGGACAAACTGCACTGGGTGCTGCAGAGTGAAGGACGATGGAGGACAGGGCCTGATCCAGCTCAGCAGCAGGGGGGCTGCTTTCCGTTTCCACTTCCTACAGAGGTTCCTGTGTGGTCCTACTGATTTAGTGTGGAGGCCGTTGGCTTGTACTATCCTGAGTGGGTTAGGTG